>NC_142876.1:115003333-115303611 GCF_051225735.1 Oryctolagus cuniculus | reverse complement strand
TGGGGGCAGCGGGGTGTGGGGGTGAGGGGGCACAAGTCCAGCAGATGGAAGGGGAGTGGCTGCCGGGGATTAAAACATGGTCCAGAGCCTCAGGAGTTGCCTGGGTGCTTCTGCAGTGCTTCCCAGGGACCAGGCCAGGTGCTGCTGAGAGCCGGGATGCGGTTCCAGGCTCTCCGCCCCTGACGTGCGCTGTGACCTTGGCTGAGGCTGGCTCTCCCTCTCTTCCCTCCCTGCTTCTTCCTCTATCTGAGAACCTGTGTTCTTCCCCAAAAAACAAAGTGCCTGCCCCGACCTTACGTGCGTGAGCTCACATAACGAGAAACTGATTGTCTTCTGCTCCACTCTGAGGTCTTGCTTCTGGTTACATACAGGGAGGAGCCTCGCTGTGGGGCTGGGGTCCCGGACTTCTGTTAACTGCCCTGGCAAAGAGCTGGCTTGCAGCAGGCCCTCTGTGTTCTGGGCGTTGCCACTTTCTGTTTACGCACAGCGGTACCAGCCGTGACGCAAAGGCGTCTACCGTTTTAATGACTTGAAGTCAAGAGTATGTGTCTGTTTAACACGACGTGTGAAGGACAGACAGGAAGGACATGGACATGACAAGGACGTGGAGGTAGGGTGAGAATGGCCAAAGCTAGCACTGACTTCGTTTACTGATCCGGAAGTTTCAAAGAAGCAATGTCAGGCTGAACCTCTGTCCCCCCAGCCCCTGGGGAAGATCCCGTGGGCCAGGCCCTGCTCATGTTGCAGAGCAGTGGGGGGGGGGGGGGGCTCAGGGGGCAGGCCTGGTGGTCAGCAGAGTGAACCTTGCAGGGGCACGTGGCCTCGCAGCATGCCAGGAACTTGCCAAGCCCGCGAGACTGAGGCCCATGCAAAGCCGTGTGGGCCCTTCATCTTCTATAATCGCCGTGGAGACGCGGATCCCACAGCCCCGTGGGCAGGGTCCCTTTTTCTCCCGTGAGTTCCCACCCCCAGGGGCTACGACTCTGGACTCTGGCATCAGGGTTTCTGGGTCCCCCGAGTCACCAGGATGAGCTTGGGGAGTACCCCCCTGGAGCTGGGAGCTCAGCTTGTCTCAGCAGGGGCTGTGGCGGCCGCAGGTGTGCACAGGACACACGCCAGCACCACCTCGTCTGGGTCCAGTGCCTGCCCCTCCCAAGGCGGAGGGCAAGGGGCTTTGATTGACAGGCTTCATCCCACTGTCCAGAACAGGGGTGGGAAGATCTCCAAAGGGGTAGAGAACGCGCAGCACGTTGCCGCCCTGTGCCTCGGTTTCCTCCTCTCTGACTGGGAATAGAGAGGCCCAAGCCCCAGTGGGGCGGAGAGCTGACATCACACGTCAGGGCGCCTGGTCTCAGTAGGTAGCACTCCATAAATGTCAGCGGCTTTTAAAATTGTTTTTCATTAAGGGCACAAAAACAAGCTGTGCCTAATGGGTGCCACATGCTCCGTGCAGTCACAGCCGCAGATTAGGCTGGCTCCGCTGTCAGGCAGCAGGACGGGGCCCTCAGCCCTCAGCCCCAGCGGCCGCATAGGCTGCTGACTGTGCCTGGGCACGGAGGCCAGGGTCCAGACCCCAGATGTGGCAGAGCCCGGCCCAGGTGCCTTTCTGTAGAGGCTGAGCGTGCAGGGGCACCGGGCAGGGAGCAGCCCTCCGGGCTGGCTGGGGCCATGGACCCCCCAGCTCCCCAGATTCCTGAAGCCAATGATGACTCAGCCCAGGCTTCAGTGCTGCTGCTTCCAGAGGGCGGGCAGGTGGCCAGCGTGAGGGAGTGGGCAGCTGTGGGGCCTTAGGCAGGAGGAGCTGTGAGTGTGTGCCTCCTGTGTTCTCCACGGCTTTGTCCTGGCCTTGGGCACATCTCTTCATCTCTTTGCACTCGTGGTATGGATATGAGGACTGAATGAGATAAAATGCATACGGAGCTCAGCACAGGCAGTATAGCCAAGCACTGGCCATCTTCACCATCTCCATCATCAGTGTCCACCCTGGGGTTTCCAAGTGACTGCAGAAGACACCCAGACACAGTGGGCTTTGTTCTCCCCGTGTACTCTCTGGAAGCTCCAGTGTGTGTTATGCTGATAGGCAGCATTTATTGAGTGCTTGCTGTATGCCTGGCCCTGGGCTGAGCTTGCTGTGTGAATTGCCTCACTTCAGTCCTATTATCACTCCGAGGTTTCGTGCAGGGAAACTGAGGCATAGAGCGGGCAAGTCAGTTGCTTTCTGTGACATCAGCCAGGGGTCATGGCTGAGCCCCGCCAGTGTCACGTGGGGAGGAATTTGTTGGAAGAATGGCATGTGTGCCTCCACGCATGTTTACCAACAGCCGCTCAACAGCCCTATGAGTAGGTGTTGCCGTTATGCCCAGGCCACGGTGGGAACACTGAGCCCACACAAGGGACGCGAGCAGGAGCAAGGGGGTGGGGCCTGGCCCAGGAGGGCATCCCGGTCTTCCCACGGCGCACCCCCTTTAGGAAGTGAAGCTGGGGCTCCCTCCAATCGGCAGGACAGCGATGCCGTAGGAAAATGTGCCCAGCACAGCACCGGAACAGCCACAGGAAGACGATACCCGAAGCTCTGTTTTCTCTGCAAACGCTCAGTGAAGAGCGTGAAAAGCCAGGCAGGAGGGAGGGGCTGTGTTTGCAGCTCCTTATCCAAGGAAGGTCTCGCTTCTAGAATCACAGCAATGCTCTCAGCGTGAAGGGCACCAGTCCAGTTCAAGTGGGCAAGAGGCTCGAACAGACTCTTCCCTAGCAGGGGGGTGTGTGGCTGCCACAGAAGCACCAGGAGGCGGCTGGCATCGTTAGCCTGGCGGGAAAAGCGGATTAAGGCTCTGATGAGACATCACTGTGAACCTAGTAAAGTGGCTAAAATCAAACACGTAGGCAACACCAGGTGCTGACAAGACCTCATCCCTGCAATGAGCCAGGCAATGGTTTGGCCCATTCTCTATCTCTTTCTCTCTTCTGAGATTTATTTATTTATTTGAAAGATAGAGAGATGGGGCAGCAGGGGGGCAGAAGAAGGAGAGGGAGAGAGAGAGAGAATATCCTCCATCTGCTGGTCCACCCCCCAAGTGCCCGCAATACTGGACTGCGCCAGGCTGAAGCCAGGAGCCAGGAACTCCATCAGGGTCTTCCAGGTGGGTAACAAGGACCCAAGTATTTGGACCTGCTGTCTCCAGGCGCATCAGCAGGAAGCTGGGTTGCAAGCAGAGGAACTGGGTCTCTAAGTGGCACTGCATGTGGGGTGCAGGCATCCCATGCGAAGCTTAGCTTCTGTTCTACCACGCCCACCCTGGGGCAGCTGCTTCCCAAGCTGGACACTGCTGGCCATGCAGCTCGCTGACTGTGCTTCTGGGTGCTTATCCCTGAAATATGAAGACAGGTTCATGTGAAAACCTGTCCACGAACAGATGTGGGAGCTTGATTTGTCCTGGCTCCAAACCAAAACAAGCCACACATCCTTCAACAAGAACCTGTACCCACTGTGGGTGTTCACATGACAGTCATGCAGTGGCAAAAGGGAACAGAGTATTGATAAACCAAGGTCCCTGCTGGAGACTTCGCTGACAGACGCTGTCCCAGAGACCTCCGTTGCTACAGGGCTGCAGAGCAGGCTCCATGGGAGGGGGCCAGGGGGAGGGCGTGAGGACGGAGGGCCGACTCGGGCTGTTTCCTTGTGGTGCCTGGACCGGTTCTGTATCCCAGAGGTTACCAAACCCATCGGTGTGAGAACGTTTCACAGAACTATGCACCAGAAAACAAAACCAAGCAAAACAGCAGTTGCGTGTAAAAGTGGGCAGACTCCAAATGAGGCTTGGTTTTGAGCGGCTCATGTTGCATTCATGTCAGTTCCCTGGTTTTGACAACGTACCGGGATTATGTAAGATGTCATCACGCGGGGAGCCGGGAGAGGCTGGGGGAGAGGTACATGGGAACTCTCTGTACTACTTTTGCAACTTCTTGTGAGTCTTAAACTATTTTGAAATAATTTTTTTTAAAAGTGGTAATGGTGTGGGACTGCTTTGCTCAATTCTTTTTCTTTACATGTTTGTTTATTGCTGTAAAAGAAAAGTAGCAAGAAGAATGTGTGTAGACCGAGGACCATTCGTCTAGAAGAGAAGTGCAGAAGTGACCTGTCGGTGGCTGGTTATTTCCGGATAGATTCAGAAGCTTCTGGAAACATGGGAGTCACATGAGCTGAGGGCACGGGGGCATCTTTCAGTTTTCCTCTTGAGACTTGACCTTCATGCCACGGGTGACCACCACTGCCGGAGTCCCTCCTTGCTACTGCTGGCTGAGAAACACAGAAGTGTGACGCTCACAGTTCCCGGCCCAGTGATGCTGAGAGGTCCGTTCAACTTCACCCAGGGGGAAACGGGAGATCAGGGAAGCAAAGCAACTTTCCCAAGGCCACACAGCCAGGGCGTGGTGGGGTCAGAACCTGAGTCCTTTCTCCTCTGGGCCCTTCCTGCCCCTCGAGGCAGCTGACACGGGGCGGGGGGGGGGGGCAGTACTCTCACAAAGTGGATTTCTCTGCCGAGTCCCAGCTTCACTTCTGACTCCAGTCTCCGTCCCCTCTTGCCATTTGGGGGTGGCAGGTATTGGGGCAAAGTCTCCTGGGGGACAGCCGGGCTCCTCCCCACAGAAGCAGACTGCTTTCCTGGGTTCTCTGCCTCTCACAGCCTGGCCTCAGGCCCCGCCCCCCTGAGCAGTGCAGAGCACTGGAAAGGGCCCTGCAGCCTCAGCACTGGCGGCGAGTCCAGCTCAGGGACCCCCGCGAAGCCAGCGCTTCAGCCTGGCCTGGCCAAGCCTGCCTGCGTGGCCGGGGGACGTCTCAGCTCGCTCGTCTGTCTAGTGGGAGTGCCAACGGTGGGAACGGACCAGCGGGGTTGTTGTGAGGGTGCCGTTGGTTCAGGGCTGCGCTCGGCACTCAGGGGCCGTGAGCTGCCATCGTGACAGTGTTTCAGGAGAGGACACAGGGGCCCAGCTGAGGTGCCGGGCTTGAGCTCAGAGCTTGTCAGATGCCATGCATCCCCTTCTGTCCCCTCCCTTGCCTCCTGGGCAGGCCCAGTGCCGGGACCTGGCATGTGAGGGACCTCAGGCAGCCCAGGTCCGGCAGCCTGAGCCAGTCAAGGGTTGGTGGGGACCCCGAGTGGGGGGTACGGGGGATCACAGTCAGGGGTGTCCGGAAGATGGGGGTGGGCAGCAGCCATGCAAAGGCAGCTCTGTTCCCTCTGCGCCCCTCCTGGGGCCTCCCTGAGTCTTCCTCCGTCAGAGGCCTGGAGGAGGTAAAGCACCTGACAGGTGCTGGGGAAATGTGGCTGCCGTTGTTACTGTTACCTTGATCTCATCAGTGGGGTGGGCGTGTCCAGAGGAAGAATGGTGACAGCCCCGAGAGAGCTGGAGGGGGCCCCACACAGGAGGGGACCTCCCCGAGGAAGGGAGCCATGGTGGGAATGAGAGGCGGGAGAACAAGACTGTGCACATGATCTCGCATACACGTGAGGGACACTGCACACGCAGGTACACGTCTACACACCGCACACACAGTAGCCGCTGTGGGAATCCCTGTTCATCATTCAGTTGTGGCCGTGGCGGGGCGCCGTCCGGAGCCAGTCTGTGCTGGACCGTCCGTGGCTGCCAGGGGCTCTGGTGACTCAGAGCACTGGAAGAGGCTCCTGTTATCACGCACTTCCAGCCGCCCGCCGCAAGTCTGCTCTTCTTAATGCAAACTAGAGAAAGGTGCAGAAACCAGCACAGCATGTACCCACGAGTTCCCGCTCAGCTCTCAGACCGGAACCGGCCTGGCCTCTCCTCCCTCCTCCTGCCAGGATCCCCAGGCACCCTCCCTGGCCGCCCCGCTGGCCCTCTCAGGGGAAGCAGCCCCTGAACCTGAAGCTCCCCACCCACCCTGGCCGTGTTTGCTCTCACACATCAGCCAGGACCACAGCCGTGCCAGGCTGTTTGCATCCAGACTTTGCACTGGGAGCCCATGCTGCTGCCAGTGAGTCGCTCCACCGTGTGGTGTCCAGCCTGGCCTCGCCTCGGTGCGGGCGTGACAAGTGGCTGCATGGAGCTCGGACCCCTTCCCTGGCAGGCCACAAATAAGCCACGGATCGTGCTCACAGGTTAGCTGCCCTCTCGTCTTTGACCTTGTCACCCCCAGTGGATGCGCAGGTGGAGTGTGTGTGCAGGTGCCTGGAGCGCCACGGCTGGCTCACGTGGTCTGAGCACGGCGACCCCGCCCCCCAAGGCAGTGCTGTCACTTCTCACCCCCACAGCCACTGAGCAGGCACAGCAATGCCCCTCATTCACTCCTCTCTTAGGGCGCAGAGTAAACCCTCACTTCTTCAATAAAGACACCGTGGTCCAGGGAGTTAAAAGGACCTGAGATCCCACAGTCAGTTAGAGAGGGAGGCAGAACTTGAACTCAGGTCCTGCAATGTTCCAGTTATGTGCGGCAACGTAACAAAGAACCTGACACAGAGAACCTTTAAAAAAAAAAAGTCACTTACTTAACTCAGGAGTTTCAGATTGAGGCGGGGCCGGAAGGGAAGGTTTATCTGTTATCAGCTGGGGCCAGGGCAGGGTCCCACGTCCAAGAGGGCACCCACACGGTGCCAGGTTGAGCTCAGCAGAGGATGGGAGGCAGGCCCGGCCCCTCCTCATGGCCTGCTTGGACTCTCTGGGCTCCAAGGGCCAGTATCCCTGCACGGCATGGAGGCCGTTTGCTGGGAGCAGAGTCCAGGGTAACAGCAGCAGCGGTCACCTGAGCCCCAGACTTGCTGGCAGGAAGTCGCAGCCCCCCCCCCTCCCGCGGCAGGACCCCGACAATGCAGGGCCGAGGCGCTGGGCGTGGTGGAGAGGCCTTCACCTCACCACCATGACCGCAGGTATCCAGATGCACCCAGCCAGGCAGCCTGAAGCAGAAGACCCCAGGCATCGGCTAGGGGCCCAACCTGTCCATGTGCCTATCTGGCCCAAAAGGAGAGCTTTTTAGGTGCAAATAATTAAGAACCTAAGAATGGCTGATTGTCATTTAAAAATCCAGATTTCTGGGAAAAATCCAAGACGTGACAACATTGGACCCTCATTCCCAGGTGGCCTCCCTGACTGGGGTGAGGAGTGGCTCCTCAAGTTCACTGCGGCCCCAGCATCTCAAGCTGGCCGCTGGGGGCCCCTGAGCAGGCAAGCCCCAGGTCACTAATTCTAAGGCCTCAGAATAATGCCCGGGGCGGGGGGTGATCATCCCACAGTGGTTATGTGTTTTTGTGGAGCAGAAGACAAGTGAAGGTACTGATATGAAGCCCCTGGAAGATGTTCAGCTCTGTGGGAGGAGTCACCCCAGAAGGCTTCCCGAAGGAGGTGACATCTCTGCTGGGTCCGGGAAGACTGGCAGGGTTTGTCTATGTCCAGGTCTCCAGAAGCCGGGGGCTTGTTTTCCGACAGGACGTCTGAACACTGGCATTAGGAAAGCAGGAAACACGGGGAGTTTCCCCACACGTCCACTCACTGCAGCCCCAGTCACAATCTCCACATTTCCAAGCAGGTGACGGCTTGAAAACCCCTCTTGACACCGTCCTCAGGCGCACACGAGCCGCCGGTCCCACCCAGCTGACCGCGGCCCTTTAAGAGGCACGCGCTGGCCGAGAGGGAAGACCTGTGGTCACGTAAGTCGCTCCTCTGCCCAGGAGCGCGAGGCGTGTGGATTAATGAGCCCATCAGAGGGTCTGGAGTGGACTGGGAGCTCCTGGGAAGCTCCGTGCTGGGGTCACAGCGGTGGGAGCGGCAGGAAGATGGTGAGACCCTCGAGGACACAGCTCCGTCCCCGAATCTCTCCCTGTGGACTGTGGCATCCCCTTCTGCCCACTCAGGGACATGGGGTAGACCTGCAGACACGAGGGCTGGAGCCTCCCACAGACACCTCCACCCCACGCTCCCGCGGCTTCTCAGAGACTTCAGAGTATTCTGTTGGACCCTGGGTCTGTCTTTGAAAATGCAAGGGCGGGGTTCCGAGACTCCGCTTCTGTCCGGGGCGCGCTCCTGGACCTGAGGTTCACTCTAGGAACTCATCTCAGTGTCGCCGTGACCCAGTGCTGGAAGCCAGCCGGCTGTCTGTGTGCAGCCCGTCCTGCTGTTTCTCCTTACACTCAAAAGTTAGTTGGAATTTGAACCATCTTCCCTTCCAATGCTCCTTTCTAAACAATAGCGGTGGCCCCGGCACCTCTCGTGCACTCCCAGCAGTTTGGAGTCCACTTTTCAGAATCCACTGCCTGCAGTGCCGCCAGCCTGCCCACGCCATCCAACATCGGCGTGGCAGAGCATCACCCACGTGCTGGTGGGCTGCAGGTTGAGCCCGTGTGGGCTGGGGGTCAGAGCCGGCAGGCGGGCACCCCACTCCCTACCACCCCGGATGGCGCCCCCAGGGGCTGCTGTGTAACACTGCCATCTGGTGGCCGCGGCATGAAGCGCCGAGGGACTGGGCCCGCAGATGACAGAGGGACAGGTGTTGAGGACAAACCCAAAACAACAGCCAACCAGTCCAGCCCTGGGTGGGGGTTGTGGGGAAGCGGGTTTAAAAGTCACGGGACGGTGCACGTTGTTGATGGGGAAGGCACAGCTCCAGTCAAAGGTGAGCAAGATCGGTGTCTGGACCCCAACCACACAGCTGCACGAGCTGGAACATGGAACTCGCCCAACCCCAGTGGCCCCCACCCGGACTCTCTGCCCAGTCCATCACTAAGTCCTCGACTGTGTCTCCACAGCCCGCTGCTTCTGTCCCCTCCCTGGCCACCACCCTGGACTGAGCCAGCACTGCTGTAGCCTGGGGGCCCTCCGTGCTCTGCTCCTCAACACCCCCCCCCCCAACCAGGGCTGAGAAAGTTCCAGTGGCTGCCTGTCCCGCAGGAGTGCAAGCCCCCCTGGGCTCAGGCATCTCTCCCTGAGTCCCCGGCTGTCCCTCATGCCTGCCAAGCTCCTTTCCATTGCACACACTGGTTCCCACTTGGAACCCCCCCACCCCGCACCTGCTCCTATGGAGCTAGGCCAATCTGAAGCCAGAAGCCAGAAGCCAGGAGCTTCCTCGGGGTCTCCCACAGGGGTGCAGGGGCAGAAGGACTTGGGCCATCTTCCACTATTTTCCCAGCCCATTGCAGAGAACTGGGTCAAAAGTGGAGCAGCCAGGTCTCGAACCGGTGCTCTCATGGGATGCAGGCACCATAGGTGGTGGCCTTTATCCACTATGCCACAGCACCGCCCCTTAGTTTTCTTTTTAAAAGATTTTATTATTTATTTATTTAAAAGGCAGAGTGACTCAGAGAGAGGGAAAGATAGAAAGAGATCTTCCTCCTACGTATTCGTTCCCCACATGCCTGCAACAGTTGGGGCTGGGCAAGACTGAAACCAGCAGTCCCCAGCTCCATCCCATGAGGATGGGAAATTTGGGCCATGTCTGCTGCCTCCCAGGCTCTTTGGCAGGAAGCTGGATCGGAAGTGTGGAGTTTCTGGGACTCAAGCCAGGCACTGCAATATGGGATGCAGTGCCTGGGTTAACACATTGCGGTGCTGGGTTAATGGGCTGCACCGTAACAGCTGCCCCACAGTATTATTTTGATGTGATCAAGATAATGAAATGATTTTCATTTGAAAATAATGCTGAATGTGTAGACCATTGTCACACAATGAGTTCTAAGGAGAGGGCTGGTCTGTGGGAGCTGGAAGCCCAGGAAAGGTTTCTAGGGGAGCTGGGGCGTGGAGGAAAGAAAGCATTAATCCTGGGAAAGAGAACATTCCAGAAAGGGAAGCAGGTCACTAAAGGTATGCAAGGGGCTGCAAGTGGCTGCAGGAAGTGGCACCGGGTGATTTTGCCTGTCTGATGCTCTTTTGTTTCTTATTTCCCTTTGAGTTCAATTTAGTTATTTGAGAGGTGGGGAGAGAGAGAGAGCTCCTGTTGACTGGTTAACCCCCCAAATGCTCATGATGGCTGGGGCTGGGCTGGCGCCAAAGCTGAGAGCTGGGAACTGAATCTGTGTCTCCCCGTGGGCAGCAGGCCCCCAGTTGCTGGAGCCGACACTGCTGTATTGCACATTAGCCAGAAGCTGCAGTCAGGAGTCGGGACCGGGAGCTGAGCGTGGGTTGTCCCTGTGGGATGTCAGCACCTGAACCACGACCCTGCGCTCTGGCTGCCATGCTCCATCTCTCTCGGTGTCACCTCCCCGCATCTGCAGAACGGGTGGTCGTGGTCGCAGTGGGGCTGACTTTGCACGTGGGCGGGGTGAGGCGGGAAGGGTGTTGTCTATCCCCTGCAGTCACCAAGCTGGGAGGACGAATGCCTGCATCTTCTTTGCCACCACAAGGGAGGAGGACAAAGCCCATGCAGGAGAAAGCGACATTCCGGAAGACCCCGATCCAGCCACACCGAAGCAGTTTCTCCCTGGGCGTTGCAGCCCTGTGAACCAACAGATCCCCACTTTCAGGGTGTAGGGCCTGCTTGCATCTCTGTTATCTGGAGCCTGGAGAGTCCCCGCTTCCACCCCGGTCTGGCTGGAACAGGGACTGGCTAGGGAAGGCAGTGCGGGAGGCTGGGCAGAGGCAGCAGACACAACAGATGCTGTGGCCACTTTCTGGAAGCAGGGCCTGTATCCCACGGTCTGAGGCCTCTAGTGTGGGAATTGGAGAGCCGGAGTGGCTGAGCAGCTGAGCCAAGCCAGAAATGTGAAAGGCCCTCTCCCCTTACTGCCCACAAGCCACAATCTCGCTCCATCGATCCTGCAAGCCTTTGAAAGGAGACCCAGGGACAGAGACGGCCTGGGGCAGCTCCCATTCTTGGCTCGCTGGGGCTCTGGAAGGAAACCTTCGAGGTCTTCCCAGACCGCACTGCCTCAGCCAAGAATGTGCACGCCGACTGGCCCGCGGAGGAAACGGGTGAGAGGGGAACGCTGGATGCGGTGCCCGCCGCTCTTGCCCCATTTGTGCTGGGCTGACTGCTCCCTGGTAGAGGAGAGAGAAAGCGCAGAGGCTGGTCCCTCCCAAGAGCTGCGTGATAGTGCGACACCCGGAGCCCCGAGGGCCACCACCTGCATGTGTGACTTCCACGGTGCCTAACACACTGCCTGGCACAGGCTTCTGTAAGAGGCACAAGTTTCCATTCAGAAAAAAAGGACCCCAGGTCCCTGCCGGAGAGAGCAGAGTGGGAGCTCACGGGGACTCTGGGGCGTGACACCTAAGTGTCAGTGACTTATGTCAGGGGTAGCTCCCACTCCTGTCCTCCTGCAGCCCTGCCATCCAGGCCATTCCAGGGCACGGTCCCCTCTGAACCTGCTGGCCCGAGACCAGCCCCCAGCCACGTCCCAGCTTTTGAGAGCTGCAGCTGTAGGTGTGAGTCGAAATCAATCCACAGTAAACAGTAGTTGCTGAAATGCAACATTAGTCAAGATAAAAACTCTTGGAGAAAGAGGCAGAGAGGCCTTTTCTAATCTTACAGTGTGTATCTGCCACACAGACACACACATATGTACAAACGTGCACATGCATACATGCACACACTGGTGAACCCATGTACACGTAGCTAACATAATCATTCATGGAGAAACACTGGCTGCTCTTCTCCAGAGGACGGGGTCCACCACTTCCTCTGCTGTCCAATGTAGCAGCAGACCCTGTCTTACAGTGAAGTAAGGTGCAAACATAGAGGAAACATTGGAGAGGAACCACACCATCCCTATTGCAAAAACCCCAAAGACCTCGGGGCTGTTAGAAGTAACCAGCAAATGCAACAAGGTTGCAGAATATGATCAAAATGCAAAGCCCAGCTGAATTTGTGTCCTAACTCAATTAGAATATAAAAACTCAATGCCATTGACAATAATACGCCGAATCATCCAATACTCAAGAAGAAATCTAGCGGAAGAGGCACAGGAGTTCTTCAATGGGATAAAAAAGCACTGCAGAGAAGTCAAATATGTTCTTTTTTTTTTTTTTTTTTTTTAAACAGGCAGAGTGGATAGTGAGAGAGAGACAGAAAGGTCTTCCTTTTGCCATTGGTTCACCCTCCAATGGCTGCCACGGCTGGTGCGCTGCGGCCGGTGCACCACGCTGATCTGAAGGCAGGAGCCAGGTGCTTCTCCTGGTGCAGGGCCCAAGCACTTGGGCCATCCTCCACTGCCTTCTCGGGCCACAGAGAGCTGGCCTGGAAGAGGGGCAACCGGGACAGAATCCGGCGCCCTGACCGGGACTAGAACCCGGTGTGCCGGCGCCGCTAGGTGGAGGATTAGCCTATTGAGCCGCGGCGCCGGCCTAAAGATGTTCTTAAGAAACCAAGGGCCACACGGTGTTCGGCAATTGGCAGCTCAGTATTGCAGTCGAGTTCTCCGCGTTGATCTGTATTTTCAACCCAGACTGAATCAATATCCTAGCAAGGATTTACAAAGAAATTGTTATCCTGGTCGCAAAAGTTATACGAGTACCCAAACAATATATTTCACTTTGTGTTTCTATGGGGGTGCAAACTGTTGAAATCTTTACTTAATGTATACTAAACTGATCCTCTGTAAAAAAAAAAAAAAGAAAGAAATTATCAACTCCCAACTTGACTCTCACTGGGATTAAACATGACAATAGGTCTGATCTGATTTCATCATCATTTAAAAAAATCATCTATTATTTTTCACTTTATGTTTCTGTGTGGGAGCAAACTGTTGAAATCCTTACTTAATGTATACTAAGCTGATCTTCTGTATATTAAGATAATCGAAAATGAATCTTGATGTGAATGGAAGGGGAGAGGGAGTGGGAAAGGGGAGGGTAGTGGGTGGGAGGGACGGTATGTGGGGGAAGCCATTGTAATCCATAAATCGTACTTTGGAAATTTATATTCATTAAATAAAAGTTAAAAAAAAAGTTATATGGAAATTCAAAGGACCTGGTGATCATGCCTGGTGATCTTGAAAGAGAGCAGAGACGGAGGACTTACTCTAGCAGATGGCCAGCGCTTTTATAAATCTATGGTGATAAGACAGGGTGACATAGCATAAGCGTAAGGGGCTCGGAGAGAAGCCCATGTGCAGTGAAGATGCACTACAGTCTGGCAAGCAAAGATGCTCTGCTTAGTTTTTTATTAAATAGATTCTAAAATTTTATTTTCATTTTATTTGGGGGGCAGGGAGGGGAGAGGGAGGGGAAGAGAGGAGGCCCCAGAGTGCGCATCAGCAGGAAGCAGGAATGGGGAGTAGAGGAGGGACTGGACTCTGGGCGCTGTGATGTGAGGTGTGGCCGTCCCAGGCAGTGTCCTGACGGCTGTGCCAGACACCAGCCCCAGATGGTCTCCCTACTAACGGGTGTTATGTCACTTACATATCCATGTGGGGACAAATGAACCTCAGACCATGCTCAGGGATTAATTTGCGATGGATCACAGAGCTAAAGGAAAATAACAAATATTCTCGGAGAAAAAAAAAAAAGAGCAAGGAGAGGAGTATCTTGGAGATCCTGGGATAGACAAACATTTATTAAACAAAACAAGTGGAGAGATGTTTGTAATCATCTGTGAAAAAGAACTCACATCCGGAATACAACAGAGTTGCAAAAATTAACAACAAAAAGTCAGACATTCTGGTGTTTCCAGTGGGCAGAAAGTGATGAGCAGGCACTACACAAAGAGCCCAGACAAAATGCCCAGGTGAGATGCGGCCACACTCCCCGCTAAGGGGGCTCGCGGCGTGGAGGGGGGTGTTGCCGCCATCAGCAGGTACCCCCAGCTGTCAGCTGTTTCAGCCTCCGCCTCTGTTCTCTGGGGCCGCCCAGTGTGCATCTGGTCCCCAGCGATGGTCAGCCCGGGTGAAACACTCTTTAAACTTCTATTATTTTCATTTTATTTGAAAGGCAGTGAAATAGAGGCAGAGAGAGAGAGAGAGAGAGAGAGAGAGAAAGAGAGAGAGATATCTTCCACCCACTGGTTCACTCCCCTAATGCCTGTGACAGCTGGGGCTGGGCCAGGTTGAAGCCAGGAGACAGAAACTCCAGCTGAGTGTCCCACATAGGTGGCAGGGGCCCAAGGACTTGAGCCGTCAGCTGCTGCTTCCCAGAGCGTGCCTGAGCAGGGAACTGGATCGGAAGCAGAGGCAGGACTCAAACCCAGGCACTGAGAACTGGGCTGTGGGCTTTCCTTAGCTGCTGTCCACCAAACACCTGCTGCATCTTCCTGTCTCGAGGTGGGCATGAGACCAGTGCTGCCTCACAGGGGTGCTCACACCCACAGCACCTAGCACAGAGCACCCACAGCTCTCTGAGTCTAAGGATCCACAGCCAGGCCCTGCTGAGGGAGCACTTGGCTCAGTTGCCCTGGGGGACACAGGTGAGCAAAAGCCTCAGTATGGGAAAGACTTGGGGTGGATGGGCCATGTGTGTTGGTGGAAATATTTGCACAGCTCACTTCAGTTGCAAATTCAAGTCTGCTAATGACACCTGTCCCTCTCTGCAGCCTGGGAGGGGCCATCCTGCTCACTCCTTCCCTGGAGACCCCAGGCTCACATCATTGGGTGGGGAGAGGGAGGGTGGTGACCGTGTCAGTTCTTGTCCTTTTGGAAGAGCAAGGAAAGTGGTGGTTTCTCCCAGAGGACTGCCTGATCTGAAGCCCAGAGAAACCAGGAGCTCCCAGGATGGAAGAAGGTTGGTGAGGCGAGGACTCTGATTCATGGAGGGTAAGAGGGCGGCCCCCCAGTTACACAGCCGACTCAGTGGTGGCAATGGAACCTGCTCAAAGACTTTTCCAACAAAAATGAATTAAGAGACAGAGCAGCCCTATCCTCTGGTTTATTCCAAAATGCCTGCAGCAGCCAGGGCTGGACTAGGGCAGAAGCCAGGAGCCTGGAACCCTCCAGGTCTCCCACGTGGCTGATAGGAACCCAAGTACTTGAGCCGCCACTGCTGCCTCCCGGGATGCTGGTTGGAAGGAAGCTGGAATCAGAGCCAGAGCCAGCCGAACGCCCAGCCCAGGATCCTCACTCTCTACCTGACCGGGCTGTCGGTGCAGGGCCAGGGGGCCATGGTGGGGGTGGGAGCAGTGAAGATCAGCCCTGCTCCCACCCCAGGGCTCAGGGGCCACCACACCTGTTGACTGAGACCTCTGGGAAGCCCCTGTTGGAACAGACACCGGGCCCTGGCCTTTGTGACGGCACAGAGGAGAGCCAAGCTCCGGACGCCTGCCTTCCCACCTCCCTCAGAACAGCAGCTCAGCCAGAGAGATGGGAAGAGAATGCAGACTTCATTGGTGTCACCCCCGGGGTACAGCAGACATGTCCCCAAAGGCCTATGGCTTCAGAGTGGACCATCTGGGAACAGAGCTGGGAGAGTGTCAGAGTCAGGGCTGGGCTGCAGGCAGACCTCCGTGCCCATGTGGGGCCGGGGGCTGGTTCCACGCGCCAGGCACCATGCAGACTCCAGCGAGCCCAGCCACCCTGGCACCACACGAAGGCCTGGCTGGCATGTGGTTAGGACTGTCCTCAAAGGAAAGGCCCTTGGCAGTGGATGAGAGACGTCCCAACAGAGCCAGACATGGTGCCATCCCCTCAGCCCTCAGCTGTGCTTCTCCTGGGACGACTGGTGGCTATGCACACAGCTGCAACCCCGGGCCTTCGGGTAGTCTGGAAGGAAGGCAGAGGAAGGAGGATCTGGGCTCTGGTCACTCAGCCCAAGTGCACCATGCACTGGAAGACTGTGCAACAGCCACACGCCATGCTGCCCAGCCTCCCCTCCCCGCCACCCACCCCAGGAGGCCTTCCCTTGGAACCCTGCATTCCTCACGGCCTGTACCTCTTGCCCAGGTGAGCCCCACTTTCCAAATGCCTCAGAGTGACCCCTGCATGGCTCGCATCCACCTCTCCAGTGAAACAGCGCAGCTCCCCTGCAGGTGTGAGCAGTGCCGCTGCGGTTTCCTTCCTGGCCCCCCAACCCCTACCACCACCCCCACCCCCAAGAGCCAGCAGGGTGGCTTGGGGCTGGAGCCATGTCTCGATCACGTCACAGGGTGTGAGGACCCTGTACTGCCCCTGAACACGCCCTGGTAGGGAAAACGAACGGGCGACTCCACTCGGGTGCTTGACCCATGCCTGCTGGGCACAGCAGTGGGGCCTGGAGGGTGCAAGGGACAGCAGCAGGCTCCCACCCTCCAGGCTCCTCATCCCAGGGCGAGGCTGATGCACAGAGGAGGAGGGGCAGCAGGGCTCTAGGGGCACCTCGAGGGCCTCACCAGGAAGAGGCCTCCACGCAGGTGTTCGGGGGAGCCGCCAGGGCCGAGGGTTGAGAGACCCAAGGACAAGCATGCAGCCCAGAGGGCCCCTCCACAAGGTCCTTTCCCAGGGTGTGGGGGACTTGGGGTTGCTAGGGGGTACTCTCCCATGTTTCCTCTTGGAAGGACCCAAGCCCTCTGGGTTGGAGCCCCACGCTCACCACCTTGTTTAGCCTTAATTACTTCTTTAGAGGTCTCATCTCCCAAAACAGATGGGTGCATTGTGGGGGACACTGACGTGCAGTCCATAGCAAGGGGTTTATTCCCTTTATTGCTGGGTGGCTGAGCAGTACCCATCATATGGATTTGTGCTGTGGATAAAGCTCGCTGGCTGTGTTCATCATTTGCTGATGGATGTTCTGTTTGTTTTCAGCTTGGGGCTATTACTAATAAAGATGCTGTGAATATTTATGTAATGGTATTTATACTGTGGACCTGGGCTCCCCAGTGAAGAAAACGCCCTGGTGCATAGGATGGAAAACTTCAGGAATGGCTTGGTCCAGGGGCTCCCACTCTCGCTGCACCTCCACTGCATTGCCTTACTTTGCTATCAGCATTGTCGTCCCCGTACCTGAGCTGATCCTCAGACAGGTCGACCTTCCCACCTGCGCTTCCCGTTCAGCCTCTCCCCTTTGCCTGTTCCATCTGCGGACATCATGGAGGCCGCTCGGCGCTGAGCTCTGAGCTGTGGGTCGGGGAACCGATGGGGGAGCAAGATCCCGTGGAAACTCAGGTCTCGCGGGAAACACTGATGGATGGATGGACACCAATCGGCACAAGCGGTGGGGGAGTGTGGTGAGGAGGGTGCAGCACAGGGTGAGGTGGGGGGGGGGGGTGCGTGTCTGTCCCTGTGTGGCAACAGGCTCAGACCACAGAGGCTTTTGTTGCTCCTGGCTCTGAGCGTTTCTCTGTTGCGGCTCCCGCTGGTGCTCTGGGGATGCCTCCCAGATGTCAGCCATCCTCACAGGGGCTGTTTGTTTGCCTCTGATCACAGAGTTGTTTACGAAACAGGGCTTGGCGAAAGCATTCCTTGTTCAACATGATGATGAAAAGGCCGTGTCCCTGGGCTCGGGGAACTTGGTGTTCCGTGTCAGTCGGTTCCCCCGAAGGCCCCCCCTTGGCTCAGCTTCCATCCAAGGCATCCCCTGGTGGGAACACCGGTACCAGCACCGAGGGGACAGCTCTGGATTGGAGTCTCTCTCCCCTCTCCCCAGGGGGATGTACTCATTTCAAGACTGTTTCATTCATGCCTTGTTCACACTGGGCATTGGCTCAGGCTCTGGGGCACAGCAATGAGCAAGACGGACCCTGTTCCTCCCCAGGGGCGCTCACATCCTCATCACACCAGCACTCGGCACAGGAGAGAGCACTGGGCCATGGGAGGCACATCGGGGTGACCCAGCTGGGTTTAAGGACCTGCTGACCTCTGAGCCCAGAGATCTGAAGGGTGAGTGTGGGTGACAGAGGAAGGGAGGGAGGGTGGTGGCTGAAGTGAGTATGGTAAGGAAGGAGGGGAGGGGCTCATGAGGGTGGGGGGCAAGGCCTGCAGCCCCTTGCAGTCTGCAGGGTCCGGAGGTTATTCTCAGAGCCAGGGGGAGCTAGAGAAAGTGGGAGCTGGACACTGGCACTGTTGCTGCCCTGGACCCCACCCCAGCTGACCCCTGCCCCACCTCTCTCCCCCTTCCTCCTAATACCTCCTATTCCTCCCCCCCTCAGCCTTAGAAACTGCCAATCACTCTATATTGCAGGGCTGAAGTTGAATCACCTCGGCAGGGGTTTGAGGTTGTCAAAGTTGGACAAGACTTTGGAGGAGAACGTGTCATGCCACGAGCTCCTTCAGGACCAAGGTCATGAACCAACCTTTCGTTCTGTTGGCAGCAGTGGCTGGGTCACAGAGGCGGACAGCACCATGGACTCCATAACTTCGGCTATGATCTCTGTGCTGAGCATTCTCCATGCTATGTCGGTTAGCTGTGGCCATGCAATGCAGCAACCGGCAGTGGGTGACCTGCGACCCTAAGTGTTCATGTACTCATGGTTTGTGGGCTGGGCTCAGCTAGTGGCTCTTCTGCTGTCCGCTGGTCCCTGGGTGGCCAGCTTCAGGCCAGCAGGCTGGCTGTGTTCCTGGGGGTTGACTGACAGGAAGCTGGTTGATGGGGTGACAGATCACATGGCTCTCCTCGCTCTCCCCAGGTTAGATGGTGACACTGGGTTCCAAAGCGAGACAGGGCCCCCTGCTCTAAGTGAGAAGGTTACAGGGGGTGGAGATGAAGACGGGGTGGCTCTCAGGGAGGGTGGGAAATGGCATGGTCTCAGTTAATTCTCAAAAGGACATACAGGGCTTGATGGATGAGGAGGCTGAGGCACAGAGGAGTAGGCAGCTTGCAGAAGAGGCTGACAATCAGTAGTTGAGATCCAAACCTTGGGGTTTACGACTCCACAGTCAGCAAGTGCTCTTAGCCCAGAGACGTGCTGCCTGCCCCCAGGAGGCCAGCTGTCCTCCTCCTCCTCATCTTCATCTCTCATGGACTACATATCTATGATATGCCAGCACTGCTCACTCACTGAATTCTCCCCTTAGTCCCAGGAGGTAAAGTCACCCTTGGTATTCACAGGGGAGTGCCAAAACCCGTGAATGGACAGTATTCCCGCATACTTTAAATCAACTCTAGACGACTTCTAATGCCGTACAAACACTGTGCACATGGGTGTTCTGCTTTATCCTTTGTGGAGTAATGATAAGAACAGAAGGCCCCTGAATAATTTCAATCCGTGGCTCGTTCAGCCTCGATTAATGGCTCTCCCACGTGCTGTGCCACTGCCCCACGGGCAGTGCCACTGCCCTGGCCCCTGCTGCCTCTCAGGGGACCCTGACCCACCTGTCACTGTTCATCCCCTCCTGCAGGGGGCGCTGGCTTGGCGGAAGCACGGCAGCTCTGGTTGCCCCGCCCAAGCTGGCCCAAGACACAGAGGCCTTGGCTCCCTGCCTCATCATTTCTTATCATCAGCCCAAGCACCATGTCCCTGGTGTCAGACCCGCTACCCCAGCAGGGCCACACTGCACATGCATGGGAGTTAGGTTAACCGGCAGCAGTGGGAGACAGGAGCTGTAAAATTGTTGGTGAGCAATTCTCCCCTCCCCTAGGATGTGCCTGTGCCGGTGGCTTCTCGCTGGGTGAGCTAGGGTCCTCTCCTGTGCACTGGGAAAGCTCAGCAGTGTGCCTCTGTCCCTCCCCATGTCACTTCCCATCCCCCTCAGTCTGTACCCCCAGCCCCGATTCAGCAGTGACAGGCTGGTTCCCGAGCTTTGCCCCCATCCTTGCAATTGGGCAACCTGCCCAAGAGAAGGGGGCAGAGTTTGAGGAAGTTGTCGAACCATGGCCACTCAGCGGTCATGGAGGACCGGCTGTACCCACACTGGCCAGGCCAGGGAGCCCAGGTGCTGCTGCTCACCACTGCTGGGGGCATAAAATGGGACTGGCTTTGGAAAACAGGCAGCTTCTTAAGAAGTTAAGCATACCCCATGGGAGACCAGGAGAAGCACCTGGCTCCTGCCTTTGGATCAGCGTGGTACGCCGGCCGCAGCGCGCCAGCCATGGTGGCCCTTGGAGGGTGAACCAACGGCAAAAGGAAGACCTTTCTCTCTGTCTCTCTCTGTCACTATCCACTCTGCCTGTGTAGCCCTGGACTGGAAATAACTCAGATGTCTTTCAAGCGGTGAACGAATGTGCAGACGCGTTGCAGTGGAATTTGACTCTGCCGTCAAGATGAATGAACTCGTGACGCCCATAACCTGGGCAGCCCGCAGAACAGTTCTGGCACTCAGTGCATCACGATGTTTCGGTCAGCAAAGGACAACGGGGTACAATGGTGGCCCATGAGAACGTGGCGTGCTCAGTGAAGAAGCCAAAGAAAGAGGGGGTGCAGTTGGCTTCCATTTGTCTAAGATTCTAGAATATGCAAATGAACCTACAGCCAGCTCCCACCTTAGTTACACCACATGATGGGTTGCTGTTTCTGGGGCTGAGTAGGGGAGAGGAGGATTCCCGAGGGGTGCAGGGAATCCCTGCGGGGTGATGGGGACGCGAGCTATCCCCATCACGGAAGCAGCTGAACACGGACATCAGAGAAGGGCGGGGCAAAAGCCACCAGGAACCTGACCACATCCCTAGGGAAACCATGACTCCAAGGCCATTCGCAGAACTTCAGTGCATGAGAAAGGGCACCTTTGCAATTCCTTTTATGAAACCCGCACATAGCAGGAAGCAGAAGCCCAGCCGGAGCCGGAGCAGTGTGTGTGGCAGGCAGGTGCAGCTCTGGGCATGATTGTGGGGTGGTGTCTCAGTTTCTGCTTTCCTCTTCCATCAGTTTCTAGAAGTTTGACTACCAGCTGTGCACCTGCAGATTTCTCTGGGCTCATCCTGTTGGGAGACAGCAGTAACCAGGTAATATACGGAGAGGCAGGCTGGCCTCTCAGGCTGATGGCAGTGGCAGGTGTCTCGCAGATGGGCCCAGGGCCAGGAGCCTGAGACCTTGCCCTACTGCTGCTCTCCACGCCCAACGCGCCCACCCTGGCTTGTACCGTCGTCATCTCTTAACTTTCCTTTCAAAGTGTCTCGGTCTCTGAGGCTCCTCTTCCTGCAGCTGCTTCTCCACAGCCTGCACAAGTGAGTCACACGACCCCTCACCCCTCGGCTCACTCCCTGAATTATGTCCCCACCCCCACCCCGACCTCCAGGGCTTCTGCCTGGGCCTGTATTTAGAGCAGGGGCCCTTAGAGGGGCGGTTATGTTAAAATGGGGCTGTGAGGGTGGGATCCACTCCAAGCCCACCTTGGAGGAGATCAGCACACGCAGAGTCCCAGGGACACACGTGTGCGCAGGAAAGACCACACGAAGGCACAGGGTGAAGTCGACAAGCCAGGGAAAGGGGCCTTGGGGGGGAACCCGCACCTCCAGCCCCCAGAACTGGGAGGAGATGAACTGTGGTTTGAGGCCTCAGGCTGTGGAGCTTTGTCCTGGCATCCCTGGAAGCTCATCTCTTCCCGTGGCCCTCAGAACAAGGTGGGAACCCGGGACTGCACAGCCCCGCCCTGCTGCCTCCTTCTCTCTGGACAGTGCGAGAAGGCATGGCCTGCTCCCTGTGGTGTGTGTCTCTGAGCTTTTGCAGCACCCTTCCCCTGCCTGGCCACCACTGCCAGCTCTGTGCATGGTACTTGGTACCAAGCAGGCACCGGCACCGCTGAGGGCTCCCAGGGAGGAACTGGAGACCCTGGAGGGGAAGCACCGGTGGGTACAGACCAGCTGGCTCTGTGCACATGCACCTGTTAGTCACATGGCCCCAACTGTCTTGTTTGCAGTAATAACACTTTCTTTTTACTCAACATCAGTTTCTCACTTTTCTGCACTGCCCATGATCTCTTCATAGTAATACCCGAAAGGAAACTGAAAGGAATAGTAAAGGTGGTGTCTGGTTACCAAAGAGTAACTAATGACCCAGAAATAGCCACAGACACGCCCCCACTCAAGCCTGCCCTCCTCATTTCAAACAGCAGAAGGCTTCACTCAGATTCAGGGTCTCCATGTATTAGATGAGCACCCAGCTTGCCATGTCAAGAGCCAGGATGGGGCCGGCACTGTGGTGTAGCAGATAAAGCCGTTGCCTGCTGTGCCAGAATCCCATATGGGCGCTGGTTCAAGTCCCGGTTGCTCCACTTCTGATTCCAGCTCTCTGCTATGGCCTGGGAGAACAGTGGAAGATGGCCCAAGGCCTTGGGCCTGCACCCCCATGAGAGATCTGGAAAAAGCTCCTGGCTCCTGGCTTTGGATCAACCCAGCCCGGTTGTTGCAGCCATTTGGGAAGTGACCCTCCAGATGGAAGACTTCTCTCTCTCCTTCTCTCTTTCTCTGCCTCCCCTTAACTCTGCCTTTCAAATAAATAAATATTTTTTAAAAAGAGTCAGGCAGATCTCAAATGAACGAATATGACATCCAACAGATGCCAACACCAAGGTGACAGAGATGTTACAGAATGATTTGACCATGTCTTAAAGCAAGCATAATAAAATGCTCTAAGGAGCAATTATGAACAAACTGAAAGACATGAAATGAGCCGAAAGCCTTAGCAAAGAAATGGAGGTATGAAAAAGAACCCAATGGCAATTTTAGAACTCGGAAGTAAAATAATCTAAACAAAACCCCAGTGGATGGAGTAAACAGGACAGAGGTGACAGAGAACTATGAACTGAAAGAGAGAAAACACAAATTACCTAATTTGAACAATTCAGAAGAGAGAGAGAGGACAGAACCTCAGGTATCTTGAGTTGATAGCAAAAAAATCCAACATTTGTGTCATCAGAGTTTAAAGGAAGGAAAGAATGAGGCTGAGAACATACTAGAAAAAACAATGGTGAAAAATTCAAATGTAGAAAAAGAAATAAACCTAAAGATTTAGCTAACTGAGTAAATGCCAAATAGGATAAAGCCAAAGAAATCTGCAAGACACATCACAATTAAACTTCTGAATAAAGAACAAACATCTTGAAAGCAGTGAGAGAAAAACTATTCATTACCTAGAGAGGCAAAAACAAATTTGAACGAGAGCAATTTCCTCATCACAAACCACGGGCTCCAGCAAAAAGTGATGCAGTGTTTTCCAAGCAGTGAAAGAAAGGAAATGCCAGCTGAGAATTCTATACCCAACAAAAATGTCCTCTTGGAATGATTGACAGGGCAATCAGGACCTTCTCAGGTGCAGGAAACAAAGAGAGTTAATCAGCAGCCATCCTACCCTAAAGGAATGGGTAAAGGAAGTTCTTCAAATGGAAAGGAAATGGAGAAAGCAGGAACTTCAGAAATTCAGGCCAGCAGAAAGAACTCAATCAGCAAAAATACATATAAATAACATAGGCTTTTTATGATTTTTTAGATTATGTTTATGGTTGAAGCAAAAACCGCCACACTGGCTGCTGTGGTCACCATGCATACAGAAGAAAAATGTGAGAGTTGTAAGCAGCTGCTGGTAAAGGGGTGTGGGGAGCTGGGGTGCCTGTGCTTCCCTTCGACCGGAAAAAAGGATGACACCTAACGAGAGCAAAAACCCCTAAAAACCACAGAGTTATGTGCGAAAGCGTATAGATAAATCAAAATGGAATTCTAAAAATGCAAAAGTAACCCACAGGAAGACACAAAAAGTAAACAAATTAAAAAGAGAGAATAGAAAAAAATGGCAAGCCTGGTCTTGATTTAAAAAAAAATTTATTTATTTATTTGAAAGAGTTACAGAGAGGGAGAGACAGAGAGAGAGATACTTTCCATTCACTGGTTCTTTCCCCCAAGTGACCATAACAGTCAAGGTGGAGTCAGCCTAAAGCCAGGAGCTTCTTCTGGGTCTCCCACATGGGAACAGAGGTCCAAGTACTTGGAGCCATCTTCTGCTGCTTTCCCCAGGCCATTAGCACAAAGCTGAATCGAAAGTAGAGTAGCCAGGGCTTGAACCAGTGCCCATATGAGATGCTGGCATTGCCGAAGGCAGCTTACCCACTATGCTACAATGCAGGTCCCAAGCCTACTCTTATGATAGCAGTATTTATGTTAAATGTTAGTGGGCTAACTACACCAATTAACAAAGTTTGGCAGAGTATCGTAATAAAACAGGACCAACTGTATGTGTCTACCAAAAACTCACTTGAAATATAAGGATAGAGAAAGGTTGAAAATAAAAGAACAGAGAAAGATAACAGCCCACAAACCTTACCTAAATCAAAGCAGGAATGTATTTTAATGTTTAATAAAATAGACTTCAGAGAAAATCTAATTACTGGAGTTGAGAGGGAGACATTACATAAAGATAAAAGAGCTAATTCCCCAAGAAGACAGCAATGCTAAATGTGCAAATACCAAGCAAGAATTGCCAAACATCTAAAGAAAAATTGATTAAACTGAATGAAGAAGTAGCCAGATCCACAATTAGACTTGGAGACTAATGCGTGTCTCAACAATTGAGAAACCAGCCAGACAGCAAGTGATCAAGGAGGTTTAAGGACACCACTCCATCAACTACAGGATCTGGCTGACTCAGAGCTCATCACTGGGAAGCACCCTGGAATGTACATTAAGATGGCCTGTATCCCGGGCCATCAAAATGTCTCAACAAATTAAATATAATTGAAATCAGAGTATGTTCTCTGGCCACAGTGGGATCAAAACTTGAAATCAGCAATAACAAAAACAGGAAAATCTCCAAACCCACAGGAAAAAAAAAAAACTCATCTGAACAATAAGGAAATAGCACAAACCACTCTAGATGCATAAATTAAACAACTTAAATGAAATGGACCAAGTTCTTGAAAACCACCACAATTCATCGAACATGCAATAGATCATTTTAATGCTGCAATTACTAAGGAAATTAAATTTGTAATTTAAAAAACTCTCAAAAAGGAAATTCCTAAACCTTCCAAGAATCAACACCGATTCTACACAATCTCTTTAGAAAACAGAAGAGGAGTATAGTAGTCAGAGTTCAGCCGTTAAAACAGAATCGGGAAGAGAGGGAGATGAAATGACTGATTGGGAGGAACGAGCCGATGCTCCCGTGGTAGCCAACTGGGCTCGCTGAAACCGTGGGCGGGCTGTTAGGAAGGGGAGCTGAGTCGGTGCGACGTGACCCTGCTGTCCAGGGGCAGAACTTCAGGGAAACCTCCGTTCTCTTTGTAAGACCTTGAAATGGATTGAAGCAGGCCCACCCAGCTACCCAAGGATAATCTACCTAACTTCAAGCCGGCTCTGAACGTGAGTCACGTCTGTAAAATTCCGCCATGCCTTGGGATCTGGGTACCTTAAAAATGCATTATAGACTAGGCAACCCTCCTGCATGTTTTAAAGCAGCTCCAGATCGCTTAGACTGTCTATCACAATGTGAGTGCTATGTAAGCAGTGCTATGTAAGTAGTTAGGTTGTATTGGTTAGGGAAAGCAATAAGGAAAACGATTCTGAGCCTGTTCAGCGCAGACACAAGTAAAAATGTATTTTCAGTCCAGGGTTGGTTGAGTCTGTGGCTGTGGAACTTGCTGAGCCTCCACGGCAACACTCAGATGGTGTTTCACCAAGTAACAGGGTGATTACTGTAACCACCGAAGCCGCCTATCAGCGGGGAGCCCTTGGTGACTTGTACCCACATGCATACACCAAGGAAAGAGAAGAGTGAAGTTACGCTTCCATCTAACACGACACGGCCAACCTGGGACGTCTGGAAACAGGCCAGCCCCTTGCCCAGAGAGGAGGCACAGGCCCTGGGCAATGTCCCCTCTCCCCCTGGTTAGCCGGGAACTTGAATACTAGGATGTGCGGTTAACTCTTTTTCACACATCTTGTGCTGAATGATAGGGGGTTCAGGACATAAGAGAACAAAAATGCCTGCCACACGGACACACCCAAACCTGTTCTAGCAACACACAGAGAAATGCTCCCCACGTTCACGGCCACATAGCTGTAGCCGGCACTCCTAACCAGCTCTCACCAGGCCCCGTTGCACAGCCCTCTGCCATCAGCAGGCACCTGCTTTGCCTCAAGGGTGAAGGATGCAGGCCGCGTTGAGTTGCTACCTCCTTCTGTTGACTTTAGCCACGTGATGGGACATGGGATCCGGGAGCTTGTCCACCCAGAGGACAGCAACACTCCACGAGTACACATCACACGAGGACTGCGAAACATGCGAAGCAGAACTGGGAACTGGCACAACCCCCTGCCGCGGACCCCCGTGTCCTCTCTGTGACTGTTGTCAAGTCGGGAGTGTCTGTAATTATGCTCACACTGCAGAACCCATTCCAGGAAACCCAGAGCAACTCGGAACTCAGTTCCTCTAGAATCACTTCTGGTACCACAATCTATGTCGCTCAAGGTTCAGCAGAGAGGCGGAGCCAGCAGGAGACAAACATGACAGGACTTACTGCAAAGAAGCAGCTTCCGGGACCGTAGTCAGGTCTGAGACCTGGAGGGCAGGCTGTCGGAGGACCTGTGGGTGCGGCTGGATGCCACTGTCGGAGGCAGAATCTCCTTTACTTCCGGGAGTCTCAGTTCTGTTCCAAGGCCTTTCAGCTGCCCGAGCCGGCCCACCCTGACTGTCCAGGGTACTGTATGGGCTTTCCCTAAAGCCACTGCAGAATCCGCCATCTGAGTGTTTGATGGGACAGCGGGCCGCTGCAGCTTAGCCACATGCCACATAAAGCTGACCATGGATAGGAGTGAGTATGTCCATCTGTGTGGGGGCTGTTCTGCACCTCAGGCAGGAAGGTGGTGGCTGCAAAGAAGACAAAAAAAAAATCACTGGTGTCCATCCCTCCAGGCTCCAGCTTGCTTTGGAAAGCAGAGGGGACATGATGGGGCACAAGCAGACTCGGAGGATGATCAGAGCAGACAAAGCCAAACTGGCCGTCCTCACCAGCGACTGCTGGGCTTCAGGGAAGTCTGCACCAGGGTCTTACGCCATGTTGGCCAGAGCTGGGGCTCATCGCCGCAGTGGCAAGCGGAGTAAATTGGGCACTGTGCGTGGGAAAGGCTACAGAGTGTGCACCCTGGCTGTCACTGATTCCGGCGATTCTGATGTTAGCAGCATCCAGAGCTCACCTATGGGAAGCAAATCATGCAAAATTTTTCTTTAATTAAACCTTCCAGAGCTTGTGAAAGAAAGAAAGAAAGAAAGAAAGAAAGAAAGAAAGAAAGAAAGAAAGAAAGAAAGGAAGAGAAAGGAAGGAAGAGAAAGGAAGGAAGAGAAAGGAAGGAAGAGAAAGGAAGGAAGAGAAAGGAAGAAAGAGAAAGAAAGAGAAAGGAAGAAAGAGAAAGGAAGAAAGGAAGAAAGAGAAAGGAAGAAAAAAAGAAAGAGAAGGAAGGAAGGAAGGAAGGAAGGAAGGAAGGAAGGAAGGAAGGAAGAGGTGACTACTTCCCAGTTCATCTTAGAGAACTACTGTTGCCCTGTTAGCAACCCCGGCAAAGACCAGGAGCCCCGTGGGGCTGGGCTGCATGTCCCCAGGGAGGGAACGAGGACTCTTTCATGCTTGGTTTTCCCACTGGCTGGCATGGAGTACAGTTGACTGTCAGAGAGGTTTGGTTCCAGGATGCCCCCTGCAGACCCCGAAGTCTCTGTACACCATGGCACAGTACTTGCATGCAGGTTACACAACCCTCACATGATTTTAAATCAAATCTAGATGATTCTAATGCCTGATACCAAGTAAATGCTATGGGAAGAGTTGTTGGACTGTATCGTTTAGGGAATAGTGACAAGAACAAAAAGTCTAGGGCCTGCCCTGTGGAGCAGCAGGTTAAGCTGCTGCCTGCAGTGCCAGCATCCCATAAGGGCACTGGTTTGAGTCCTGGCTGCTCCACTTCTGATCCAGCTCCCTGCTAATGCACCTGGGAAAACAACATAGGGTTGCTCCCCTGTACCCACGTGGGAGACCCAGAAGAAGTCCCTGTCCCCTTGCTTTGTCCTGGCCCAGCCCCAGCAGTTGCTGTCTCTCTCTGTCTCTCTGTCTCTTTCTCTCTCTTCCCATCTCTGCCTTTAAAATAACTAAAATCTTAAAAAAGAGAGAGAGAGAGAGCGAGAGAGAGAGAGAGAGAGAGAGCAATCAGTCCATACATGGTCTGTACTGTTGCGAGTTTTACTTTGGAGCACTTTAGATCCTCAGCTGGCTGACCCCGTGGCCGTGGAAACTGGCTGACAGTCTCTGCATTCACTGGGGTGGTGGTGGCTTGTGCTGCCCGCCTGCGCCCTCGCCCGCAGCGGGGGGTACAGCAGCACAGAGAATATCTATCTGTCAATCACTAGTGTGATGCTGCTCAGAGTCGCACACGGCTGGTGGCTGACAGAGCCAGGTGTGAACACAGGAGCCTGGCCGCGGGGTCCCCACCACCACACAGCCCACCTTTCTCCTCACCATGCCGCGAAGAGCCCGAGGGTGCGTGTCTTCCTGCTTGGCTGTGTCCAGCACAGACATCTGAAAAGCCAACACCACCAGTCCATTCTGCAGACGTGGCTTTCGGGGCAACCAGCTGGAGCAGGAGTATCTGGAGAAGAGAGGAGGCGTGGCCAGGCCTCCACAGACAGCTCTTGTCCAAGTGGCCCCTCTCTCGGGAGCTCAATATTGAGCCCCAGCACCTGCTGTGCAGCCAGGCCTGACCTGCCCAAGGCCTGTCACCCTGACCAAACCGCCAGGCACTCACCACGCCCCCTGCACCTGTGTCCTGGACCTGGGGTTGGCCCGGGCTCTCCACAGCCCCTCTTATGCATGTCCTTCCCTGCAGGTGTGGGGCATCACTTCCTGGGACAGGTACTGTGGTGAGCACCTGCTTCGTCATCCCTGAAGCCAGCAGGGATGGTGCTACCATACTCAGTTTATATATGAAGTTTATAGATGAGGATAATTCCCTGGTCACACAGGGGCTGGTCAAGCGCATTGCACACCAAATCTACCCTCTTTCCAACATGCGAGATCCTGTGACCTCCCACCCAAAGCCCCCAAAGAGCCCAGTGCCTTTGTAGCATTGGACTGCATGGCCATAGGGGAACCCAGGACACAGCAGGAAGAGGACTTCTCTCAGGGCAGGTGGTGTGGTGAGATTACTCAGTGAGAGTCCCCACTCATCTCTGCAGGGATTGGCTCAGAGGTGGGCCTGTGCCTGCAGCCAGGCCAATCAGAGTTCTCCCTGGGACTTTCACTGAAACCAGTGGGGGAAAATGCTCTTTCTGTTGAGATGATGAAGTGTTAGACTCAGTGCTGGGATTGTCTTGGCCACTCGGCAGGGAAGGACATGCTAGACAGTGAGCCCTGAACAAGAGAAAGTGGAGCCAAGGCCTGGAGTGATCCTGATTGGTCCAATCAGAGGGCCGTGAAAGGCTCTCAAGGCACATGGGTGTGGTTGCACACCCC
Organism: Oryctolagus cuniculus; assembly: GCF_051225735.1. Taxonomy (NCBI): domain Eukaryota; kingdom Metazoa; phylum Chordata; class Mammalia; order Lagomorpha; family Leporidae; genus Oryctolagus; species Oryctolagus cuniculus. Next base: position 115,274,401 of record NC_142876.1, on the reverse strand, counting down.
AGTTCTGGCATGTACAGCTAAAGATTGGAGGGATTTTAAGGGCCACTGTTGTGGCACAGGAGGTTGAGCCACTGCCTGCAGTGCTGGCATCCACTATGTGTACTGGTTTGAGTTCCCAGCTGCTCAAGTTTCAACCCATCTTCCTGTTAATCTGCCTGGAAGGCAGTGAAAGATGGTCCAAGTGCTTGGGTCTCAGCTACGCCCTTGGGAGATCTGGATGGAGTTCCAGGATCCTGGCTTCTTCCTGGCTCATCCCTGACCATTGAGGCCAATGGGGGAGTGAACCAGCAGATGAAAGACTCTCTCTCTCTCCCTCCCTCTCTCTCTCTCTCTCCCTTCCCTCTTCGTGTAACTCTATCTTTCAAACACATATATAAAACTTAAAAGCTTCGGAGGACATTGAGGTTGGGTGGGCACTAAGAGTGCTTTGCTTTTGTTGTCTTGTCATCTTGTCATGGTTTTGTTGGCTGGGACAGACAGTGAGCCCAGGAAGCAGGGGTCTTGGTTTACACAGCTCCAACTCCCCATCTCATCCATGCTTGGCTTGGAGTGGGTGCTCTCTCAGTGCTTGTCGCGCCAAACCTCAAGGACAGTCTGGCCGTTCAGGTGCAGTGAGCTATGTAGGGACAGCCGCTGTGTCACCCAGACCTTCTCGTCTGGTCCCTGCCCTCACCCTCATCATCTCTTTTACATAACAAGGATAGCTTTCCTTCTAAAAAAAATGTACTAACTCAATTATTCTGTGGGTATTTATCAGTTAGAACCAAAGGAATGAAAATAAGTTCCCAGAGCACAAAAAACCCAGATGTCTGGGGTTAGTGTTCTAACACAAAGCTCAACTATTTCACTTATTTAATGTTTTTCTTAAGAAATAAAACCACACCAATCTGCCCTGCAATTTGGAAAGGAGATCCGGTTCTCACAGCGCCTCTTGCTCCCGCCTGGGAGGGGCGTGGGCACCGCTTGGCACCCACAGCGCGCTGCTGAAATGGGACAAGCAGGTAATAGGAAACAGCTGCTTGACCCGTGCTGTCTCTTGAGTCCCAGATTGGTGACGAGGTGCCGCAGACATAGGGCAGCAGCTACGGGGTGGCTGGGATGAGCTCTGCGGGCCAAGTCCGCCCGGGGGAGCAGAGTCTGCCCAGCTGGCCCTAGTGCCCTGGGCAGCCGCTGCCCTTGGAAGCAGCAAGCGTGCACCGAGGCAGGCAAGCCCACGGGGCCGAGCTGTGGAGCCCCTCTCTCTGCTACTGGGGAAAGCATCAGGCAACAGGACTGAAGCTCAGACCAGGCGGCATCATCAGCTCCTCCCCTGCAGTGGCCTCATGGTTCTGCTTCGTGACCCTGCCCCCAATGCAGCCAGGGAGGCAGATTTCCCTGCAAAGAGGCCAGAACGAGAGAAGGCAGTCTGTTTGTGCTTTGTGTGCCGGTGGCTTCCGTCACAGTACTCAGTTCTGCCCTTGGCGTGTGGCAGCAGCCTCAGACTGGATGTGAATGAACAGGCAGGACTGGGTTACAGCAGTACCTTATTTGCGAAGACCCGTGGTGGGCCAGGGACAGGCCACAGGCTACGGTTTGCTGGCCCTGCCCGTCTGCCCGTCTGCTCAAAACCCTGTTAGGGCTCCTCATGCTCTCCATGGAAAACCCCAGCTCTCTCCCGTGGGTGTCCAGGAGAGCCTGGATTGGCCCCACCGGCCTCTCTGCCTTTGTTTGGGACTCTAGTGGTGGCTCACCCTACCCAGCCACACGCCGTGCTCCCTGCCCCCGCCCCCCACCTCCGCCGCCGCCCCCGGCTTTCTTTGCCCTCGCCGCCTCCTCTGCCTGCCTCCCTCCGCATCCTCACTGGGTTGTATTCCCGTGGCCCTCACATTCCTTGCAGGTCTCAGCACAAACGTCATTTGCTCAGAAAGGCTGTCCCTGCCATGGCCTAGTGTTCCCTTCGCCTCCCTCCCTCCTTCTCGCCAGAGAACTCATCACTTGGAAATGATGTCTCCTGCTGGTTTTGTGTTGTCCGTCTTTGCCATAAACCCCAGCGTGGGAGGCACTGGTATCCCTGCTGCGTGCTGCCCGTGCGGTTGGTGTGTGGTTGGTAGTAGTGAATACACGAGGGAGTGGGTCCTCAGAAGCCTCCCGCTGGTCTCCCTCAGCCTCTCGTTCCCTCCTATCAACCATGCTGTGCCAGAGGAGGCTTTAGTTTTTAACAGTCTACTTTTGTTTTGAAAGATTTATTTATTTATTTGAAACTCAGAGTTACCGAGAAAGGGAGAGCAACACATACACACACACACACACACACACACAGAGGTCTTCCATCTGCTGGTTCACTCCCCAGTTGGCCTCAATGGCCGGGGCTGGACCAGCTGTTTCTTTCTGATCTCCCATGTGGGTGGCAGGGGCCCAAGCACTTCAGCCATCTGCTTTTCCCAGACCATTAGCTGAACCGGAAGTGGAGCAGCCCGGACCCAAACCAGCGCCCGTGTGGGATGCTGGTGTCTCGGGCATTGACTTGCCACAGTGTCAGCCCCTGAGTCAGCGTCTGAACATGGACATCGGATCCTGGCCAGTGTCTGCATTAAACTTGCTGATAACTTCCCCAAAATCCAAACCCTGTACCATCGCCCCAGAGCCCCTGCAAGAATGACTCCTGCCTGCCCCTGCAGCGCCTCTCTCCCATTCTCGAGAGCGGGCTGCACATGGGGTCGGCCGATGTGACCTCAGAGGACAACACTTGGCGCCGGAGGTGTTTTTGCGCTGATATCAGAAAACGGGTTATGTTCCAGGAATTCTCTGAACAAAAGAATGGGGCCGTGAACACCTGACTCCTGAGAGGCTGGGAAGTCATCCAGTTTCCTCATCTCACTGCACCCAGGTCAGGCTCGCTCCTGTGACGCGCTCGGGTAGAACTGGAGAACGCTCTTCGCAGGCTGATGCCAGAGCCCGGCGTGGCGCGAGCATTTCGGAGGCAGGGGGCATGGAACAGCGAGCTTTCACGGCACCTTCTGGCCCAGCTGCGAGCTGCATGCAGACCAGAGTGAAGAACAGGGAGGGTGGGGCTGCGACAGGGTGAGGATTTCACTCCTGGGCTCCTCGTGCAGCTATACCACCAGGGTTGCAATTGTGCAGCAGGGGTGAGGCTGCAGGGATGAAGGCAGCCCACATGGGCTTGATCTAGCTGCTCACGTGGGCTGTGCCAGGGTGAAGGATCAGGAAGCTGCACTTACCTTCTGAAACAGGCCTAGGGAGGAACATCAAAGTGGCTGAAAAGCAGTAGCAATTTTCTAAATGACTCTGCTTAAAGTAGGTAACTGGGGTTACAGGAATATCCAATCCTTCCCAGGGGGGTGAACAAATCTGCATTTTAGGTCAGAGAAGCAGGCCTGCGAGCCTCGTGGCCCTCTTCAAAAGCACCTGCTACTGTCGTGAAGCGAAGTGCTCTCAGCGAGACACAGTGTGCAACCCACCTCTGGTCATTCTTAAAGCTAGGACAGGGGGCCGGCACCATGCTGTGGTGCTGGCATCCCATATGGGCGCTGGTTCGAGTCCCAGCTGCTCCACTTCTGACCCAGCTCCCTGCTAATGGCCTGGGAAAGCAGTGGGAAGATGGCCCAAATCCTTAGGCCATCTGGGAGACCTGGAAGAAGCTCCTGGCTTTGGACTGGCCCAGCTCCAACCATTGTAGCCAGTTGGAGAGTGAACAGTAGATAGATAGATCTCCCTCTCCTCTCTCCTCTCTCCTCTCTCTCTTTCTCTCTCTCTCTCTCTCTTTCTTTAACTCTTTCAGTAAATAACTAAGTCTTTAAAGAAAAAAAAGTAAGGATAGCGCACCAGACTGCACACCCTTTCAGGCTTAGATAAAAGTGACCCCTGGGGACCTCCGTCTTCTGATCCTGGTCCAGCTTGCCTGGCTTTCGCTTGATCCCATCGTCCCTGTTCTGAGTTCTTGCTGCCTGCCCTGAATTCCTCCCTTTCCGATTGCCCCTGCTTTGGGCCCCTTCCAGGCCCCCGCACCCTCTAGGGCTGCAGCCTCGCGTGCTCACACCCACTCCCCTCTGTCCCACTGCCTCCTGGGGCCCTCACTGATGCCCTGGCAGATGGGCCGCAGCCCCCTGCCCCGAGCAGAGGAGAGGACTGGTCCAGTTTGTGCTGTCACTGTGGGGACCACGCAGACACAGGCTGCCCTCAATGCATGGTCAGCCTGCTCCCCAGCCGCCGGCCACCCCTCTCCCTCCTCTGCCAGAATGCCCCCACACAGGAAGCGCACGACTTCCAGGGACGTTCCTGCTTTCTGACAGCTTTATCGGCAGGCTGGAGCTGTCAGCGGGCTGGAGAGCCCTGAGTGCTGTGCTTCCTGTGGCGTGCTGACGGGGCGGCTGTCAGCACGCGGCCTGCCTCGCACTTGCTGGATCCGGCGCCGGGGCATGCGACATAAATTAATCACTTCCACTTTTCACCAGCCCGGCTTCTTGCGCTTTTTCTGCCTCTGGTCATTCATGCTCAGCAGATAGCTGACAGCCAGAGCACCGCCTGGAACGTGGGCAGGGTTCCGGGCTGGCCAGATATAGCCTGTTATCACTGTGCTGAGTGTGTGCGCTCATTGAGAAGTTACGGGACACTTTATCAATGAGGGAGGCGGGCACAGAAACTGGTGTTGGGTTTCACATGAAGCAACGGAGGTGAAGAGAGGTTCCTGAGATGGCTTACTGAAGCATTTTCCCCAGGGAGGTCAAACATCAATGCCACGGCCACCCCCGGTGAGAACAAACCACACAACCCCAGAGCTGGGGGACCCGGGAGGCTTCCCAAATGGGGAAAATGCGACCCCACAGAGGACTGGACATAACCAAGGTCACACAGGAAGGCGTGGCGGAGGCTCAGCTCTCCATCAAAGGGCCTTGTTGCCTTTTGCAAGCTGCGGCAGGCTTTAGGAGGGAGGAGAAGTGTCGCCGAGGGCCTTAAGGCTTTGGAAACTCACGAGGAGGTGGGCAAGGAGCCAGGAACAAGCGATTCCTCTAGAATCTGAGTTCATAGCTCCAACTACAGATTAGTTTCTACATAATTATGTTTGGGAGGCCGATAAAGGTACCTACAGAGCTCTCATCTGCTGATTCACTCCCTTAAATGCTCCCAATGGCCAGAACTGGATGGGAACAAAGCCAGGGGTCAGAACACAACCCAGGCCTCCTACCTGGGCAGTAGGAATGCAATCACCTGGCTGCCTCTCGGGTCTGCATTAGCAGGAAGCTGGAGTCAGGAGCGCAGGTAGGCATGGATCCCAGGTACCCTGGTGTGTGTGGGCTGTGGGCATCTGAGCTGCTGGCCCCAATGCCCACTTCTACTAGACAACTGCTTGGACACATCCCTGAGATCCACATGCCAATGCAGATGAAGTAGCTGCTCTTGGTTTAGTTGGTAAGCACTCACTGAGCAGAGTCTCATCCATCCCTTTAGCAGGCCTGTCCCAAGGGCAGGGCTGCAGCGTGAACTGGGTGCATGGCTCCCGCTTTCATGGAACTCATGTTCTAGCAAACAAGTGACTATAGAGAACGTCACACAGGACCATGAAGCAGGTTCAGGATGGAGGATGCTCTGACGGCATGGACTTGAAGGTGACAATGGCACAGTTACACGAGGCCTCATGGAGAAGCTGGCATTCGAGCAGAACGCTGAAGAAATGAGAGAGCAAGTCTTGGGGCCCTCTGTGGGAAGGACTATAGGCAGGAAAAGTAGCAGTACAAAGGTTCTGGGGCAGGAGAGAGCTTGGTGTGTTTCAGACAGTTCAGGGCAGGGGGGTGGGGCTGGAACCAAAGGAAAGAAGAAGAGAAGGGTGGGAGGTGAGAGGAGAGAAAGACAGGGTGGGGGAAAGATCACACAGGGCCTGGTGTCCACCTCTGCTGGGACTCAGATTGGTTCTCAGCAGATGGAAGCCACTGGTGTTTTTTGAGCCAAGAAGTGACGAGACCCAACTGACTTTTCCAAAGATCACCTAGGCTCCAGGGTTGAGAAAGAGATCAGCTGTCACAGCGACAGAGGGTTGGATGTGGGGTGCAGTCGGGGGCACCCAAGGGTTTCAGCCTGATGTCACGAGCAGCTGAAAGCAGCCACAGGAGCAGAGTGAGGTGAAGCCAGCATTAGCTGCGTTTGTGAGACGCGAGTCTGACATCCACCAGCAGCCACACAGGAGCAGCTGAGCACAGAGTCTGGGTGCAGGGAGGGGCCCCAAGCCAGAGGCTTTTTTTTTTTTTAACTTTTATTTAACGAATATAAATTTCCAAAGTACAGCTTATGGATTACAATGGCTTCCCCCCACCATAACTTCCCTCCCACCCGCAACCCTCCCCTTTCCCTCTCCCTCCCCCCTTCCATTCACATCAAGATTCATTTTCAATTCTCTTTATATACAGAAGATCAGTTTAGCATATATTAAGTAAATATTTCAACAGTTTGCACCCACATAGAAACACAAAGTGAAAAATACTGTTTGAGTACTAGTTATAGCATTAAATCACAATGCACATTAAGGACAGAGATCCTACATGAGGAGTAAGTGCACAGTGACTCCTGTTGTTGACTTAACAAGTTGACACTCTTGTTTATGGCATCAGTAATCACCCTAGGCTCTTGTCATGAGTTGCCAAGGCTATGGAAGCCTTTTGAGTTCACTGACTCTGATAATATGTAGACAAAGTCGTAGTCAGAGTGGAAATTCTCTCCTCCCTTCAGAGAAAGGTACCTCCTTCTTTGATGACCTGTTCTTTTTTCATTGGGATCTCACTCGCAGAGATCTTTCATTTAGGTTTTTTTTTTTTTTCTTGCCAGAGTGTTTTGGCTTTCCATGCCTGTAATACTCTCATGGGCTTTTCAGCCAGATCTGCGAGCCTTAAGGGTTGATTCTGAGGCCAGAGTGCTGTTTAGGACATCTGCCATTCTATGGGTCTGCTGTGTATCTCGCTTCCCATGTTGGATCGTTCTCTCTCTTTTTTATTCTATCAGCTAGTATTTGCAGACACTAGTCTTGTTTGTGTGTTCCCTTTGGCTCTTAGTCCTACCATTATGATCAGTTGTGAACAGAAATTGATCACCGGGACTAGTGAGATGGCATTGGTACATGCCACCTTGATGTGATTGAATTGGAATCCCCTGGTATGTTTCTAACTCTACCGTTTGAGGTAAGTCAGCTTGAGCATGTCCTGAATTGCACATCTCTTCCCTCTCTTATTCCCACTCTTATATTTAACAGTGATCACTTTTCAGTTAAGTTTCAACACTTGAGAATAACTGTGTATTGATTACAGTATTCAACTAAAAGTATTAAGTCCTGGGAGTCGTCAGCCTATAGGAGGCATCTGAGACCCTCGACATGGGGTGGGCGCCCCCTGAAGCCCCTCTTGAGCCCAAGTACCGCCTAAGTCCCCGCTGTCGCTTCCCGTCTTCGTGGAGGAACGACACAGGACCCTGCGCTGTTCTTTCGTCTGCTCGGCCCTCCCCGGGTTTGCTGCTGGTTCTTCCCGGGTTGGCTACCGTCCCTTCCACCTCCGTGGAAAGGCAGTTCCCCCTGCCACATTCCCCACTTCCGCAGGGGAGCGGCACACCGCCGGCCGGCTCTCTCGGGGGCTGCACAGGGGTTCCTCCAGATAGATGTTCCTCTTAGATGTTCCTGGTGCATGCCGTCTCTCTCCTCTTTTATAGTCCTCCTCTGCCAATCCCAACTCTCCTCCGCCAATCCCAACTCGGCTGCCCACACGCCGAGTACGCCGCTCTCCTCCAATCAGGAGCAGGATCAGCTCCTGGAGGTCAGCACTCAAGTTGGCAAGAGGCAGCTGCGTAGAAGCTGTTTTCTCCTCTCCCAGCGCCATATTGTGGGAGAGCAGATGCACAGAATAAGTCCTAATTCCAGTAACTTAGTCTAGTCCGAGTTGCTCCCCACACCCGCCTCCAGACACTCAGTCTGATTAAGTTTCTGCCTTCTTTGTTTTTCTTCAAAGATTTTTTATTTGTGTGAAAGACAGAGTTACAAAGAGAGAGACAGAAATAGTCTGTCTGCTGGTTGACTCCTCAAGCAGGTGCAACCAACAGGGCTGGCCCAATCTGAAGCCAGGAGCCAGAGCTTCTCACAGGTCTCCCACATGGATGCAGGGGCCTGAACATTTGGGCCGTATTGTGCTGCTTTCTCAGGCACATTAGCAGGGAGCTGGATTGGAAGTGGAGCAGCCAGGACTTGAATCGGCACCCACATGGCATGCCGGCACTTCGAACCTGTGTCCACGGAGGATACTGGTGTCACAGGCAGCAGCTTTACCTGCTTCGCCGCGGCGCCAGCTCCAGTTTCTGCCTATCAATGCCTTGCACTGGGGACCAGAGTTCTACACATGAACGCCTGGAGAGTGCACTCAAATCACGTGCAAACCCCAGCATCAGGACTCCCCTTCCCTCAGGGACTCTTGGGTCCAAACTTCTGGCATTTTCCTTCCATTTCTGCATGAAAATAGAAGGTATTTAAATGCACAGAGCACTTTGCTCCTTCAGTGGCCAGCCATTGCACGCAGAATGAAAAACAACAGCAAAAATTTGTTTAACACAGCCTGCAGCACCCTGCTGCATGGGACCCCAGCCTGTCTCCCGCCTCCCCAGAAGCCCAGCCCCACAGCCCACTTCCACTCTGAGAACAGGGCCTTCTCAGCCAGCCTCAGGGCCTTTGCTCACGCACGTGCCTTCCCACCTGCAATGCTGTTTCCATCATTCATCCTGCAGTTGGGCCTTTCCCAAGCCCCTCCTGGTAACCTCTTCCCTCCATGGTTGCCTTTCAAAGGATGCTGCACACTTCTGTTTTCTGCTTATCAGAGGTGGTCTTGGTAGTTGGGTTGATGATTTATTTGGTATCTTTCTCCCAACTCAGTCACATGGAAATGTTGGGGTAGGTACAGAAGGTCTCCAAGGCAGAGGATGGTGGTGGTGAGGCTGTGAGCCTTGAAGGAGGGGATTGGGGAGGTATGAGTGGGACCCTGGTGGCCAATAGTGAAGTCCACTCCGCCTGGCCACAGATAATTCCAGGAGTTGCCTGGCACAATTTCTGCAAAGGTGGTGAGAAAGAGGATTCGTGGGACAAGCTACAGGCCCTTCTGCTGTCATTGTTTCCAAGCTCATGATTTGTTCTTTCATCCTGGACAACCCTCAGTCTCCACTGCCACTCCCTCAAATTGAGGTTGCTGATCTGATGGCTAACTGGACCTTCATCCCCGGAGACCTGGGTGTTGGTCAGACCATAGCTGCTGCATGATCATCCATAATGATAGCTGAATTTGGGCTGTGCTCGTCCCTTCTTCGTGATAATCAGGATTCGACTTTTCCAGGAGTATAGCAACTGCCTTCTTGTCCTGTGTCTCTGTGCGTACAACGAGTTGTGGTTGACAAAGGGAGGCTGTAGTTCCCTCCTTATCCACCTGTCAGCAGTGCCGGGGACCAAGGACGCTGGTCCAGAGATCCCTGAACTGGGCCGCTGGGCGTGATGCTGATAGGGTAACTCCTACTTCCAGCCCTTGTTTCCCACAGAGATGGTGCAGACCCTCAAGGTCAGAGGTTAAGACCCTCTCCTGGCCGGCGCCGCGGCTCACTAGGCTAATCCTCCGCCTAGCGGCGCCGGCACACCGGGTTCTAGTCCCGGTCGGGGTGCCGGATTCTGTCCCGGTTGCCCCTCTTCCAGGCCAGCCCTCTGCTGTGGCCAGGGAGTGCAGTGGAGGATGGCCCAGGTGCTTGGGCCCTGCACCTCATGGGAGACCAGGAAAAGCACCTGGCTCCTGGCTCCTGCCATCGGATCAGCGCGGTGCGCCGGCCGCAGCGCGCCAGCCGCGGCGGCCATTGGAGGGTGAACCAACGGCAAAAGGAAGACCTTTCTCTCTGTCTCTCTCTCTCACTGTCCACTCTGCCTGTCAAAAATAAAAAAAAATAAAAAAATAAAATAAAATAAAAAGACCCTCTCCTGAGCATGCACCCAGCACTGGGCACACAGGCGGGTCTCCAGCCCTGTCATTCAAAAGACAGCACACACCCCAGAGTGAAAAGATTGGAGTAGCGAGCTGCAAAAACCTGTCCCTCCACAAAAGGAGCAAACAAACTGGCAAAACTTGTCAGAACCGACTATACTGGAACTTGGGAAACTAATTAAAACTTTACGGCAACCAGGAAAATGCTTAATCAAGAAAAACCAACGAACCACAAAACCACCAGGATCTTCTGATAAGAGAGTAGCTTTGTGGTATTTAAGATATCCTGGCTTAGCAGTGGCCTTGAAGACAATACCTGCATTCCTGGTCTAGGTTTCCCTAGCACTGTAGGCACAGAGTGGACTGTGGGTTCTGACCTCTCTGCTGACCGTCTGAAGGACTGCCTCGCCGCTGAGCTTCCCAAGGGTGAAGGGGGCCACCAGGTGTCACTGATTGACCCTTACTAAAAAGGCAGCAGGATTAGCTGCTGCCACTTAGGACAACAGATAATAGCTGGGACAAAATATGGACAAACCAAGAGACTGGGGAAGAAACACTCTCGGGGAAAAAAGCTTTGAAAAGTTCTCACACCTTGGTGGAAATCTAAAATCTGACTTTGCACGTCCACAGCCAGATGCACACTCAGGAAAAGGTCTTAGGTTCTCACCTCTGGCTGACCTAGAGACTCTACAAGTAGCAGGTGAAGTAAGGCAGAGGTGTAAAATGCTTGTCCACGTGTTGAAGGTACGCCCCAGCACCTACACAAAATCCACTGCAAATGGGGAGGTTGCTGGCAGACCGAGAATACAAGCCCGCAAACGTCACCAGCTGACTACAAGGCTAACAGAACAAAGACTCCAGCGGTTGCACACGAGAGTAAAATCTTGACAAAATTAATTCAGAAACGAAAGCTATGCAAGCAAGCAAATGATAACTGGAACAAACAGCCCTAATCAACCTTAGTGAGAACAGAGTATATGGTTTCCAGAATTGCCACATGACAATAAACAAAATGTCCAGTTTCAACAAGAAGCTGTGAGTCATGCAGTGACACAAGAAAATGTGGCTCATACACAGATACAAAGAGAAACTAACTGAAACTGTCCCTGTGGAAGCCAACACTGGGCTTAAGGAACAAAGACTATGCATCAGCTATTTAAATTGTAACCAAAGGAAACCTTGTGCGAAAAGTAAACAAATAGGGGTCAGCTTTGTGGCCCAGAGGGTAGAGCTGCTGCCTGCAACACCAGTTCCCTTGTGAGCACTGATTAGTGTCCCAGCTGCTCCACTTCCAGTCCAGCTCCCTGCTAATGTGCCCGGGAAAGCAGTGGAGGATGGCCTGAGCACCCACGTGGGAGACCTGGAAGGAGCTCCTGGCTCCAGCTTGGCCCAGCCCTGGCTGTTATGACCACCTGGGGAGTGCACCTGCAGATGGAAGATCTCTGTCTCTCCCTCTTTCTGTGTAACTTTCACAGAAATAAGTAAATAAAGATAAAACGATGAGAATGATAAGTGAATAAATAGAAACTATTAATAATGATAGAAATTATAAGGGGGAAACAAAAAAGAAACCCTGAAGTTGAAAATCCAGTAACTAAAATGAAAAAGAGAAGTTCAACAGCTTATTTGAGCAAGCAGGAAAAAAAATTAGCAAACTTGATGGTAGGCTAGTTGAGAGAGGTCAATTACGTCTCAGGAGCAGAAAGGAAAAAAAGAAACAAAGAAAGACAAGAGGAGCAGAGCCTGAGAGACCTGAAGCGTACTATCCACGTACCAACACATACCTAACAGGAGCTCCTAGCAAGAGGGGCAGAGAGAATACCTGGAGCAGTAAGAGCCAACACGCAAAATCGGCCAGAGAAATGAACCTACACGTCCAAGAGTTTCACAGACACACATTATAATCAAACTCTTAAAAACCAAAGACAGAATCATGAAAGCACCAAGAAAGAGGAGACACAACGCATAGCAGACACCCTCCATCAGAGCCCCAGCTGATGGCCCAGGCAGACCAGAAAGCGGTGTGGTGGCTTATTCAAAGTGCTGAAAGAACACAATGACCACCAGAGAGTTCTGTATCCAGGAGAACTAACCTTCAAAAATAAAAGAGAAATTAAGACACTCCTAGGGAAGGAAAAATTGGCAGTTAATTGAGAGTTGAATTGCCCTGTTAGAAATGGTAAAGAATGTTCTTCAGTTTAAATTCAAAGGAAACTAAAGAGTATCTTGAAACCACATGAAGAAATAAACACCAATAAAGATAACTATATAAATAAATTTGAAAGTTAGTATTAAAGCATTTGTGGCTTGTAACTCCTCTTTTTTCTAAATAATTTAAAAATAACCACATAAAACAATTGTGACTACATGTTGACAGGCATATAATTGTAAAGATGTAATTTGCAACAATAAAAATCTAAGTAGGTATAGGACAGCTATATAGGAGCACTATTTATGATACTATTGAAATTGGTATTAATTTGAAGTAATCTAATTGTTATAAATTAAGATATTAATTGCAATGCTTAGGGAACCACTAATAAAACAACTTAAAATACACATTGTAAAGATTAAGAAGGAACTCAAAATGGTACAGCAGGAAGTGTCTAGTGCAAAGGAAGGCAGAAAGGTAGTGGAGGGGTTGAGAAGCAAGAGAGGTAGAAGGCACCAAGAAAAAGGTAGCAACGGGAAGTCCCAAGGAGTCCCATGTTGTAATTACATTGGATACAATCGGTTTAATCTCTTTAATTAACAGACATTGCAAGAATGTTAAGTAAACAAAACAAGGTTAAACAAACAAGCCCTGATCTAATTGTACACTCTACAAAAGACTCAATTCAGATCCAAAGACACAAATAAAACAAAAATGAAAGGAATAAAATAGATATTTCATGCAAACAGTAACCACAAGGGTTGGAGTGGCTATACTGATATTAGACAAAATAGACTTTAAGACTAGATATCATTTATATAATGATAAAAGGGTGACTCCATCAAGAAGATACAAAACCATAAATATCTACACATCTAACCATAGACCCAAAATACGAAACAAAAACAGACTAAATTGAAGGCAGAAGTTGACATTTCTACAATAACAGAGATTTCAACAACAACAACAACAAAAAAAACCAGACAAAAGTTATGAACAAAGACATAGAAGACTTGAACAGCATTGTAACACTGTAATGTTTCCACAAAGACTTCCACAAGCCCTTACCCCTGTACAAAGCACTCCACCGAATAATAGCAAAATACACATTCTTTTCAAATTCTCATGGAACATTCCTCAGGGTGACCCATATGTTAGGAAACAAAACAAGTCTCGATAAATTTTAAGATTGAAATCACAAAAGCATATTCTCCAATTACAATGAAATGAAGTTAAAAATTGATAACAAAAAGAACCTTGGAAAAGGAACAAAGTGGAAGCTAATAGCACACTCTAAAGAATTAATGACTAAATGAGAATTCACAATGAAAGTTAAAACTATTTTTACATGAATGAAAATGAAAATAGAACATATCAACCCCAATGGGAGAGAGTGAAAGCAGTTCATGGAGGGATACTTACAGCTGTAAATACCTATATTAAAAGACATCTCAAATAATCTAGCTTTCAACCTTAAGGAACTAGAAAAAGAAGGGCAAATTTAGCTCAATCAAGCAAGAGGAAAGAAATAAGGAAGATAGAGCAGAGGTACATGAAGCAGAATAGAAAAACAATAGAATCAGTGGAATTCAGATTAAGATATTTTATTTATTTGAAACAATTTTGTTAGGTTGACAAATTAAGCTGGATTGACTAAAGAAAAAGAGAGGCAGGAATTACCAAATCAGGAATGAAAGTCAGGTTGTTACTATGACTTCACAGAAACAAAATGGGTTATAAGCGAGAGTTATGAACAAATGTCCACCTGTCGCTCCCCCTCTTCATGGAGGAACGACACTAAACCCTGCCTAGGCTTCATATCCGAGTCACGGCACCATTATGTCGCTCCCCGTCTTCGTGGAGGAACGACACAGGACCCTGCGCTGTTCTTTTGTCTGCTCGGCCCTCCCCGGGTTTGCTGCTGGTTCTTCCTGGGTTGGCTACCGTCCCTTCCACCTCCGTGGAAGGGCGGTTCCCCCTGCCACATTCCCCACTTCCGCGGGGGAGCGGCACACCGCCGGCCGGCTCTCTCGGGGGCTGCACAGGTGTTCCTTCAGATAGATGTTCCCCTTAAATGTTCCTGGTGCATGTTGTAGCTCTCCTCCTTTATAGTCCTCTTCCGCCAATCCCAACTCTGCTACCCACACGCTCAGTACGCTGCTCTCCTCCAATCAGGAGTAGGTCCTACAGTTTATTGGTTGAACTGGAGGCAGCTGTGTAGAAGCTGTTTCTCCCTTCTCAGCGCCATATTGTGGGAGAGCAGATGCATAGAATAAGTCTTAATTCCAGTAACTTAGTCTAGTCCGAGTTGCTCCCCACATCCACCAACAAATTATATAATCTAGGTGAAATGGAAAAATTCCTAGAAACACACAAAGTATCAAAACTGACTCAAGAAGAAATGGAAATGAAGAGATTAAATCAGTAATAAAAACCAATTCTAACAAAGAAAAGCCCAGAATCATATAGCCTCATTGGTGAATTCTACCAAATATCTAAAAAATTAAAAATAGTAGTTGTCAGCTCTTCTACAGAACAGAAGCGAATGCCTGTTCACTCATTCTGTAAGGGAGCAGACACTCTGCTGTGAACACCAGCTGCAGCTGTCACAAGAAAGGAAAAGACTAGCATCCCCATGGATACAGGAGCACAAATCATCAAAAGCGTATTTAAAGGACTGTACCCAACAATCAAGCAGAATTTATCCCTCGAGTGCTGGGATGATTCAACATACAAAAACTAGTCAGTACACTATACCATATCAATAAATGAAGTTAAAGAAAACTGTAATAATCCTAAGTGATGCAGAAACAACCCAAGTTTTTCATGTTTAAAACACTCAATAGTGCCGGTGCCAGGGCTCACTAGGCTAATCCTCCGCCTTTGGTGCCGGCACCCCAGGTTCTAGTCCCGGTTGGGGCACCGGATTCTGTCCCGGTTGCTCCTCTTCCAGTCTAGCTCTCTGCTGTGTCCCGGGAGGGCAGTGGAGGATGGCCCAGGTCCTTGGGCCCTGCACCCGCATGGGAGACCAGGAGGAAGCACCTGGCTCCTGGTTTTGGATCGGCACTGTGCGCCAGCCGTAGTGGCCATTTCGGGGGTGAACCAACGGAAGTTGGTCCACCAAGGAATACTGTCAGTAAAGGAAAAAACCAACCTATGGAATGGGAGAAAACATTTGCACATTATATCTCTAATAAGGGATTAAGACCCAGAATATATAAAGAGCTCCGAAAACTCAACAACAACAAAAACTCAATTAAAAATGAGCTAAGGACTTGTAAACCCAGTTCTCCAGTAAAGATATAGAAATGACCAATAGGCACAGGAAAAGATGCTTGCTATTATTAGTTATCAGAGAAATGCCCATCAAAACCACAAGGAGACACCACAGCCTCTAGGATGGCTATTATTTAAATTTAAAAATAACAAGTGTTTGTGACGATATCGATATACTAGAACTCATGCACTGCTAGTGGTAATGTAGAGTAAGAGTTGGCTCCTGACAAAGCTAAACCCAGAATTGCCATGTGACCCAGCAATTCCACTGCTAAGTATGCACCCAAAAGAATGGGAGACAGGGGTTCACACACAGCATTCTACTAGGCTTCATCCCAGCGCTTGTCCCAAGAGACAAATGCATAAACCTTACATTGCATCTTGTGAAAATGAAATATTGATCAGAAATATTAACCAGTCACTAACAGTGAAGAAGTCCTGATCCATAACCCAACATGGATGAGCTTCCAAAGGCACCACACCCAGCCAAAGAAGCCGGACACAGGGGCGACACCCTGTGTGATTCCTTTTATGAGAAATAGCTGCATAGGAGCATCCATAGACACAGAAAGGGACTTGGTTTCTTTGCCAAAGGCTGGGGTGAGGGAGGGATGGGGACTGACTGCTGAATGGGTACAAGCTTTCTTTTCAGGGTGATGAAGATGCTCTAAAAACCAGTGGTGGTGATGGTTGCACAGTATTGTGAACCCACGAAAAGCCACGGACATACATGCTTTAAAGCAGTTAGAATGGTGAGTTTCATGTGATGTGGATTTTCCCTGCACTTGCACCTTGCAGGAGGCTCCTCGAGGCTGGCCCCTTAGCTGTGCATCCCACAGGTGTCCAGCAGGTCAGCCAGCAGCTTCCGGTAGTGCACTCCTTGGGGAGACCCAAGGATCCCGTGGCCACGCACCTGTTCCATATCCGCCTGCCATGTGGTGCGTCCCCTGCTGGAATGTGAGATGACATGGGACCCGCTGAGGACAGGGAGAAATAGATCCTGGCTTCAGGGAGCTGGGCTTGAGTGCACTTGGTTGAGTCCGTAGCACAGGAGGAAGGAATCAATGTATGGGTGTTGAAGAAGGGAGTTCAAATCCAGGAGAACGTGCCTGCGATGTGGTGGGCAAGGCTAGCTCCTGGGGGAGGGAGCCCTGGCCAAGAGGGATGACTCTCCAGCTCCATTAGAAGCCAGGGTCTCCGTTCATGACACGGCACACGTACATACTTTTGGAGCTCCTGAGGAGCCCTGTCCTCATTGTGCAGGTGGGCAGACCCTTGACTGCACAGCTGCCTGGCTCCTGATCACAGGGCCAGGAGGCCCAGGGAACCATGCAGGCAGCCGGCGCCCTCTTTCTTTAATAAAATTTGGCAGATACTTGTGCACACCACATCTGCCCCTCTGACCTGCCGCAGCGCTCCCGGCAGACCCTGTCAATCATGGCTTCCTTTCCCTGTGGGTTGGACTTAGCACCACCGTCCTCTGACAAACAACCCGCAGTCAGCCACGATGAATCATACAGCAGCCCCTGCCCATCTGTGGTTGCGCTCTGCACAGTTTCAATTACCTGTGGTCAGTTGCAGTCTGAAAATATTAAATGGAAAATTCCAGGGGTAAACGATTCATAAGTTTTAAATTGCATAGCATTCTGAGTGCTGTGATAAAGCATCTCATGGGGCCAGCAATGTGGCGTAGGAGGCTAAGCCTCTGCCTGTAGTGTCAGCATCCCATATGGGCGCCAGTTTGAGTCCTGGCTGCTTCACTTCCGATCCAGCTCTCTGCTATGGCCTGGGAAAGCACTAGAAGATGGCCCAAGTGCTTTGGGCCCCTGCACCCTTGTGGGAGACCTGAAAGAAGCTCCTAGCTCTTGGCTTCAGATTGGCCCAGCTCCAGCTGTTGCGGCCACTTGGGGAGTGAACCAGTGGATGGAAGACCTCTCTCTGTCTGTAACTCTACCTCTCAAATACATAGTAAAATCTTAAGAAAAAAAAAATAATAAGAACATCTCATGCTGTCCCACTGTGTTGCACTGGGGACACGACCGCCCGATGTCCCCCACATCCACGCTGTTCACACTGCCCCTAGTGGCTGCCTTGGCTTTCAGATTGATGTATCACATTGATGGAGTCTCAGTTCGCTAGTTGGGGCACACGTGTTTTACTTAATAGTGACCCCAAGGTGCAAGAGTAGCGATGCTGGCGGTGCATATGCCACAGAGAAGCCAGAAAGCGCTTTCTTAAGTGAAAAGGTGAAAATCCTCTCCTTAATAAGGAAAGAAAAAAAAATCCCTTCTTGCTGAGGTTGTCAAGATCTAATATGGTATTTTGAGACAAAGGGAGAGAGGGGGACATAACTTTTATTATCGTATACTGTTAAACTTTTTTCTTATTATTAGTCATTATTAATCTCTGCCTTGCCTTGTTTATAAATTACACTGTATTGTAGGTGTGTGTGTGTGTGTGTGTGTGTGTGTAGGAAGAGACACAGTATGTATGGAGTGTGGTGCTATCCGCGGTCCTGGAACGTGTTCCCTGTGGATAAGGGGGCTCTGCCGTGGGTGTCCTGTGCAATGAAGACACTGCTGCTCCCCTAGTGCCACCCACACCTCTGCCTCCCTCGCTGTCCTAGCATCCCCTGACTGCCTTGAGTCCTGGAGAGGTCCCAGCTGACGTGACATGTGTCACCTGCACAGATGACATGGTTGTGAGGGCCCGGGGAGCAGTGGGCTGACGACAGAGGAACACATATGAGTCAGGACACTGAAGGAAACGGGCAGGAGACCAAGCAGGTCCCAGATCCATGTTTGTATCAGCTCCAGGAAGAAGCAGGTGGCACAGGCCTGGCCAATTGATCCCAATAATTGTAAGGGGATATGATCTTGGTCAGGCTGACCATGGTGAGTCCTGGGACTTGGGCTGGAACTTTGGGAGAGAGAGGGTGGCTAAGCTGTAGAACTGGGTGCTGCCGCAGCCACCTGACCTCGGGAGGGGAGCACCTGGGAAGTCGCACCAGGGTAAGCAGAGCCAAGGGGGTGAGACAGATTCCCCAGACACACCCCTTGAGCCCCTGGATGCAGCCAGACCTGACGCCAGAACTTCCCGTTTGTTCTCTTTTGCCTTCATCCAGTTTGACTTCTTTTTTTGGTGCTAATTATTGATTACTAATGAGGAAGCCTGGTTGATAGGATCCATCAGTCTCCCATAACTGCTCTTGGCCTCAGTTTTCATTAAAAACAAACCAACCCCTCATCTCTGTGGACCGAGCATCTCTCGCCTTACCTTCCCCAGATGATTCCCCCTCCAGCTCTAAATGGTGTGTCACACCCGCATCCACAGGCACCTCCCGGGCTGCCTGCTCGCAGCCCCCTCACCTGCCCACCTTCCAACTGCCCCACAGGAGCTCTGTAAGAAGCAACAGCTGGAAAAGAGGTGGGCAGAACCAGTGACCTGGAACAGTGAGCTGGAACCAGGCGCCAGGGGTGACTGGAAGGTCTCTCACCCCACAAGCTTCCGACGCAGCTGATCTGGCACGGTGAAGGCCGGGGTGATTAGCGCCTATCTCCGTCAACAGCCCTTTGCCATCCCAGCCTAGGAGGGTGGATAAGCACTGTGCACCTGGTGTTCCAGGGCCGGCTCTGCCCTTGGCTGGGCACAGCTTCAGGGTCACTCTCTTGCCCTTTCTGAACAACGCTTTCCATATTTGAGAAACTGGGAGGTGGCACTGGGTTGACCAGAGTGGTGTTTCCCAAAGTATTTTCCAGTAGGTGTTTTACAGAAATGAGAGAGAGAGAGAGAGAGAGACAGAGACAGAGACAAACCCACCGCAGCCCATTAATTGGGTGCCCACTGGGTAGGACAAAGTTAAACAGAAGTGCATTCCCTACAGGAGTTGGGGAATTCAGCCTGCTCTTGTGCACTGTGGGTCTGCCATGGGGAGGCTGAACCCCTGGCAGTCTCCAGCTTACTTGGCAAAGGAAGTGTTTCTGGGTCCAGTACCCTGGGGAGGTGTTTTGTGGAACTGACTTTGGGAGGAGTTAGCTTGGGGCATTTGGAGGATTCCTTCCAGCTCTACAAAGTTTTCAGTGCAAACGCAGCGTTTTGATCTTTGGGCTCTCTGTGTGATGTTAAACTGCATCCTGAATCCCGAATGAAAACAAGAAACGGGGTTAGAAAAGCGTAGGTGGAGTTTAGTTGTTAGACAGGATTCCAGCTGCTCAAATGGAGGGTCTTAGTATGGGCTGGGCAGCAAGGATCCAGCACACAGAATCACCAATGACCTTGGACCATGTGGGCGCCAGAGGGAGCTCCACTGTGAGCCTGGCTTGCCATGAATTTCCTGTTTTGGAAATGCAAGGATAGGCAGATGACTCTTTCCAAGCACCCAAGTCTGGGTTGTGTATAAAGCCGGAAACTCGGGGCTTGTGCAAAGTGCCTTAGAGACCGAGGGTTGCAAAACCAAAAAGGCTTTGAAGTTTTAGAGGGAGGATCAGACCTAGACAAACACATGCCTCTTGCTGTGCATGTTGTCTGCAGGCAAGCCGCAAAGCAAATGAAGTAGGCAGCAAGCAGCTCAGCGAACCCGCCTGAGGACGAAACCGATCCCACAGCAGCCCTGGGTGCCAGTTACAGAAACATGCGGCCTGTGAGCGATGCGTTACTGCCTGTGTCGCCGAAGTACAAAAGCACCCCCCAGGAAAGCGATCCACAGCTTCGCACTTGGCAGGGGTCCTCTCAAGGTGGTTTTACTCAAAATTGAGTTTTACCATCCTGGGTGTTTTGGGGCAGGGAGTCTGACGCTCACTCAGCAAGCACGTGTTGGGGCACCCAGTTTCAGATTCCCACAAGGCACTGCGACTTCTCCCCCAGGATGCGCCGGGGGTGGGGGGAGATCAGGAGTCCCTGAGCCCTGAGTGTGCCCCTTTTACCTGTAGCTTTTCTTTTCTTTTTTTTTTTTTGACAGGCAGAGTGGACAGTGAGAGAGAGAGACAGAGAGAAAGGTCTTCCTTTTGCCGTTGGTTCACCCTCCAATGGCCGCCGCGGCCGGCGCGCTGCGGCCGGCGCCACACTGATCCGATGGCAGGAGCCAGGAGCCAGGTGCTTTTCCTGGTCTCCCATGGGGTGCAGGGCCCAAGCACTTGGGCCATCCTCCACTGCACTCCCTGGCCACAGCAGAGAGCTGGCCTGGAAGAGGGGCAACCGGGACAGAATCCGGCGCCCCGACCGGGACTAGAACCCGGTGTGCCGGCGCCGCTAGGCGGAGGATTAGCCTAGTGAGCCGCGGCGCCTGCCCTTTACCTGTAGCTTTTCAGTTCGGTCTTTCCTGGAGTCAGGGCTGTGCACGTGCTGCCCGGGACATGGATGCTGAGTTGCACGGGTCTGGGTTTGAACACGGCTCTGCCATTTTGCCAGCAGGTCCCCTCCTCTGTGGAGAAGCTGTGGTGTCTTTGTGCGCAGCACTCGGCTAGGAGAATTTACCTTGAGGCAAACGATATGTGGACTGCTCACTGGGGGCTGTACTGTGGTGGCTGTGCCGCCCTCCAGCCGGACAGATTCTCTCCCGTTTCTGCTGTGCTGCTCACCCTTTCTGGCTGAAGGCTTCCCGAATCCCTGCCCAGCTCACGGAGTCCATGGCCCCCGAAGCCCTTCCTGGTGAAAGATGACCTCAAGCTCATGGCAGGCTGCTTGCTCTCTTCCCTGCTGTTCTCACTCAGGTTCATGCCCCACAGCAGGTGTAAAGCCACCCCTTCTTTGTGTGACCCAAGAGCCCTGGGTCCCCACTCCCCCATCCCTGAAACCCAGGGCTGGAGGAAAGGGAATGGTTCCTAGCTGAACCCCTCTCCTAGTGCTTGACCTTTCTGCCGAGGGTTCATTCAACCAAATCTTACATACCTCCATGGATGGGCAACTCACTACACAGAAGGGCAGGGTGGCTCCCCACCCACGTGGCTGCTGGTCGTCTGTCTGGCTGTTGAAAGGCGCCACTGAGCCTCGTGTAGAGCCCGGCACATCCCGAGGAGCAGTGAGATTCTCTAGCCTACCACTCCCCAGCACTGGCCTCTTCAGGCGCACGGCAAGGACAGAGGGCATTTTTTCCCCTCTACAATAACTCAGCTTTGTTAACGTGTCTCTCTCCTTCACCCACCCACTAAACATTCCCATGAGGAATCCTCTTTGGATGCCCACAGAGAACGCATTTGCAATGCTGAACATAATTAGTCGGCTTCCAGCAGTAGCAGCAGCAGCAGGGAGACACATTTCTGGGCATAGATAAATCACAGCCTTGGCCAAGTGCCCTCTGCGGCTTTCCAGCAGGGAACGCAGGAGCCAGCTCAGGACAGGCCTGGGGAGCAGGGGTGACATTGCTCTCCCATAGCTTCAGAAACCCGGGTGCAGGGCAGGGCAGGTCACCGACAAATTCAAGGGGAAGGCATGCGCTGAATCCCAGCGATCTCAGACCTCCCAGCCTGGTCACTGATCCCCAAGACAAACACTTGTCTTGTTAACCAGGGAAATTTACTGTGGTCCTTACAAAGGATTCCTGAGGCTGAGGATCAAAGACAGAGAAGGCAGGCCTGGCCGTAAACTGAGCGATGAATGGGCAGAGAGGGGATCAACGACTGACGAAGGAGACATTCCCTAAGGTTGTTGGCACTCTGCATGCTCCATCTTTTTGTGGAGCGCTTCTGAAGTGGGTTTCTACATTGTGACTGTGTTTTGGCCTCCTCTGCCCTTTTCCCGGTGAGGTGGCTGGATGGCGTCTCTGGCATGGGCGACTTCCTCTCAGGCTGAACGGAACTCAACCTTTGCCCAGCTAACCAGAAGAGCCTTTGGCTTATCTGCGGTAAATGGGACCGAGCGAGAGGCCAGGGAAGGACTGGGGGGGCGGGCAGTGTCATGGTCACCGGACAGTGGGTGTGAGAATGGAGGGAGTCGCCCTTCCCCCTGCCGCTCCAGGGGAGGGACCAACCCACAGAGCCCCTCTCTTGGTCCCTTGTCCCCTGCAGTGGAGACAGGTCAGCGGGTGGTCGGCTCCCCAGCTCTGCCCGCTCCTGCTGGGTGGCTTCAAGCTTTCGGCGCGTCAATTCCCTCTGCCGGTTCCTGGGGCCCGACGCTGTGCTTCCTGTGCCCATCTCTGTCGTCCGAGGGCCTGGCTGTCATCTGTAATGCTGCGGGGTCTCAGGGAGGACTACATGGGGCATCGTAAGCCGCAGCCTGGGACATCCTCAGTGCTGGTCACACAGGAATCCGGCAGGGACACCTGTTGCTCTCTTGTTGTGCAGAAGAGAACAGCAGTCTCAGCAGAGTAGATTTGCTTGCTCATTCATTCCTTAGCTTCACACACATGCACACACACACGCTCACACACATGCATGAGGAGCCTGCTGCGCGCTGGGCACTGTCCTAGGAGACAGTGTCCGTGTCCGGGAGCGTGGTGGGTGGCTATGTGGGACGGGGTGACTGGGGAGGCCCCCTCTGTGGAGGTGACCAGGAGGGGACAGCCACGCTGGGCTGGGGAGCAGGGGCCTCCAGAACCCCCGTCTCCTGCACGCTTGACTCCCGTGTTCGTTCTCAGGGGTCTGTCCTGGCCACAAGCGGGGACAGGATTTTTATTTCGATAGAATCATTTCACACCTGCGGGAACTTTCAGCACCCAGATTCAAGGAAGGTTTACTTTTTGCCCCTTTCTTTGTAAGTACACAAGGTATAAATGCACACAGGCGTGCACACACGCTCACAGAAACACACACTTGGGACAACCGTTTGAGAGCCCACAGAGGACACAGGCTGCCCGTCTACCCTGACCCTGGCACGTGTATTTCCTAAGAGCAACAACTTTCTCTTGCATAACCTCAGTCACACCTAACCCACACTTCTGTTGAAGTTTTGCCAGTTGCTCCAACAATAATAACCTTTTTCAAATTACCTGTATTTTTGCAGGGCCAGGATCACACGTTACATCAAGACCACGTGGCTCTTGGGTCTGCTTTAATCTGGACCAGTTCCCGAGCTATTCTTGATCATTCTTGATCCCGACAGGCCAGTTGCTGTGCAGGACGTTCCTGTATTTGGTTTTGCCTGATGCCTCCCAGGGACACAGCAGTGTGTGCGGCACCTCACAGCAGGAGGCATGAGCAGCCGGTTCATCCCAGTCGTGGGGATGTCCACTGTGCTTGTGGGGCCACGGGGGTCTCCTCCAGTTCCTCCCCTGGGAAGATACCATTCCCCCTGTTGTAACAGAGTTGCTTTTGTGAGCAGTGCTTCCACAGTGTAACTGCTGGGACCCTCATTGATTTTAGCTTTCGGGGGCCATTGCCTGGCTTCATTTTTGCTTCTGCACTTAACAGTTCCCAGCATTCTCATGTATGGAAGAGCCTTCTTCTCCACTCGATTACACAACATTTGTTTCCCTGTGTGGCCATGAACTCATGGAGTTTTATCTTACCCAGTAGGTGATCAAGCACTGCTCTCAGATTCTCCTCTGCCCTGGCTAATGGGAAAGGCAGTTAGCCCAAGATCTGGGGGCTGGGTGGACTCCTGCTTCCAGCGTGTTACTGCTTTCAGGTACTGCTTGGCACAGAGCCAGGAGTTTCTGGAATGTTCTGTGCATAGAGCCGCTGGGGATCTTGTTAATGCGGGTTGTGACTCAGAAGGTCAGAGCCGCCAGCATGGGTGGTATGAGAGGCCCTGGAGGTTTGACAGGCACTTAGAGAGCAGGGCAGAGGAGCCCCAAATTCCTGTGTGTCAGAATCAGCTGGAGGCCTTGCAGAAGTGCACATTCCTGGGGCTGGCACTGCAGCCTAGCAGGCTGAGACACCGCCTGCAGTGCCGGCATCCCATATGGGCGCCGGTTCATGTCCCAGCTGCTCCTCTTCCGATGCAGCTCTCCGCTATGGCCTGGGAAAGCAGCAGCAGATGGTCCAAGTGCTTGGGCCCCTGCCACCCACTGGGGAGATCTAGAGGAAGCTCCTGGCTCCTGGCTTCAGCCTGGCCCAGCTGCCTGGGGAGCGAACTGGCAGGTGGAAGATCTCTTATCTCCCCCTTTCTTGGTAACTCCTTGAAAAATAAATAAATATTAAAAAGAAAGAAAGAAAGAGAGAGATGCTCCAGGCCCCAGAGACTGTGACCTGGTTGGCACAGGGTGTGGCCTGGATGCTGAGAGCTTTATGAGTGCTGTAGTGGCGCTATCGCTCAACTCATCTTGAGATTGTTCTCAGAACAGGGGAGCAAATGCCAAGGTCTGTAAGAGGCAATCAACTCGGCATTCCAAGGCCGTGGCGAGGAGCCTGGGGAGGCGGCGAGGTGCAAATCTGATCAGCCCTCTGTGTTGCTGGGGTGAGGCTGAAGTACCTGATCCGCGGCCCTGGTCCCCCAGTCTCCCTGCCAGGCCAGGGCCTTCCAGCCACACGAGTTGTCGGACTTGTGATGGATGAGAGGTGAAGCAGCTTCCCAGCCTTCCCTGAGTGTGCCCCACATTTTAAACACTGTGCACGGATTTTGTAAAGGGCTGACCCAGGGGAGGAGGCTCTGGGGCAGAGGGGACGTCCCCATTACTTGGGAAGACCTCCAGGGCTGCTCTGCCCCGAGAGCAGTGGGTGTGCGTTGGACAACAACGTGAATCGACTTAATGCTACCTGGCTGTACAATGGGAACGGTCAGGACGGTCACTTCTGCATTATGTGCTTTTCACCACAAATATGAAAAAATTCACTCACAAATATTTTTCGAACGCCCACCCCGAGCAGTGTGCAAAAAGTGCTGACGGTCAAAGAAGTTAATGTGTAAGTTGACGGAATCCTGCACAGTGCTCAGAGTGAAGCATTTCAGAGGCCAAAGGACAGGGATGGCTCCAAGGGCGAGTCAGTTCCCCTGGCAGACAGAGAGGCTCGGGGGGAAGAAGGCGTTCATCACACGCGGCAGAGGCCAGCCTGCCAGGCACAGATGCTGCAACCCGCTCAATTTCCCATGTTCTACTGCAAAGTGACCCTGCCCACCTCACTGGCATGGGCAGTGACGTTCTCTCAGTAAGAATCGGAAAGAATTTAAGCCAAGCATGGAAAAAAAAAATTAATGTGTGAAACTGTGAACGTGGGAAACGGATATAGAGTCAGGGGTGACCGCTCCCTTGAACGCGATGACGATTCTTGGTACTGGGCGCTGTATCTGGGCCACTCCTCAGGGCCCCGAGGGCACCTGGCCCACAGCACCAGCCTGGAGAGAGGCTGCTGCGGGTGGAGCCCCTGCATATCTGCTCTATCCTGGGAGGAGCTCCTGGGACAAGACACTCGTTCTATTTTGATGCTGGCAGCTGCTAACCTTTCTTCTAGGAAAAGGGGGAAAAAACACCCGTTGGTGACATTCTGTTGTTCTGAGCCAACTGAACGGAGGCGGGCACGGTCCCTGGGCAATTTTTAGCAACACTCCCAGGCCCTGACACTGGACGCCGACCTGCCAGGGAGATGGCCTGCACTTTCCCTTGGTCATCCGAGTCCTGGGCTTCTCCTGGGCAGGAGCTGACAATGATGTCACCGTCGCGTGATGCTCTGGGGTGACCTTGTCCCTGAGCTGCTTTAACTCCTTCCTCCCGCACCCTGAAGCTTAAAGAGAGCCCTGGGGGAGGCAGTAGCAGGGGGCAGAGGACCCTGCAAGGGGAAAGCCCCTGCCCACCTCGTCTGACTCCAGATCCTCACCGCTTGGAGCTTTGCTCCAACCCAGTCTCTAGCAGTTCTCAGCCTGGAAAAGTCAGAAAAATCGTGGAAGTAGAGATCACTGAGGATTTTTTTTTAAATGCCGTGGTAGACTGAAGAAGGCAGAAACTAGAAACTCGTAAGGATCGACCCTGATCCTTGTTGTAAAGGCAGATAAATATTTAGAGTGGTCTCTGCGCGCTTCGGACCAACCACGGAGCCTGGAAGGCAGTCAGGAGGCAGGCAGGCTCCATCAGTGAAAACAGACCCCGAGCCCCGGCCCTAGCAGGCCCGGCTAACCCTCAGCACCGCTTCCGGCGGTGGGCACCACCCCCACCCTCTTTATGGAGGGGTAAACTAAGGCTCCGAGCAGTGCTAGGATTCTAGTCCGCACCTGGTGTGCCACACCCCAGCTGGGTTTTCACAGACGGCCAGCCACAGCGTTAGGCTACATGAACAGCTGGTTGAACCCGTGTCTTTCCTGAAACCCACAGCGTTCAAGCTGAGACGGGGACACCAAGGCTGGCAGCAGGGGAAGCCATCTGATGAGCGCTTTTCCTGACCACCTCTAAGTCACAGGCCCGGGACCCAGGGAGCCCCCGGATCCCAGCTGCCTGGACGGCTTTCTCCCGGGGCCCGAGGACCATGCTGTGTCCCTTCCTTTCTTGGCTCCAGGCAGCAGGAGCTATCGCAGGACTGGAGCTCCAGAAACTGGATTTCAGGGAACACGGGACACAAAGTTTGCGGCCCAGCACTCCTCCATGGCCGCTCGAACCAGGAGGCTGAGATGGAAAAGCAAAGAGCCCAGCGCCACCTGGTGTTCAGGACTGAGAGGCGCATGCTTAGGTGCGCCCTCCCTGCTGGGTAAAACAGCTCCCTGCCTTTCCCCTTGCCAGAGGAACTGAAGCCCAGAACAGGTGATAGGCCACGCCTGATACCAACTGTGCTCTTTCCGCGAGCCTCAGCTGAGGGGAGGACAGCCCAGTCTTTGCCTGCCTTGTGGCCAGGGAGCACAGCTCACACACAAGACAGTGCATGGGGGCACTGACGGGAAGGGGACGGTGCAGCTGCAGAGCCCACGCATGGCCTGACTCCAGGCAGAGGTGGGAGCAGCCCCCGCTGGCCTCGGGCCGTGCAGTGTCCCTGACACAGGCTTTTGGGACTGGGCTAGCCCGGACTCGCCGTGGCCTTGGGCGAATCTTTTGCTCTCTTGGGCTTTTCATCGCCATCTGTAGGTGCTGAGTGATCCCTGTGACGTGGCCCCTCTCTGACCTCATCTCCCACTGCTCCCCCTAGCCCAGTGGCTTCCCCAGACCGGGCA
The DNA here is from genome assembly GCF_051225735.1 of Oryctolagus cuniculus. Lineage (NCBI taxonomy): Eukaryota > Metazoa > Chordata > Mammalia > Lagomorpha > Leporidae > Oryctolagus > Oryctolagus cuniculus. Next base: position 115,246,996 of record NC_142876.1, on the reverse strand, counting down.
AAGCTGCTCTCGCCCCAGAGCCACTGCCCCGTTCTGGTGGACTTCGACGGGGCCTGCTCCCTCCTGGAGGTCGGCCGTCCACTCAGACAGACCTCCCCAGAGTCCTCTGAGGCTGGGTCCTCACCCTGTCTCCGCCCCCTCCCACAGGTCCTGCTCAGCACTCAGCATCAGGCACAGATCCTGGCACGCGCACATCTGACAATGCATTTTAACATAGTGAATGAATTATTGTTTCAAGGTCACAGATCTCCCAAAGCCCACGGAGGGGAGAGCCATGCTGGGCCCTGTTGGCGTAAGGTGGAGGAGTGACCGTGGCTGCTGCCACAGCTGTGCCTCCAGACCCCGGAGTCAGCGCCTGTTGGCACCACTCCCTTCCTGGCTGTTCGTGTCACGGCTCTCCAGTCTCCAGGACGGACACAGCTGGGGTCTGAGATCAGGTTTGTTTGGCACTGAGCGTGTGACTGTCCTCAAACTGGGAGGTCCTCTGTGGCCTGTCTTCCAAACCACGAGGGGCAACTCAGGGTGGGGGAAGGGGCTTCCCCCCACCCTAGGCACTGCAGCCAGGTGGGATGGGTACCAAGAAAGAAATTCCTCCAGAGTAATCCGTATCAGGGATGGCAGTGGGGCACGCAGGAAGGTTCTAGAAGCAGCCAATAAGCATCTGCATGCTCTGGTTTATTAGAATTGAGCAGTGGATTGCAGAGGAATTTAAAGCATTTGGCCTCATCTTCCTCGTTTCTTGGTGTTACTTTTCCACGTAAATCGGTAACTAGTTAGGCAGCCGCTGCTCGTCGGGTGAATGGCTGGCAGCTGGGCAGCGTTGTCCAGGTGAGGTAAGGACGTCACACATGCATGGAAAAGTGTGTCACTGCAGCTCTCAGAGTGCTGTTTGCTGGCCTCGTCATCTCGCTAGCGTCCGTGGAGGAGCGCGTGGCCAGCTCTGTGGCGGGGCCTGAGAAGGAAGCCCCTCATGCCAGCCAGTACCAGCAGCTCCAAGGACCCAGCACCTGCTGTAAGCCTGCTACTCCCTCGTGTGATGGCTCGGCCACCCGGACCCCCAGAGGATACCACCTACCACAGACTTCGCAGCTCAGTGGGGATGGCCTGGCCCATGGCGGCAGGGATGGGCTGTGACGCAGGCCTGGCCCACGAAGCAGCTGAGAATGAGACCACCGCAGCAGGTGGACAGGGAGCATGAAGTCTGGGTGTGCTACGCACAGGAGCTTGCCCAAGACTGCGAGGCGGGGTTAGCAGAACTGAGCGATGGACAGACACCAGCTGTGCTTCTGGACCCTGCCAGGGTGAAGCCTGGGCTTCAGTGATTTTCCACACTTGGCACAGGTGCACACAGCTCACAGCTGGCAGCCGATCACACAATGCAACACTCCTCCCTTCCTGGCAGCGAGCTGAACGCAGTGTGGACAATAGCAAAGAGCTACGCGGAAGAGGCCGGCACCACCAACGTGGGCGCGTCCCCCGAAGCCTCCATTTGGAATGTGGAAATTGTCCATTGCAGCTAGTAACTTTAAGATGGAATCCTCATGTTAGTTGGGTTTCCATGGGTGCACATTTCACCTTGGTCCTGTTTTATCTGTCCACCTTTCTTTGTGGACAGCAAAAGGCAATCCCTTAGGGTCTCTTCCGTGAGACCAAGGCAGGGATCCAGGTGGGCTGGATTGGAGGCTCCCCGTGAGCTGGGTGACGTCACGATGCAAACCCCAGTGCTCAGCTCTGGTGACCACAGGGACCCGGCTGGCGGAAGCAGAGTGCTGCACAGCCTTGGCAATCTCAGGCGAGGATAGCACCCCTGCAGAACACAAAGGAAACCTCGGGGTGGACTGGGGCAGGGCCCTGCTCGAGCTGTGCTCTCGTGGAGCGCACAGGGGCTCCTCTCCCTGTCTGCCAAGTGCACACGGTTATTTGGCAGTTCATACGGCCTTGCCCCCTCACTGGGCAAGCCGCTGGGCCGGGGAATGTTTGTAGGCTACAGCTGAATCTCGTGTGTGAGGGCAACTGTCAGGTTTTAGGGTTCCTGGGTTCTAGAAACATGCATACAATCAAGCCTTCACAGCTGATACTTCTGGTGTAACCCACGGGGAAAAGATGGCCAAGGAAGGAATAAAGGATACGCAGGGACTAAGTATGGGTGTGAGAGATCACGAAAAATAAACGCAGAGCTGGAGGGAACTGCAGAGAGGCAGTTGAGAGGACCAGATGGCCGGGCCTGGCGCGGCTTTGGCGAACACGGGGAGCGAATGCCTCGGCAGCACCCTGCAGCACAGGCCCGCACACGTAGGTGTCAGGCAGGTTTGTAGTCCTGCCTCATCTACCCTGCAGCAGTCCCTGTCAGGATTAAGTACGAATATGGTTACAAAACGCCCATGCCGGAGGCTGGTCCTATTGTGCGTTCGCCTCACCACTCAGGGGTGATGCATGGAGGAGCCCTGTGCTAGACCAGCCCCGCAGGGCTCAACTTCCCCACCAGCAGGTGTGGACACAGCAGGAGGGAGGGCAGGGTACCTCCGCCCACCACAACTGTGTTGCTCTTCTCCAGGAACCTGCAGGGGAAGGTACAATCAACGAGGAAAGGAAATCTCTTTATGCCAGGTCTTCTGCACAGGGCTGGCAGTGTCGCACACCACGCTCAGGGACAGAGAAGCAGCACATAGCCAGCCAGCCGTCAACTGCTTGGCCACACTGCAAGCCGGAACACCGCCCTCGTTGGAGCATGCTGGGCCTCGGCCCTGTCTCGATACAGCTTTAGAGGTTGGAGCATGCAGGTTTGTTCCCTTTCACCTTTTTATTTATTTGAAGGGCACAGTTAGAGAGAAAGTCTTCCATCTGCTGTCCACTCCCCAGATGGCCAAAACAGCCAGAGCTGGGCCAGACCAAAGCCAGGAGTCAGGAGCTTCTTCCTGTTCTCCCACATGGGTGCAGGAGCCCAAGCACACGGGCCATCCTCTACTGCTTTCCCAGGTGCATTAGCAGGGAGCTGGACTGGAAGCCGAACAGCTGGGACGCCTATATGGGATGCTGGCGGCCCAGGCAGTGGCTTAGCCCATTGCACCAGAGTGCTGGCCCCTCCCTGTTACTTTTTAAGCAGCAAGTGCTGGCTGATGAAGTTAGAAACCAGCTTTGCTTTTAGTGGCCTGTGATAAGAGTGGACGATGGCTTCTCCAAGTCCAGTGCGGCCCAGGTAGCAGAACCTGTTTTGCCATCGAGGGCCATGTTAATGTCTACAACAGCACCCTGGTCCCACCTGGGTGCATGTCCCTCTGCTCTTTGGCGTCGCGTGCACGCACTGCTCCAGCAGCACCGGTCACGCTGACCTGCAAGCGCTGGTTTAAACAACTGTTCCCCAGAGCACTCATGGGCAAGAAGCATGTCAAAGACACAACACATGTGCTGTATGTACACGAGGCACTGTCAGAGTGTACACCTAGCCCCTAACACAGCACACGCTATCAGTGTGTACACCAGGCACTGTCAGTGTGAGCACCTAGCCCCTAACATAGCACATGATGTGTGTACAACACACACTGCGAATATGTACACATAGTCCCTAACACAGCACATGCACTGTCAGTGTGTGCACCTGGCCCCTAACACAGCACACTTGCTGTCAGAGTATATACCTAGTCCCTAACAAAGCACATGTGCTGTCAGTGTGTGCACCTAGCCCCTAACACAGCACATGCACTGTCAGTGTGTGCACCTGAATGTGAGACATGTGCTTCAGGAATTCATGATAGGAGACCGCTTTAAAAAAGTCAAAAAGCAAATATCCAATTTAATTTAAAGGAAAACAAAATAAAACAAAAAACAGACCCAGTCACTGTCTACATGAATACAATGGAGCAAACCAACCCGAGAAAGAGTTCTGTGTCTTGGTGGCCACACTGCTGGGCAGGGCTGGGGAGAAATGAAACCACCACTCAGTTTAAGCAGTTCTAAGTTACTTGCAAATGAACTCATTTCAGGAGTGGAAGAATCCATGGGGGCACTTCTCGTATCAAACTGTATGCTAATTTATCTGTGAATGTCCTGTCCCTTTAACGAGGCAGTTGTACAAAGTCTCCTATTGCTACCTGGGGTCAATTCTGTTTCAGCCGACTCTCAGCGGAGGGGCGACCAGGACGACACCGTCTCCCCGGACAAAGAGCATCGGGATGTTACGTTTGGTTGACTGGAAGACAAGAAGAACAGAACACACTTATACAAGTATGCACGATTACTATTTATGTCTTGTAAGAATCTTAAAAAATGGACTCATGATAATGCAAAGAATGGACTGAAAACTCACCTGTGCAGCAGAAAGAACCAGTCTGCAGCCATCTGGCACCACCACCACCCACCCAAACCCCTCCCCCTCTTCCTGGGCACATGGCTGGACACTCCTCACGGCCCTCAGCAACTTCTGACAGCTACAGGAGTTCTACCCCGGGAGTAGAGAAGTGAGCAGAGACAGGGACACATCCTGACCACCCGTCAATCTCTCGTGAATGCTCTGTAGTTGCTAGTCTGCTGCTGGATGGAACCAGACCTGGTGAGCATGCAGGGGCTGGCAAAGCCGTCGGGAAGGCCTGGGTGCTGACTGGCCACCTGGACGGAAGTGGTGGTGCTGTCGTAGGGCAGGACACCAAGTGTGCTGGGCCGAGCCATCACAGGCCACCGCGCCCGAGACTTGAGCCGGCTGTGAGGTCTCAGGCAGCAGGGAAGGACACCTTGGTGAAATGCTTGTATTAGGTAAGGCTTGAAAGCAGCCCAGGGCCTCCAAGGCCACAGGCTCTGGGGGAAAGGCTGGAAAAGCCACCGTCAGTTAACCCACTGCATTCAGCAGTGCAGGACAAGAGAGGGACAAGCTCAGCCAAGAACTAGCTGGTTTCAAGGAGAGAATCAGGATGCAAGGGGCTAGAAAAGCTCTCCATCTGAGGTCATGGCCCACAGAACTGGGCAGAAGTAAACAGACGGGAAAGCTAGGAAGTTGTGGGATTTAAAGAAACTGCACTGTCAAACAAGCAAGCAAAACACTACTAAGTGTGCCCGAGTGCTGTGGTGCCTCATCCCAGGAGGCCCGACACAGCAGGGTACAGGGCACCCAGCTACCCTCAGCGTATGACATCAAGAGGTCGCCGCCACCCCCAGGGCAGGAGATTCACGCCGCCCTGGTGTGGTTCACTGCTGTAAGGGACCAGCCGCTCCTTTCTTGACAGGGGGTTTTGGTGTGGAAAATCCTGCCCTGCTGTTACCCTGGATGTGGGAGGGGCCGATCACTTGTTTCAAGTTTACAGGTCTTTGTCCCACAAGTGAGTACTTGTGGATCTGAGAGAGAACTGCCAATCTGAGAGAGGCCCGGGACCCCGTGGTGGGTGTCCTGCCTGCCTCCTTTCAGGTAGAAGCAGCTTCTGCGTGGAGAGCAGGGCTGTACAACATCCACTATTTTTTTTTTTTTTTTTTTTTGACAGGCAGAGTGGACAGTGAGAGTGAGAGTGAGAGTGAGAGTGAGAGAGAGAGAGAGAGAGAGAAAGGTCTTCCTTTGCCGGTGGTTCACCCTCCAATGGCCGCCGCGGCAGGCGCGCTGCGGCTGGCACACTGCGCTGATCCGATGGCAGGAGCCAGGTGCTTATTCTGGTCTCCCATGAAGTGCAGGGCCCAAGCACTTGGGCCATCCTCCACTGCACTCCTGGGCCACAGTAGAGAGCTGGCCTGGAAGAGGGGCGACTGGGACAGAATCCGGCGCCCTGACCAGGACTAGAACCCGGTGTGCCGGCACCGCAAGGCGGAGGATTAGCCTAGTGAGCTGCAGCGCCGGCCACAACATCCACTATTACAGCAGCTCCACCACCAGACTCACAAGGCTCAGGACCGCCAGGCGGACACCGGCATAGTCAGCTTTGCGGGAGCAGGCGGGGTGGAGGTGGGTTCATGGGGACTCTTCTCCAGCTCCCCGGGTGATGGCTCAGTGAGCAGCGGGGTGCAGGGATGTTACACAGTAGCCCACAACCACAACTTGGAGGGTCACAGCTCAGCGAGGCAGGGAATGCTATGCAGTAAGTGGTAGGATGCTGGCTCAGCACTGAAACATCTACAAGGTGTATTCCTCATCCACGTAGGATGTGGCCAGTGCTGGAAACTCGTCTGACCCCTTGCCCTCCATCCACTGAGAGCATAAGCAGGTGTTCAAATGTGACGGGTTTCCCATCAATAGGTGCTGGACACTGATTGTTTTCACAGTGATTGACGCCACCGCGCCACTTACTTTATAGATCTCTTCGTACGTTTCTTCATCGATTTCTATGGTAGTCACCGTCTCTTCCACATCTCCCAGTATCATATTTAAATGCTGATCGTAAGCCTGAAACGGGAGGGTGAAGGACCAAGGAACTCAATGGTGAAATTTACACTGCACAAGTGACACTTGTGGCACTTAATCCACACACTTTTACATAGAAGCAAAAGATATTCCTGCTGCTGTTATATGTTTCTTTAGAGATCACTTTTTTTTTTTTTTTTTTTTTTTTTTTTTTTTGGCAGGCAGAGTGGACAGTGAGAGTGAGAGACAGAGAGAAAGGTCTTCCTTTACCGTTGGTTCACCCTCCAACGGCCGCCACAGCTGGCGCACCGCGCTGATCCGAAGCATGGAGCCAGGTGCTTCTCCTGGTCTCCCATGCAGGTGCAGGGCCCAAGCACTTGGGCCATCCTCCACTGCACTTCCGGGCCACAGCAGAGCTGGACTGGAAGAGGAGCAACCAGGACAGAATCCGATGCCCTGACTGGGACTAGAACCCGGTGTGCCGGCATTGCAGGCGGAGGATTAGCCTAGTGAGCCACAGCGCCGGCCAGAAATCATTTTCAGTAACTGAACTGACTTGATAAAAAACACACAACTGTATATAGCCAAAAATGGACTGACTCGAAATAACTTAAAGAGTTTTTAAAATATCCATCCCACTTGCTATCCAAGGCAGTCACATAATGTATAACAGTTATGAAAAAGAACAAGTTTATCACGTTGAATCCTACCAGCAACAGTGTGACAGGGTACAGTAAAATGGACAGAACCCTTGTGCTACTGCCAAGAGGATGGCATCTCAGTCTTTGAAAGACACAGGACAGACGTCTAAGCCTCGCTGTCCTGGTGCAGAGCAAACACCACAAAGATGAAGTAAGGAGACAACATCTTGCTCACTCACAGCCTGTCCAACAGGCTCAGTCTATCAGTGTTGCAAGTAAGATATTGAGCCCAGGCTCCAAGTGGATGCTTTTTTGCATTTTAACTAAGCATGGGAACTTGTTAGGTTTACTTTGACCAAACTGTTCAGTGGTTTGCCTGCTCATATCAAAATAAAAAGTAGTCTATCAGTCATGTGGGGAACCGCCAGGTAGGGCACAGCCACAGAGCAAACAGCAGAGGGGCGGAGCACAGACAGCCAGGCCACACAGACCACAAGCAACCAAGTCTACACAGCAGCGAGGGTGCCAAGGTTCAGGGTAGCGTTTCATACTGTGTATCCAGCGCCACAGTCCCATGGAAATACCATTCTAGTTTTTCTCCCCACAGCGCCACTGGGCCACGTCCCACAGTTCTGCTGATGCAGCTCCCTGCAAACATGCCTGGGAAAGCAGCGGAGGATGGCCCAAGTGCTTGGGCACTGCCAGCCCTGTGGGAGACCAGGAGGGAGTTCCTGGCTTCTGACTTCAGCATGGTCTGCCTTGGCTGTTGCAGGCATTTGAGGAATGAACCAGTGGATGGAAGAACTCTCTCTGTCCTTAAGCCCCCGACTGCCATCACTCTGCCTGCCAAATACCTTTGAAAACTGTCATTTCCAGTGTCCCTCTTCTGTATTTCAAAATACTCTTTCATATTGGACAGCTTTCCTGTTTCATGGGAGTAGGGTAGCAAAGGTCGACGCAGGAGCAATCTGCCCTCCTGGCGATCGGGTAAACGCACTCACGTGCAATCTGCCGCGAAGCTCTCGGTCGTTTCTCATTTTCACGTAAATTCGTTCATCCAGGCTGAGCCTGATGAGATCCAGCGGCTCCTCTACAGTGTTGGTAGTTTGTTGCTGAAAAAAGAAACTGGCTGTCAGGTGGCAGCAGAGCTGGTGTGGTGTTCAACTCACCATGTGTGACCACGGGAAAATGACAGCCCTGCCACGCCTCCGTCTGCTAATGACCATGTCTACCTGTGCAGCTGCTTTGAGGCTCAAGTGACCTCCATGAAAGCTGAGAGTGGCTCTCACACATTGAGGACCACGTAGATGAGGGCTCTCTCTCTCTCTCTCTCACACACACACACACACACACACACACGCGAGTCCCGCGGTCACATAATTAGGACAGCTCTTTATTCCTCAGAATCCAAACACACGGCCCCCATTCAGTGCGTGGGACTCAGTCTGAGGACTTCAGCTTGAAATCTCTTTTATTAGTCACGTGGAAAATATTCACTTAATGCCCACCTCACCCTAGCCAGAACGGTAAACACAGCTGAAGGTTTAAGGAAAGACTATAAATCAGCACGGGTCCAGCTGAGCTCACGGTGCCCCGTGGCCAGTACGATGCACACACCCAGCAGGCCGTACAGAACACGGCCAAAGTCACTGGCTTCGGAACCATCGGGCAGCCTGGGTCAACGCCTGCCTCTGAGCTGACACTGACGACCTAAATGAAGATTAGACTCGCGCAGTCTGCAGTTCTCAGAACCGCTGTTTGTAAAATGAGGAGGTCACATGCTTCCTACAGAGCTCTAGTGAGGGCAAAAAGAGTCAATTCTTTGAAAACAGACCCCGCGAAACTCACAAACGAACTGCGGGGAGCACAGGTGTGGGAGGTGCGAGCTAGGATGACTGGGGTCGCCCACCAGGAGGGGACGGATGCAGAGGTTATTCGAGGTCAGCTTCTCCAGTGGGTGCGGGGGTCAGTGCAGGAAGTGACCTGCACTCAGGGACGGCCGGACCGCAGAGGAAAAGTCAGACGACCTCATCCGGTGCCGCTGTCCTCAGCACACCAGGTTTGTCAAGAGCCAGATAGCGAACCCCTGGTTCACACTGAACCACAAGTCTCAGTTCCCGCCCTCAAGAAGCTCATGTTAGGGCAGAAAGCGGTGTAGCGAGGGTTATAATATTACAAAAATATACCCCACTACCGGTCACCCCTCGGGGGGACACAACCACTGTCCCCTCATTCCACCCCGGAGTTTCAAACACCGCCCTCTCGCGGGGGCCTCCTCTGACCGTGTAATTCCGCCAGGCAATAAGCACTGGCTGAGTGTTTCCAGTGCTGTTCACAGCCCGGCAAGCAGAAAGAACAATAAACAAAATCCCTGCTCTCAGGGAACCTGCATTCTAGCAGGGGGAGCCAGGCATTCAACGAGGAAGCATCCACGCAGCACGACAGAAGTAAAGGAGTTCTAGAGATGCAGCGAGGCGGGCCCGGGGGCGAGAGTTCAGCGGCGACCGGAAGTCGCGGCTGGACGCACAAGGGTGTCAGGGAGAGAGAGGGGCAGCGCTCCACACAGCACGCAGGGCCATCCGTGCGCTTCGTCCCGCACGCGCGGCCCCCCATGACGGCCGCGGTTCCCCGGTCTCGCCAAGGGAGGTCCAGGGGAGGCCAACGCCAGCGTCCCGCCACGCAGGGCTGCGCGCGCGATTCCTGACAGAAGCAACCCTTCTGGACCGGCGGGACGAGTCCCATCCCACAGAGAACCGCGGGATGCAGGAGGGAGGGAAAGACCAGCACGCCGCAGAGGGCCGAGGCGGAGCCCAGGGCCTGCGGCGGAATTCGCAGGGGCGCGGTTAACTCTAGGGCCCGCGTGGACTACGCCCAGGTGACCCTGCAAGAGGTAGGTCTCTCTGCCGTGGACTTGGGGAAAGCCGCCCTGGGACGAGAATGCGCTCTGCGACAAGTCCTGAGAAGGCACTCACCTGGTCCACGTCGTCCGCCATGTTTCAAACCCTGCGCCGTTTCCCACCTCTCGCGAGAGCAAGAGAACGCGGTCCCAGCTCGGGAAACCGGAAGAAGCAATGCACCGGAAGCAGAAAGAAGCCTGTTGGTTTACAGCGGGCCGCTCCGGGCGGAGGGCGGAGCGCCACCAGGGGGCGTGGCCCGGGACCACACCCCCAAGAGGGCGTGGCCAGTCGCGGTCCAGCTCCGCGGCTTCCCGCGGCTTGGTGCGTCACGCGCGGAGCGAGTCTTGCCCGGGCAAAATGGTTCGCAAACGCACCGCGGGTGGGGAGCCTCAGGGACGCAAGGCGCCTCAGGCACGCGAGGCGCGCGGCCAAAAGGCCAAGGGCAAGAGCACGGCCCGGCGTGAGAAGCCAGAGGGTGAGCGCAAGGCCGCGCGGGTCTTAGCGGGAGATGCTGTGCGGGGGCGGGAGGCCTGGTGGTCGAGGTGCGGGGCGGCGGCCGCCGAGTACCGTGCTGGCCGAGACGGCGACGTTAGGGTGGCCCCAGGGGAGGCGGGTGCTGCCTGGGCCTCCCCGGGGTGCCTGCGCCTTTGCGCTCCAGGCCCGGAGCGGGTGCCGCGGAGCCCAGCCTGCCCCCCGGCTGCCCTGAAGGTAAAGTCCAGCCTCCGGGCAGAGGCCGAGGGCGGCCCGAGTCAGGACTTGGCGGTGGTTCTGTTTGCCCAGGACCCGGACGGCCCTGGGACGCGCCGGCGCCCGGAGTCTGAACTTTTGCAGAAGCTCACGCCGGAGTCCCGGACCCGCGTCCCGCGCGACTTCCCCCTACTCTTTAAACCTGTGCTCCCTGGGTCCCCGACTCGGCCCCTTGTTACTGCAGACCCTGGCGTCGCGTGCTACCTCCGGGGTCTCGCATGGCCACGGCCACCCGCCCCTCCTAGGCGTGGACACCTGCAACCCGAGGAGCCTGCAGGGCACCCTGTGGTCCCGCCGCGACCCCTCCTTGCAACTCCCTCTCCAAGGCCTTCGTGCCCCCACCTCATGTGCTGGATCCTGCCAGTCTTGTTGTTTCCTTGTGGTCTTTTTTTTTTTCAAATTAATTTTTATTTGAAAGACCAGGAGACCGAGATCTTCCATCTCCCGACGCACCTCCCACGTGCCCACAACAGCCAAAGCCAGGAGCCAGAGTTCAGGCCGGGTCTCCCAGGAGGGGGCAGGAGCCGGTTGTGAGCCCCTCAGGGTGTGCATTAAGAAGAAGCTGGGTTTGCAGGTGGGGCGGGCAGGGCACTGTGGGCTGAGAGTGACCCCGGCGGCTTCCTAACCCTTGCACCAGCTCCTGTCCCTGGGCTGTGCTTGAAGGGAGCAGAACTCGTACTGTAACACCCTTGCATGGGTCACGTGCTTTCTTTCATATTCCTTCGAAGGTGACTGAATTACATTTCTTCCTGTAACTGTGCGGTAATGAGCCATTATCTCCTGGTTGGCAGGGAGGTTATTTTAGTTTTTTGGATATTGTGGGTAGTGAGACTAGGAACATTTTGACTGAGTTTTTGTTTCTTTTCTATTCTTGTAACTGTTGTGGCTCCCTTGTAAACATAGAACAGCTGTGCATTTTAGCCAACCAAGTAAGTTTCCCAGTGCCTCTGGAGTATGCTCTCACCTGTGTTTTAAATTAGTAAAAATGAAGTATTTAGTACATTTGCATATGACATTCAGAAATCCTGAGTTTACAGATAACCTACTTACACTGTCAAGTTATATAACTCTTTTTTTTTTTTTTTTTTTTGACAGGTAGAGTTAGACAGTGAGAGAGACAGAGAGAAAGGTCTTCCGTCCGTTGGTTCACCCCCCATATGGCTGCTGCGGCGGGCATGCTGCGCTGATCCGAAGCCAGGAGCCAGATGCTTCCTCCTGGTCTCCCATGCGGGTGCAGGGCCCAAGGACCTGGGCCATCCTCCACTGTACTCCCGGGCCACAGCAGAGAGCTGGACTGGAAGAGGGGCAACCAGGACACAACTAGCACCCCAACCGGGACTAGAACCTGGGGTGCTGGCACTGTGTGTGGAGGATTAGCCTAGTGAGCCGCGGCGCCGGCCAAGTTATAACTCTTTAACCATTCTCTGGCATTGGGATAAGAAATTTTTCCCAGAGTTGAAATAACTACTGTTGAAATATTTTAAAATGTTTGCTTTTTTTTTTTTTTTTTTAAAGATCTGTTTATTTATTTGAGAGGCAAAGAGATAGAGGTCTTCCTGGAGTGACCCGCTGATTCACTCCCCAATTGGCCGCAACGGCTGGAGCTGGGCCAGTCTGAAGCCAGGAGCCAGGAGCTTCTCCTGGATCTCCCATGCGGGTGCAGGTACCCAGGAACTTGGGCCATCTTGTACTGCTTTTCCAGACGGCTAGATCGGAAGTCATGAAGCCAGAAGTCGAACCAGTGCTCATAAGGGATGCCGGCACTGTAGGTGGCGGCTTTACCTGCTATGCCACAGCTTATTATCTGTTTCCATAAAATGTTTAAAATATGACAATGCGGGGCTGGTGCCATGGCTCACTTGGTTAATAATCTGCTTGCGGTGCCCACATCCCATATGGGCACTGGGTTCTAGTCCCGGTTGCTCCTCTTCCAGTCCAGCTCTCTGCTGTGGCCTGGGAGAGCAGTGGAGGATGGCCCAAGTGCTTGGGCCCCTGCACCCGCATGGGAGACCAGGAGGAAGCACTTGGCTTCTGGCTTTGGATCAGCTCAGCGCTGGCCGTAGTGGCCATTTGGGGAGTGAACCAGTGGAAGAAAGACCCTTCTCTCTGTCTCTCTCTCTCTCATTGTCTATAACTCTACCTGTCAAATAAAATAAAATATGACAATGCATAAGTAAAACAAGTCTAAAAGACATAGTACTGAATCAGTGATTTATGTATCATTCAAACAAATGCCTTTACAATGTGTGCTTAATTTAATTAAATTTGATTTCATTTAGCTAAAGGGGGAGAGTATTTTTCCCCCATGCAAAAACACATCCTTGAAAAAAATAATAGCTGTCCAGAATCAACAAACCAATCACAAAAGGAATGTATTAATTTGATATTTTGGGTTAATATTGCACCCATTTTGGAATTTCAATAAAATAAAAAGAATATTTTTATTTTACCAAAATTAATTGAAGCAAGGTCATAGAAAGGCAGAGGAAAATATTTTTCAGATTGAAGATTGTTTGTGTGAGTATATTTGCAAAATAGGAAAATATCCTTCCCTGTTGTGTTATTTATAAAGTATTAAAATCATTATAGTTGCTTGTTTATGTATGAATAACCACCGTATTTTTAGATAACCAAATTTAGCTGAAATCAACAGGCTACACTTTTTTTTATATTTCCCTTTAACAAAAAAATTAAGGAAGCAGAAACATTTTTGACTGCTATGTTACTACAGTGTTCAGTTTGAGGTGGTTGGCATAGGAGTGGCACTGGGTTAGAGTGGAAGGTTTAGTAGCAGTATGATTTTTTTTTGTTTTTAAAATTTATTTTTTTGAAAGCATAGAGTTACAGAGAAGCACAGGCAGACAGATAGAGAGATCTTCCGTCACTGGTTCACTCCTCAAATGGCTGCAACAGCTGGAGCTGGGCTGATCCAAAGCCAGGAGTCAGAAGCTTCCTCCAGGTCTCCCATGCCAGTGCAGGGGCCCAAGGACTTGGTCCATTTTCTACTGCTTTCCCAGGCCATAGCAGAGAGCTGGTTGGGAAGTGGAGCAGCCGGGACTCAAACCAGCACCTGTATGGGATGCTGGTGCTGAAGGTGGTGGCTTTACCTGCTACGCCGTGGTGCCAGCCCCAGCAGTATGTATTTTGAGCAGAGTTGATCTTAAAAGATGTCAGAAACATGGATTTAGTAGAAATGAGGTTAAGGCAACACTTATATGTTTATGAACTTGAAGCATTTCTCTGAGAAGACTGGATTGATTATCCCTGGAATGGACTACTAGCCTTCTCAGTGAGTGGATTTGGGCTTTTTCCCACTGGAGGTGAGCTGAAGTTTAGGATTTGGAGGTTGGACTGAGTCTTACGGGGTCTCTAGTCTTAGGAGGAGTAGAGTGAACCGCTGCTTGGGGAAAGTGGTTTTACCATGAACACGGGGTTGGCACGGTGGGGCCGGCTGAGGGCCGGCAGGTGGGAGCTGTGGTCTGGGGAGGGCACAGAGTCTTTGTAGGACCGGGCCCGGCAGCCACGTTGCCTCTGCCTTTCCTGGCCTCCCTCACCTCTCGCTCCGTGTTGTCGCCCAGGTGTCTCTGAAGATGAGGAAGCAAAACCCCCAAAGAAGAGTCTTCCCTCGAGAGTCTCCCAAGGGAAGAGGAAGAGAGGCTGTGGGGGAGCTGCAGGTGCAGCCGACGGGCCAGCGAAGAAGAAGGCGGCCACGGCAGCTGTTAGATCTGAAAACCTCACGGCTGTCAAGGAGGAGGCCCTGAGCGATGATGATTTCAGGTGAGCTGAGGGAAAAGCCTTGGAGCGTGGTGGTCTCACTCGTTCCCCAGGGGGAGCTCTGCCTGCCGCCGGGGTCCTGGAGAAGTCTGGGCGTTCATGGAGCTTCGACCAGTAAAGGGCTGGCAGCTTTGCAGGCCAGCTCAGCGGCGGCTTGCGGCAGTTTATTCGTGGCTGTATGGCCAGGTAGTGGCAAACCCAGGAGCAACCAGACGGCCCACCTCGTGCTCCCGCACTGCCAGATGCTGGCTGCACACGGGGCATTCATCTGACGACGCAGCCTCGACTCGGTCCTGCTCTCTACCGAGCAGTGCACTCTGCTCTTGGCCGCCTGGATGCTCAGCTTCCCTGGACACGCGTCTGAGCTGCCACCCTGAGGGACGCCGTGTGCTTCCTTCCCCCTGCCTGACGGCTTCCATGCCACAGTCCTCATTGCTTCTTCCTCCCTTCCTCCATGGGTGTGCCAGGTGCCACCTAAGCTCACTGAACGCTGGAACCATGCCTGGTTCATTTTTGTAGCCCGTCTAGGGCTGGGCCTTTTAGTCGATGGACACTGGAGTGTTTCGGAATGTTCTCAATCGCGCGCTGAACAGTGAATAGGAGTCCGGCTCGTTATCTGGCTTCCAGGACAGTTCGGGGAGGGGACGAGAGGAAGAACAGAGAGGTGGTCGTCATTGCTTCAGGACCACCTGCCGGTCCTGGCACAGGGAGTGCTCTGGCAGAGGGAAGCGTGCACTTTGTCACCACAGTTCCTTTTGCTGTAGCCTTTCTGAAGTGTGCCTCTGAGTTCCCTGCTCCCCAGTTGCCTCCCTCACGGCTGGAATTCTGCCTGTGGAGAGAGCGCAGGAGGCCGCTGGGGGCAGCTGGGTCCCCCCTGCTCTCTGCCCCGAGAGATGACTGTGCTCAAACCCATACCATGTGGGTGTTTCTGCCCTGTTTGTTCCAAGGGGAGATTTGCTGCTGTAATACTGAGAGCAGTGGGCAGGCCAAGAAGAAAGTAAGTTATCAGAGCTCAGTACTGAGAAGTGGTGATTTTACATGTCTGTGCTAAGGTAATAGCCAAGTATGAAAATTTACACAGGCTAGAAGTAACTCGAGTTGAAGGAACTCAGTCCAGGTCTCCCACATGGGTGGCAGGAGCCTGACCACTGGAGCGAGAACCAGAGCTGGGCGTTGACCCCTGACACTGCAGTGTGGGACACAGGCATCGCAACTACCAGACCACACGCCTGGCCCTGCACACATTTTGTATAAATTTGCCGTAATCTGTACCCGGTGGCAACCACTTGTTCTTGAGCCTTTGCTTA
The DNA here is from genome assembly GCF_051225735.1 of Oryctolagus cuniculus. Classification (NCBI taxonomy): domain Eukaryota; kingdom Metazoa; phylum Chordata; class Mammalia; order Lagomorpha; family Leporidae; genus Oryctolagus; species Oryctolagus cuniculus. The sequence continues at coordinate 115,231,317 of NC_142876.1, read as the reverse complement.
GAGAACTAGCGATCAGTGCAGTTTCCTGCTTAACCAGCTGTGTTCCTCTTATTGTTCACGGCCTACCTATGTGTCATCACATCCTCACTCATCTTGGGGTTAGAACTCCGCTAGCTTTCGTCTCCTTGCACCCTGCCTGTCAGAGGTAGAAGACTGTCTTCTGGGTCGGTCCATGGTGCAGTCAGCCGCCGTGAATTCCTGTCTCTCCCTGCTGGCACCTGTGCACACGTCTATACATGCATGTTGTCAGCTAGCGCACCTAGTTCTGGTGTCTTCTAAGACACTTCTAAGACACAGCCGTGTTCTCCCTCCCAGCTCTAGGCTGAGGTTAGCATTGCCCTCTCTGAGTGGACAGAGAGGCAGTCTAGTGGCAGACTGGCCGCGCCCATTGTGATGACCTCGGGAGACCCGTGCTGACGCGGGAAGTGAGGCACAGCTTGGCAGGCATCTTGAAATAATGTGCCAGTTTCTCAGCAGATAGAGGAGCTTTGGAATCTCGTGCAGTAGGGGTGTGACGCTGCCTTCAGCGTCCTTCCTGTCGTGTTTGCACAGGGACTGTTCGAGTGACCTCCGGAAGGCACAACCTCCGGAGAGGCGGGCTCCTGCCGGCAAAGGCAGTGACCAAGGAGAAGAGGAAGAAAGTGAAGATGATTGGGAAGAGGTGGAAGGTAAGAAAATAGCTTTGTTTCTAGGACTGTTTGGTTCTGCCTGGAGTCAAGTCACTGTTGCCATCCTGTTTTTCTGTTGGACTGAGAAGACTCAGGGTGAGGTTGCAGTGCTTTGATGAAAGAACTTGGGCGCCAGGGTACCAGGGTCAGTGGTGTGTCCTGGGGGGGTGACAGTCGGTGGAGTAGCAGTAGCAGGGGCAGCTTCACCTTCGTGGAAGGAGCACAGGCTTTGCAAGTTCAGCTTGGCTTCCGAGCCCAGCTTTGCCAGCTGGGTGGGCTCTGCCAGCCATAACTTCCTTTCTGTGCACTGTGCTGTGTCGCTGGCAACTGTCTGTGAACTGCGAATGTGTATGGAGAGCCACCGCAGTCTAGGCCCAGGAGTGCTAAGGAGAAAAATGTTTGCAGGTGTCCCAGGCCCAGGCTATCTTCTGCTCCAGTAAACAGCCAGGGTGGGCCTCACTTCCTGCTCAAGTGTCAGTTTTCCTGTACTGGCTCCTCCAGCTAGTTAGCTCTCACAGGTTGCCACCTTGAGTGTATCCTTGTCTCTGCACATTGTGAACCAAGCGAAAATGAGTTATAGACACCAGGACCCTTCACTTGTGATGAATACTTGGGTGTGCTTTTCTGAAGAAGACATTCTGCTACCTGACAAAACAATGTTACCACAGCTAGGAAAATGAGCGCTAAGTCCGCAGGTGCTTTAAGACATCTGTGCAGCCTCGACCTTGCTCTGTGCAGTCCAGGACCCGGCAGGGTGGCAGCCTGACACTTACACTTGGTGGCTGTGCCTTTTTGTTCATCCGGAGCAGCACCCTGCCGTCACCTGACTTTGCTTTCCATCGTAGCGCCATCTTTCCAGCTGTGCCAGCCTCTGGGTTTCTAGAATATCTCCTGTGCTGGTTTGGTTTGATAAATACTGAGGCGCCGCGCGTGTTGTTAGATGTGTTTCAGTATCCTCTGTATCTCTCGTGAATGGTGAGTGAATTCCAAAGACTTGATTGACCTGAGACTTAAGTACGTGGCGGGGGTGGGGGTGAGAATACGTGGCAGGTGATGCTCTCCGTCTCATGTTGTCTGCCCGCATGTCAGATGTCGCTGTCCTGGTGCTGCTCGGTCAAGCCTGCTTCGCCACCGTGGCCTTTTGACACAACCTCATTCGTTGTGGAGAACATTTTTGTCTTCTGGCACAAGATGTTTTACACTGTTCTTAGGCTTTCCTTGCCCAGACCTGAGGGCAGCCTTTTCCCACCCCAAGAAGCCCAGGTTCTCTAGGAGAGAGGAGTGGATAGCAGCCAGGTTCTTGGCATTAGGTGGGCTCCTGGCTTCTCGGCCCTGAGCTTCAAGTGCTCTTGCTAATAGAGAGCTAAGCACGGGATCCAGGTAGGGTGAAGAGATGAAGAAGACGCCTTCCTCTTCACTCAGGATCTGCAGGGGAGAGTGAGGGCCAGATGCCCCAGTCATGGCTTTGCAAAGCAGAGGTGACGTGTGGTGACGCAGAGACCAGGAGGCCCTTGAAGGATCAGAGTCACGGTGACACGCACGTGCGTGTCGGCTCTGTGGCACTGCCTCTGTGTTTCCTCATCTGAATCTTCCCCTTGGGGGCTGTGCGGGGGAAGGAGGCGGTGCCCATGCACTCTGGGGATGCAGAGCGTGGAAGGAGCTGTGGTCGGCGCGGGGGGCGCCTCGCATCCCCTCACCTCCCCCTTCCCAGCAGAAGCTCAGCTTTGTGTGGTAGAGTGGTTGCTGCTGAAAAAAAACCTTATTGTTCCTAGAACTGACCGAGCCTGTGCTGGGCGATGTGGGAGAGCCGGAAGCCTCCTCTCAGTCCGCTGTACCCGTGAGTGCGGTGGAGATAGAGATTGAAACGCCAGAGCAGGCGAAAATGAGAGAAAAAAGGTAAGATCAGGCCCTTGCTTGTAGGTCCCCGTCACATACGGTGGGCAAGAGCTGCTGTTTAATGAAAGCTGGAGAAACAGTGAGTGAGCCCGGGCTCAGCATCAAAGTACCTGGGACCTCCTGTCCTTAGGGCTTGAATGGGAGACCTTTGGGAGGGGGAGGAATGCCCGTGCCCGTGCCTTGCCAAATCCTTGGAACGTTTCGGTGAGGAGCCAGTGGCTCGCAGGCTGAGAAACATCTCAGGAATCGCATGCTCATTTGCTCAGTACGCTCAGGAGCCACGGTCTGAATCGCTGTCAGCTGGCTGAGTCTTTGTGCTTTTTCCCATCCATTCCACTGCCGGACTGGACACAGTGCCCACCGTGCATGGGCCTCCTGCTTCCCAGAGCCCCAGTGCCTCAGCACTACCAGTGGCCTGGGTCACGGGTCAGCGAGTTCCGCTCTCTGATATGTGCGCACAGAGGAGGACCTGATGAAAATCACTCAAGAAACTGAGTTTTCCCAGATCCGGGAGCTGCTGCACTGGGACTGTATCCTCCAAAGGGCTGCCTGGATTGCATAGAAAGCCGCGGTGCTGGGGAGGGAGCCGACAGTGCGGGCTCCCGCGAGAAGTGGCCCTCCACCCGACGGCCAGGCCAGGAAGCTAGTCGGGATACACAGTGTCCTGAGCTGTTTGCAGGAAGGTGCCCAAATCAGCTGTTGCTTGCAGATTTGCCTGAGTCCAGCCTTGCCCGGGAGACGGGGAGGGTGGCTCTGGAGTCAGTGTGAGTGGAATAACGGGGGTATGGGCTCTGGCCTTAGCTTCCTGCCTCATTGTTGGATTTTTTTCCACTCTGCATTGCAGAGAGAAGATAAAAATGGAGTACGAGACATATATCCGGAGGGCGATGAAACGTTTTCACAAGGAAGTTCACGAGAACACACACAAGGTGAGGGTGTGGGTGCGTATTTCTGGCTCTGCCCCTCGCTGGGTGCCCGTGGCAGGCTGCTTGCTGCTCTCTGAGAGGTGCTGGTAGTGCTTGCCTCGGGGTGGGTGTGGGGATGCAGCAGATTCTGGTGTGAGCTCACTTGTAGGCAGTGCCTGGCCGCTGCCGGGCCTGAGGAGCTCTCCTGGTTCGGTTTTTCAGCCATTTACTAACATTCATTCCCACTGCAGCGAAAGCCACTGGCTTTTCACTTCAGCATTACTTGCTGAGCATGGGGAGGGACCTAGCAGGGTGCATGGCTCTGTGGAGATGGAGACTTGTGTAGGCTGAGCGTCCCTGATCCAAAAATCTAAAATTCGGAGTGCCCCCAAATTGGGAACTTTTTTTTTTAGATTTATTTCTAATTTATTTGAAAGGCAGAGGACTGAGCCAGGCAGAAGCCAGGAGCCAAAAGCTTCTTCTGGGTCTCCCACATGGGTGCAAGAGCCCAAGCACTTGGGCCATCTTCTGCTGCTTTCCCTGGCACATTAGCAGAGAGCTGGATCAGAAGTGGAACAGATAGGACTTGAACTGGTGCCCATATGGGATGCTGGTGCCTCATGCGGCAGCTTAGCCAGCTGCACCACAGTGCTGGCCCCATTTGGAAACTTTTTGACCGTAGGATTTTAGAGCATTTTGGATTTTTGGATTAAGGGTGCTCAGTTGGTAAAGTCTATGCAGATATTCCGAAATCCAGTAAACACTTTGGTCCCAGGCAAAGTTAAGGAGTTCCAGTCTCACAGATGGACCAAGGACTGAAAGGAGAAATTCCAGACTCTGCTTAGAACAGTGAAGGGTCTTCGGGGGTCTGGTGGCTGGGGAAAGGTTAGTTTTGGAGAAGGGGGCAGGTGGGAAGACACCTGGGCCAGGTTGTGACAGGGATGCTTGCACGTGTCTAGGGTACGGGTGAGGGATGCGTGGTGGGCCTCTAGCCAGGGTCGTGGTGGGGTGGGAGAGTGTAGGGTGGGGGAGGAGGCCCCGTCGGCAGCTGCCGCACACGTCCAGGGGTGGGTGGAGTGGCCTGGTGGGTTAAAGAGGCCGCTGTGTTCCTTTCACCTCTTGGCAGGTGTGGGAAATGAAAGGAAGAGCAGAATTAAGGTGACTGAGGTTTGAAGCTGAAGGGAGTTGGGGATGGGCAGGGCCATGGATTAAAATCGGGAGGCTGTTGGCCGGGAGAAGGGAGACCAGTGTTGAAGGGAAACAGCGTGAAGCTACATGGGGAGAAGATGGCAGCCACGCCGTGGTTGTTTCCGTGGGTCGGTGAAGGGTGGGTGAGGGCAGACAGCGAGCCCACTTGCTACCCACAGCCATGTGTGCAGTCAAGGGCTCTCCAGCAGCCCTGCTCCTTCCGTGCCCAGTCACTTTCACTCCCAGCAAACCCTAGACGCTGCGGCGTTTCATCCATACATCATTTTATGTTTGAGACAAACCCTCTTGAAGCCTTGAGGTTTGGTCACTTCTTGGAGAGGAGAGGAGTGGGGGAGAGCAGTCTGAGAAATGGCTGCTGCAGATGCGTTTACCTCCTGTACCCAGACTTGGCTACAGTTCCTTCCTACCACGAAATGTCTTTGAATTTGGTGGCAAAAATCCCTGCCTGTTCTCAGCTCCCCTTCCGTGCCTGCCCCTTCCTCCTTTCCTGATTTTGCAGGTTCACCTTCTGTGCCTGCTGGCAAACGGCTTCTACCGCAACAGCGTCTGCAGCCAGCCAGATCTGCATGCCATTGGCCTTTCCATCATCCCTACTCGCTTTACCAAAGTGCCTCCTGGAGACGTGGACGTGAGCTACCTCTCAAACCTGGTGAAGTGGTAAGGCCCCCGCTCACCTGTGGAGCTGGAGCGGGGGATGTGTGTCTCTGGGGGCTGGTTCAGGTCCATTCTGAAGCCCTTGCCTGCGGTGGTGACTCTGTGCTGGGCAGGGGGCATTGAAGGTGGGGAAACACCAGGTATGCTCCCTGCCCTGGAAGAGTTCTTAAGCCGGTGGGAGACACGTGTGTGCCTGGTAATCACAGGGCGTACTCTTGAAAACGTATGCTGGGGACTGTCTAGGCTGGGGGGTTTGGGACAGCTCCCCAGGAAGGTGAAACCTGAGGTGGGGCCTGGTGATGTAGCCATCAGCCAGACAGCCTGGGCAGAGGAGAACCGAAGCAGGTGCATCTCGCAGTCTGCTCCCCACTTGAGGTTTTCTTGGCTGTAAGAGAATGGACGTTGCCTTCCCCCGACCCCTCACAGCACAATGCCTGGTTTCTCCCCAGGTTCATCGGAACGTTCACAGTTAACGCAGAGCTTTCAGCCAGTGAGCAAGACAACCTGCAGACTACGCTGGAAAGGAGATTCGCCATCTACTCTGCGCGAGACGACGAGGAGCTGGTCCATGTAAGGACCCCTGCAGTAGCTCTGGCGTGTTGGTGCTGTTCACAGTGATAACGGCAGCCCTGTGCCGGGCACTTTTCTAGGGCTCCTCCATGCCTTCTGCAGCCCTCTTAGCCGCCCTGATAGCTGCTGAAGCTCAGCAGAGTCACGTGGGCCGTGTTGGGATCAGTGTCGGGTCCCAGGCCTGTGCTCTTGCCTGTCGTGCTGTTTTGAGCACTGCAGCTTGTAGTGCAGTTGGAAATCTGGAAGTGTATTTGTGACTTTGTCCATTCACAAGAGTGCTTTGGCTACTTGGGACGCCTTGTGATTCTGTATGAATCTGATGGTCTGATTTCCTGTTTCTCCAAAAGAAGACCACTGGCATTGTTACGGGGATTGCGTTGGATCAGGAGCAAGATTAGATGGCAGCGCCTTCTCGGCAGTGCTGTCTTCTGATCCGTAATCGGGGAGTTTCTCCTTTTACTTTGTAATTTCAGCTGTGTCTATGCTTTTCAGCTTATGCGTCTTTTACCTCCTTGGTTAATTTTTTTCCTGGGTATTCTTTGTGATGAATCTACGAATAGTATTGTTTTCTTATTGTCCTTTAAAATTTTGGTTTTAGTTCGTCTGTTTGAAAGGCAGAGAGACAGTTTCCATCTGCTTGTTCACTCACCACATGCCCACAGTGACTGGGGGCTGGGCTAGGGCTGGAGCTGGGAGGTGGGAACTCAACCCAGGTCTCGCATGGGTGCCAGGAACCCCAGCGCTTAAGCCCGTAAGTGCTGCCTCCCAGGGTCTGCACCAGCAGGCAATGAGCGTGCGGGTCAGGAGCTGGAGCTGGGCATTGCGCCATATCCCGTGTTGGAGTGCTTGGTTCAGGTCCCGTTTCTGCTCCTACTCCAGTGTCCTGCGGATGCGCTCTCTGGGAGGCAGCACATGATTGCTCAAGCACATGTCCCTGCCGCCCATGTGGCAGACCCAGGTTGAGTTCTTAGCTTCTGGCTGTGCCTGGCCCAGCCCTCGCTGCTGTGGGCATTTGGTGAATAAAACAGCAGATGGAAGATCTCTTCCCGTCTGTCAGTGTCTGGAAGTTAGACGCACCACGTGTTGAACACAGAACAGTCAGAAGAGTTCTCAGTGGAAGAGAAATCCTGAGGCACTCAGAGCCCAGGGCCGGGGCGCTTTTCAAGGCAGATGCGTGTGAGTGAGCACTTCATGGGAAATGGAACTACGACATGAGTTGTTCTGCACAGTTCTTTCACGATACGCATATTCCATGAATTTTTTCAAGAGCCTTTGTGTGCATGGATTTTAACTTTTTGTTTCATTTTCTCTAAATGGGATTTTTAAAGGATCACCATAAATCCCTATTTATAGCCATAGAGAACGTTTTCTTACAAACATGATACTACTATAGATTTTTAAAGAAAAACTTATTTTTTAATAGAAAGCTTTTATTTAATAAATATAAATTTCCAAAGTACAACTTTGGATTATAGTGGCTTTTCCCCCCATAACCTCCCTCCCACCCGCAACCATCCTATCTCTCACTCCTTCTTCCATCCCATTCTTCATCCAGATTCATTTTCAATTAACTTTATATACAGAAGATCAACTTAGTATATACTAAGTAAAGATTTCAATAAACTGCACCCACACAGACACACAAAGTACAGAGTACTGTTTGACTAGTAGTTTTACTGTTAATTCCCATAGCAAAACACATTAAGGACAGAGATCCTACATGGGGAGTAAGTGCACAGTGACTCCTGTTGTTGATTTAACAACTGACACTCTTATTTACGATGTCAGTGATCACCCGAGGCTCTTGTCATGAGCTGCCAAGGCTATGGAAGCCTCTTGAGTTCACAAACTCCGACCTTATTTAGACAAGGTCATAGTCAAAGTGGAAGTTCTTTCCTCCCTTTAGAGAAAGGTACCTCCTTCTTTGATGGCCCGTTCTTTCCACTGGGTTCTCACTCACAGAGATCTTTCACGTAGCTCATTTTTTGCCACAGTGTCTTGGCTTTCCATGCCTGAAATGCTCTCATGGGCTTTTTAGCCAGATCTGAATGCCTTAAGGGCTGATTCTGAGGCCAGAGTGCTGTTTAGGGCATTTGTCATTCTATGAGTCTGCTGTGTATCCCGCTTCCCATGTTGGATTGTTCTCTCCTTTTTAATTCTATCAGTTAGTATTAGCAGACACTTGGTCTTATTTATATGATCCCTTTGACAATCCTATCTTTATGATCAGTTATGAACTTAAACTGATCACTTTAACTAGTTAGATGGCATTGCTATCTGTCAGCTTAATGGGATTTGGAGTCCCATGGCACGGAAAAGCTTGTCTTGTGATGTGGTGGGCATTTCCCCATTTTTCTGCAAAAGCAAGTCTCTGCAGCAGCATCTGTAACAGTGTCGGGACATGCGGCCTCCTCAGACCCTGTGGTTGTTCCTTGCTTTCCCCTATTGTAAACAACATTGAGTTCATGAAGCGGTCACTTAGTTTCCTGGGATAAACATACTGTTCTTTCGCCTCGCAGATATTTTTACTGATTCTCCGGGCCCTGCAGCTCCTGACACGACTGGTGCTGTCTCTCCAGCCAGTTCCTCTGAAGCTGTCAATGGCAAAGGTGAGGCTCTCAGGCTCGCAGAGAAGAGGCAGTTGGTCAGGAGGGAGGAGGGAGGAGGGGAAATTACCACTTTTTAACAAGCCGGTGCTCATGGAGCACGGGTTCCCCGAGCCTGCTGTGCACCTGCCCAGCGCTGCGGAGACGGCACGTGAGTGAGCACCATGAACCTGAACCTTGTGAGTGCAGGCGGCCGTCCGGAGGCCCGGGCTCGGCGGTGCCGCGAGTTTGTGCACTGTGCGGCTGTGCTCGGCAGCATGTGGAGCGCTGTCCCACGGGGCGCCGGGCTTCCACACGTCCCAGGGAGGAGGCCAACTGCTCTGCTTGTTAGGGTCAGCACTGGCTGAAGCCTGACGCTCTGGAAGTTATTCTTTGTGATTTCTGTGGTTTTTAAAATTTTTTTCTTAAAAATTTATTTATTTGAAAGGCAGTTACAGAGAGGTAGAGACAGAGAGAGATCTTCCATCTGCTGGTTCACTCCCCAAATGGCTGCAGTGTCTGGGGCTGGGCCAGACCAAAGCCAGGAGGCTGGAACTCCATCTGCGTCTCCCACGTGGGTAGCAGGGCCCCAAGTAGTCGGGCTTCTTCTTCTTTCCCGGGCATGTTAGCAGTGAGTTGGATCGAAGTGGAGCTGCCAGAATGGAACCAGTGGTCAAGTGGGATGCCAGCGTTGTGGGCCACAGTGTTGGCTGGCAGTAGCGAGTTTCCACAGTGTGGTGGTCATCATGTTCGCCTCACAGAGTGCCGGCTGGCATCCCAGCAGGTGTGTTGTTTAAGTCTAGAAGTCTTCTCAGCAGAATGCCTGTGCGCAAGGTGGCTGTTACTGCCGAGGCATCTGACAGTCACAGGTGAAATAGCTGACCCAGATCACATAGCCAGCGGAGGCAGAACTGAAATTCCAGACTCGGTTTGTTTGTTTCCAGATCCTATGCTCTTTTCTCTGCCCTAAAAATGAATTCTTTTCAAAAAGAATTCAAAACAGTTCATGGGAAAATGGAATTAAGTGATACATTTATTTTGGCTCAAGAGATTTTTGAATTTAATTTGTGTTGTTTTTTTTTTTTTTTGTGAAACATTTTCCATGGGTTTTGGAAGACTCCTTGTACTGTGGCCTTATCTGAGGATCTGCAAGTGTTAGCTGATTCTTTCTCCCTTTCTTTTTTCTTTGTTCCCTCCCTCCCTCCCTCCCTCCCTCCTTCCCTCCTTCCCTCCCTCCCTCCTTCCCTCCTCCCTCCTGATTCTTTCTCCTTTTCTTTTTTCTTTGTTCCCTCCCTCCCTCCTGATTCTTTCTCCCTTTCTTTTTTCTTTGTTTCCTCCTTCCCTCCCTCCCTCCTTCCCTCCCTCCCTCCTTCCCTCCCTCCTTCCCTCCTCCCTCCTGATTCTTTCTCCCTTTCTTTTTTCTTTGTTTCCTTCCTCCCTCCCTCTCTCCCTCTCTCCCTCCCTCCCTCCCTCCCTCCCTCCCTCCCTCCCTCCTTCCCTCCTTCCCTCGTTCCCTCGTTCCCTCGTTCCCTCGTTCCCTCCTTCCTTTCTGATTGATTTGTTTGGGAGAGTTACAGATAGAGGGAGAGACAGAGAAAGAGGTCTTCCCTGGTTCATAACCCAAATGGCCGCAAAGGCTGGAACTGGACTGATCTGAAGCCAGGAGCCAGAAGCTTCATCCAGGTCTGCACATGGGTCAGGGGCCCAAGCACTTGGGCCATCTTCCACTGCTCTCCCAGGCCATTAGCAAGGAGCTAGATTGGAAGACAAGCAGCTGGGTCTTGAAAGGGCGCCCACATGCGATGCTGGCACTGCAGGCGGAGGCTTAGCCTACTGCGCCACAGCGCTGAGCCCGTGGGTGGCCAGTGATTGCTGTCTCTGTCCTGTCAGTAACACAGTTTTCATTCTGATTCAGGGAAGCAGATCTTCCAAGAAGAGACCCACAGAGGATCCTGGGGGCTCCTCAGAAACTTCCAGCCAGATTGCAGAAAACCATCCCAAACCAAAGACAAGCAAAGCAGCCAAAGGAGAGGAGACCTTTCCGAAGGGCACTGGCAGGCCGGGTGCCCGGGGGAGGAGGAGCAAGGCCGCTGCAGGCAGCAGGCAGCGCGCCGAGTCCTCCTCCAGCGAGGAAGAAGGCGCCCGCAAGGGGAAGCAGAAGCAGGAAACTCCAAGACGGGCGCGCGGCCGGCAGCGGCGGGTGGCCTCCAGGGTGTCCTACAAAGAGGAGAGTGGGAGCGACGGGGCTGACAGTAGCTCTGACTTTGAACCCTCCAGTGGGGATGACGATTCCGAGCCTGGCCCCCCAAGGCAGAGGAAGACCACAGCTCCTCAGAGGACAAAGGCCGGGTCCAAGTGTGGCCCCAGGACCCCAAGTGGCGGCCGCAGCAAGCACGCAGGCATCCCAGAAGCGTCCTCAAGCTCTGCAGGTGGGAAGGGCAGCAAGAAGTTGTCGCGGGACAGTGAGGAGCATGAGCGAGGGGGAGCAGCTGGCGTGGACCAGTGGCTGGAGGTGTTCTGTGAGCAGGAGGCCAAGTGGGTGTGTGTGGACTGTGTGCACGGGGTGGTGGGCCAGCCTCTGACCTGCTACAGGTTCGCCACCAAGCCCCTGAGCTACGTTGTGGGCTTCGACAATGAGGGCTGGGTGCGGGACGTCACCCAGAGGTATGACCCGGCCTGGATGACGGCAACCCGCAAGTGCCGGGTTGATGCCGAGTGGTGGGCCCAGACCTTGCGACCGTACCAGAGCCCGTTTGTGGAAAGGCAGAAGAAAGAAGACTCGGAGGTAAGGCCTCGGCTGCCAGGGGCTCCGACGCCCAATCAGTTTGTTAAAATGATTCCCATTTTTAGCACCTTATACAAGGGTACTTCAAAAAGTTTATGGAAAAAATGGAATTAAAAGATGGGTTTGTTTTGATGCACATATTGAAATCCATGTGTAATTTTTTCATGATATGCATGTTCCATGAACTTTTGTTTTTCTAAGTACATTTTCCACGAACTTTCTGAAGAACCCTGGGTATTCCCAGCACTACATCATATAATTGTCACAATGGCTGCAAAGCTGGGGTTATTACGGCCTTAACAGGCAGGAGGTTGCAGAAGTGAGAGTGACCGACGAGGGGTTTGAACCCAGGTCTATGTGGTTTTGAATTTTATATTTCTGGTTGTTGTCTGGCTGTAAGTTTGAGGCTTTAAAATAATTTATGCAATTTGTAAGACACATTGAGGAAAAAAAAGGAGTAACTCAAAAATGTGTTCTTCCTGTTTCCTGTTAGCTGTGCACACACATACATGGATACAGCTCACACGTGCAGACCGGTTGTCTCATGTAGAGGAAGGGATTCGGGACGAGGAAATAGTTTCAGTCTGTGGAGAAGCACACTGGGAAGCAGACTTAGAAAACCTAACGCAGCTGTATTACTTGGTCTTAGGATGAGCCCTGACCCCCGGAAGAAAGCCGGAGCTGCCTGTGGCCGTGGTGGCTGGGGCCTGGCAGTGGTTGTGCGTGGGGATGTGCCCGTGGTGGCCAGAGGCAGACGTGCAGGCGCTCAGGATGGGGAAAGGAAGGGTCGGCTCAGCTGTGCGTCCAGCAGCACACTTCCGCTGTGCGAGAGCTGCTGTGCAGTGGTGGGGGTGGGAGGTGTGCGGCTGGTGTTGGAACAGCCTGAGTCAGGCTTCCCTGGGAGCCGAACAGCTGCAGAGTCCTCTCCCGCTCTTGTCGTGGGAATCTGTGTGGAAAGCTGCAGAGCGCATGGTGAACAGGATGCCGGTGCAGCCGAGGAGCTGGCTGCTGAGCGGCCCGGCAGGAAGCCTGCAGGTGTGGCCCTCATGCTGTGGTGCTGGAGGACCAGGGTGGGAGGGCTGCGGCTCAGGGGGCCGGCCTTCCTGCAGGAAGCTGCCTGCCGTCAAGGTCTCTCACGGCAAAGCACAGCCTGAGGATTGCGATAGGTCAGGGACGTTCAGGTGGTGCCACGGCCACACCACAACGTGGTTCGTCCTAGCTTTCCAAAGCTGCTCCAAAACCTGCTTCACGGCCAGAGCCAGTGATGCGCCGTTACACAGTCGTGGGTGCCTGGGAGACCTTGGCGCGGCCTCTCTCAGAACCCTCCCGCCTCACTTCCTGTTCCTTGCAGTTTCAGGCAAAGCACCTGGATCAGCCCTTGCCCACCTCCATTGGCACGTACAAGAACCACCCTCTGTATGCCCTGAAGCGGCACCTCCTCAAGTACGAGGCCATCTACCCCGAGACAGCTGCCATCCTCGGCTACTGTCGCGGCGAGGCCGTCTACTCCAGGTGCGTGGGGCCGCACGGTGGCCTGGAGCTGCCTGCTGGGCAGCAGCTGTGATGTAAACTCATCGCATTGCTCCACGTTCATCACTGCGTTCTCGCGATGACCTGCAGTGTGTGCACATGCTTGCAGATTAACAGGATTGATGGGCGAGGGGGAAGAGCTTTTAGGGGAGATTAAAGAGTAGAACACATCAGATTTAAGATAGGACAGTAAAAAACACGCCCTTTGAATAGAAGTTACAGGCACGTGGAAGGAAGGTGTAGAGGATGCAGACAGGGACAGTGAAGTGAGTGGTTGTTTTCCTGGGTTCTGAGTCCTGTTTGGGAGGGTGAGGAATTATGGGGAGGGGTGGTGGTGCTGGGTGCACAGCTTTGTGCGTGTCCCTAACGCTCCTGAACTGTACACTTAGCAGCGGATGAAATGGTGTATTTTATACCGCAGTGAAAACAAACAGAGTGCCCTCATTCAGAAACAAGTGCAAAATATATGCAGAATTAAAACTGAAAAAAGTGGCAAAAACCAAAAATAGAAGCTGGAATTTTAGAGAAATGTCACTAGAAAGCAAATAAAAGAAATGCTTTTTAACAATCCTGAAATACAAGACCAAGAAATGGGACATTTTCCATAAATAGCATAGTGGCACAAGGCACAGAAAAGGAAGAGATGTGTAGGGGCTCAGCGCAGCGCACACGCAGTGGGGGTTGGAATCCTGTCGGCACCATCAGCGCCTGTCCGAGTCGCACTGGGCAGTCTTTCTGACTTCACCCGTGTGTGCTTCCTGGTCCACTCCTGGTCCAGGGCCGGGCTTTCCTGCCCTGGGACATCAGGACACAGCAGCCAAAGACTAAGCGGCCTGGGCCTCCAGCTGGTGTCGTGGCCAGGTGCCAGGTCCGTGACAGCAGAGAGCTTTAGAAGGTGGACGTGCATTTAAGATTGCGGTTGAGTACGCGCAGCACAGTTTGTCATTTTAACCGTCTGGTAACTTCCCAGCCTGAAACCACCTGCTCAGCGCAGACTACTCACAGCCAGCCCTCTGCTTCCTGTCTCTGACCTTAACCACGCCGGAAGCCCACGGGCTTGGGCGTGCAGGGAGTTCCTAGCCCATGGTGCCTGGCGTGTCTCATGAGCATGCCGTGGCCACCTGTGTCCTTGCAGCTCCTTTTTGAGGCTGAATTGGGTTCCCCTGATGGGCCACACTGGTTTCTCCCTCACCTGTCAGTGGACACGGGGACTGCTATGACCGCGGGTGTGCAGATGGCCCTTTGCCACCCTGCTTTCCGTTCTTTGGGCACATCTGAAAGGTGGAGTTGCTGGTCAGACGACAGATCCCTGAAAGTGAGGGGCTTTGTGCTCCGTCTCCAGGGGCTACGCCATTCTGCGTCCCCACCAGAACACAACGGGTCACATTCCTCTACATCCTCCTTGCCAGCACGTGTGACTCTGCTTTTGGTGTTAAGCATTCTAATGGGTGTGGAGTGTTAGAAGTTGACATTTACTGGGAGGCTGTGTCCACCCACTGCTGTTTCCCCTAGGAATGCCCACCTGTCAGCCCCTCTGACCCCTGCCTTCCCCACCCCCGTCTGAAGACCGTGACCAGGACATCAGTTAGGCAGTCAGAGGGGTTCGCCCCCTAGTGGGAGTGTGGGGTGGTGCGCTCGGGCTGTGGCGGAGAAGCACCAGCCCGGTGTTGTGCCAGTGTCAGCTCCTCCTGGCCGCCTTGGGAGATGGAAAACACAGCTCGTGACTCTCCTGGTAGGGAAATGCAGACGCTGAGGCCCAGGAAGGGCAAGCGCCTTGTCCAGGTCAGCCAGCCGGCAAGTGGCACAGCAGATGGGCCCACGTCCACCGTGCCTCGGGCTGCCTGGTGTCTGTGCCAGGAGGAGAGCCGATGCCCTTGCTGGTGGAGCCGCTGTCTCTGGACAGTGGGCACAGGTACAGACTGAGGAAGACACAGACGTGCCCTGCGGAGAAGGCCTGGCTGGAAGAGAGCCCTGTGGGGGTCAGGCTTGCACTTGGCCGCTGTGGCTTTCCCTTGCTCCCCAGGCTGCAGGGGGAGCTCTCACTGTGACTCTGCACAGCAGGGCTGGGCCAGTGGAGGCCAAGCTTGGAGCCTCAGACAGAGGAGCCCCATACATTGCCCAGTGGGGGAGGCTGTTTGACTGAGGCAGCTTCTGTGGGCGCCTTGGGGCACAAGACGGCCTGGAGAACCAGCAAGGCCGCGCTCTTCCTCCTCCAAGTCCTGGGAGACCCCGGGTTCCCGCAGAGGGCTGTGCACTGAATATGGGCTTTTCTCCCCGTGTCACCTCCTGTAGGGATTGTGTGCATACTCTGCATTCCAGGGACACGTGGCTGAAGCAGGCGCGAGTGGTGAGGCTTGGAGAAGTGCCCTACAAGGTAATGGAGCTGGGAAGGCACCTGCGGGGGAGGGGGCAAAGGGCTGAGGTCGAGGGGCTACGCAGAGGATGCCCTGGGTAGGAGTCTGGAGATGCTCCAGTTCTCTGGCCTGGGCAGGATTTGAGAAAGAGATAAGCATTTACATTATTACTGAGGAATTATCAGACATAGGTTTTCTAAAACACAGAAATGTGGCCCAGAAAGTAGCCCTTGGACTGCTGTTGTGAGCTCGGAGGCCGTGCAGGTCAGAATTGGTGCAGGGTTCTAAGTGGCTGAAGCCCTGGTTTACACAGGGGACCTCTACCTGCCAAGTTTCCCTTCATTCTGACTGTTCGCTGGGGCTGTGTTCAGCCTTGGCAACCTGGAGATTGGCATTACAATGCCCTGTTTACAGATGAGAAAGGAGAAACATCCTGTCCTAGGTGTTAGAGGTGGGGGGTGAAGTGCAGGCGGGAAGCCAAGCCCTCTCTGCCTCCCTTTCTCACACACTGCACTGTGGCACGGTTCGGTCTGGAGAACTGTGCCTGGCAGAGTTACGTCCTTTTCATGGCCACAGAGCCCAGCACGGTGGCGGTCACAGAGGTGTGTGTATTTCTCTGTATCACGTCCCTCAGGCCAGGGGTGTGGGGGTCTGGGGAGTTGGGTGGGAGGAGGAGGAGCCTCAGTGTGGTGGGAAGTGGCTGCCAGGGCACCATGCAACGGCTCTGACTGCAGCAGGCATTTGAGGAATGGACTGGTGGATGGAAGATCTCTCTGTGTCCACATGTCCATCTCATTGCTTTCAGATACATTTTTTAAAAACCAATGGGATTTTAATATTTAGATATGTTCAAGTCAGTATAAAATACCAACCTGTAAGAAATAGGTTAAGATGTTGGTAAGATATTTTAAATTTGTTTTTGACTCTTGTGTGGATTTGACTTTCAGTTCCTTCCCCAGTTCAGGCTAGCTCATTTCTTTTTTTTTTTTTTTCCTTTTTTTTTTTTTTAATTTAAAAAATTATTTGAAAGGCAGAATTATAGAGAAAGAAGGAGAGACAGAGAGGTCGATCTTCTATCTGCTGATTCACTCCCCAGATGGCCACAATGGCCCAGGCTGGCCTAGGCTGAAGCCAGGAGCCTGGAGCTTCTTCCTCTCTTCCCACATGGGTGCAGGGGTTCACTGCTTTCTCAGGCCATTAGCAGGAGCTCGATCAGAAGTGGAGCAGCCACAGGTTAAACTAGAGCCTGTATGGGATGCTGGCGCTGCAGGCTGGTGGCTAAACCTGCCACACCACACCGCAGTGCCGGCCCCCGTTTGTTTGTTTGTTTGTTTGTTTGTTTTCTTCTAAAAAGATTCAGTTGAAGATTTCTGGCTTATAACTATTATTTTGAAGCTGCAATAGCATTTCAAAAAGATATGGCCTGTTTCAAATATTGAATAAGCTCTTCTCTCTGACTTTATTTATTGTATTTGAAAGGCAGAGTTACAGAGAGGCTGAGGCAGAGAGAGAGAGAGAGAGGTCTTCCATCTGCAGCTTCACTCCCCAGATGGCCGCAACAGTTGGAGCCAGGAACTTCTTCCAGGTCTCCCATGCAGGTGCTGGGGCCCAAGCACTTGGGCCATCTTCCACTGCTTTCTGAGGTCATAGCAGAGAGCTGGATCAGAAGTGGAGCGGCCAGGTCTTGAACCCGTGCCCACATGGGATGCCGGCACTGTAGGTGGCAGCTTTATCTGCTGTACCACAGCACCGGCTGCCACTATACTTTTTAAGAACAGCAAAGACCATTTTAGTTCCAGGGGTGTATCTCCTTGGGTTCTCCAAATATTTCGTCAGAGTGTCTTCTCCCCAGAGAACACCTTTGTGGTTGCATCAGAATAAGGAAATCCTTGTGCTTGTCCTGTTTTTTGGCCAAAGACTCCAGAGATGTGGACCTGTCTTGTGTTTTCCACCTTTGCCCACTGTGTGGCACTGAGCCTGCTTTGGCATCTCCCATGCTGTTCTGCAGAGGAACCCCAGGGCTGGTGGCTCTGCCCTCTGCTTCCCCTGGGCTGCTGCCGGGCGAGAGCTGCACCCCAGCCCCGAACCCCATGCGCATATCGTCAGCCGTGTGCTGTGGGTGCCCAGGTAGCAGGTTCCCTGCATGGTGCTGATCCCAGACGAGTCCATTTCAAGTGTTCAGTGGTGACGTGTGACTGGTGGCTGTCCTCTTAGCCCAGGTCTAGAAGAACTGCAAATCCTTCGGGTCCACCGTTGTCCTGATGGCCGCTGTCCCAGCTCCTCCCTCAGCCGCTTGTGACTGAGTGATAGCCACGGCCTTGTCCACTCCCCGCGTGGCAGCCATGGGTCTTGCTGAAACCCAGTGCCCTGCTGAGCTGTCCTCGGCTGGCCCTAGCTGCCTGTCACCTATGGTCTAGAGGCCCCTCCTCCACACCATGCTGCCTCCAGGACAAGTTCTGCTTCTTTGCTCCCAGCCCTGTCCTCGGCCGACTGCACTCAGCCTGGCGTGAGCTGTTCCGAGCAGACTTCCCTTGCCTTCTCTGTTCTCCGAGCTCCCTTTCGCCCTGCACTCTGCTTGCGGCGGTGGCTGTCCGTGCCTTCTCTGTCATCGGGACTCACGTCACAGGCTGATCTGTGAGCCGTGCTCAGTGGTGCTTACTGGACAGTGCAGAAGGAACGGCTTCTCTGAAAGGCACCGTTGGGACCCAGAGCCCTGGGCAGACACGGACGCCTGAGCAGACGGCAGCAAACTGCAGTGTGCCAGTCTCACCCAGCCTGGGCCTGTGTGCTGGGCGCTGGTTCTCAGGATGGTATTCCCATTTGTAAAGACTTGGGGCAAAGGAGAAAAACTGCAGCGGAGGCCAGCTGGGACCCTGACCCCTGCCCTAGAGGGATTTTGTTCACCCGGGCCCACGAGCCAATCCGCAGCCCCATGTCTGTGCCATGCCACCACCTCTTCCTCGCCAGTCCTCTGTTCCTCCCCCTGACTCACCAGGGAAAATCGAGGCCTTGGCCCGATGGTTGGGAAGTGTGCCAGGGCTCCTGACCTGTCAGCGCCGCCCAGGACGTGGGAGGTGGCACGGGCTCTGCAGGAAGACGGCTGTCTTGGTCTAAATCAGGGCCGGGGAACCTTGTTTCTTCCAAGGGCCATTTGGATATTCCTGACGTCATCTGTGGGCCAAAACCAAATTATCAACTGAGAAGTTAGCCTGCCGTGGGTTTGCTGAACTTGGAGTTCTGCCTGTGGTTGCCTTGGCAGGGCCAGACCAGGCGTTTCCCACCCCAGTCTCAGTCCTTGCTGTAGCGCCACACCAGCCCTGCCATCCCCTCTGTGTGTCCCTGTGTGTGTCAGTGGAGGAGGTGTGGGGGAAGCACGGCCTGAGGCCTGCACAGCTGCATGGCTGTAGGTGTCTCCCCTCTGAGGCTGCTCGTTTGGAATGGAGATGAAATAGGACTCTGCTTGGTGGTTTCTTGAAAAGGTTGAACCCGCAGGGTGGCTAACACCTGAAGCCCTGAGCGCAGGACCCAGGACGGTTGGGAGCTCTGTAAACGTTGCCGGGCGGTGGGAGCTGTAAAAGGGACGGAGAGCACAGCTGTCTCCTGGCCGGTTGTAGGGGCTGTGTCAGGTAGCAGGTGCTCCTGGTGTGATGGTCACAGCCCAGGACGGCGAGCCTCTTGTGACGGGGCTGTCCCCTCCCGGTAGATGGTGAAAGGCTTTTCCAACCGTGCCCGGAAAGCCCGGCTCGCCGAGCCCCAGCTGCACGACCAAAACGACCTGGGCCTGTTTGGCCACTGGCAGACAGAGGAGTATCAGCCTCCGGTGGCCGTGGACGGGAAGGTAAGGGCAGCAGTGAAGGGGTGAGGGCCCGGCTGCTGTGTACCCTGCAGGCTGAGTCTTGGTGTGCCCCCTCCCCAGGTGCCCCGGAACGAATTCGGGAACGTGTACCTCTTCCTGCCCAGCATGATGCCCATCGGCTGTGTCCAGCTGAACCTGCCCAATCTACAGCGCGTGGCCCGGAAGCTGGACATTGACTGTGTCCAGGCCGTCACTGGCTTTGACTTCCATGGAGGCTACTGTCATCCCGTGTGCGTGAGGGATGGGGGTTTGTGGAGCTCTTGGGGGCTGAGTCTATTTGTGAACATTGTAGGCTGTATTTGCAAACTCCACCAGTTGTGGCTTTTGCCTGGAGCAGCAGACCAGTGAAACCAGCATTCAGAGGCTGGAGTGAGGGCCAGCGCCATGGCTCACTAGGCTAATCCTCCACCTGCGGCGCCAGCACACCGGGTTCTAGTCCTGGTCGGGGCGCCGGATTCTGTCCCGGTTGCCCCTTTCCAGGCCAGCTCTCTGCTGTGGCCCGGCAGTGCAGTGGAGGATGGCCCAAGTGCTTGGGCCCTGCACCCCATGGGAGACCAGGAGAAGTACCTGGCTCCTACCATCGGATAGGCGCGGTGTGCCGGCCACAGCGCGCTGGCCGCGGCGGCCATTGGAGGGTGAACCAACGGCAAAGGAAGACCTTTCTCTCTGTCTCTCTCTCTCACTGTCCACTCTGCCTGTCAAAAAACAAAACAAAAAAAAAGAGGCTGGAGTGAAGCAGTTTGCTGGGATAGTCCCAGGCTCCTCTTCCCCAGCAGCTGCCCTGCCAGGGAGCTCCTGCTGTGGGGCACAGGCTACCTGGGGGCGGGGCTTGGAGGAAGCTGGGGAGCCAGTGTCCGCAGGCCCGCTGCTGCATGGGGGCTGCCTGCCCCTGGGCCCTGAGGGCGCCAAGGTGGCCCGCTGTCCTCTGTAGAAGGAATGGGGGAGCAAAGGCCCAAGTTAGCAGCAAGCTTAGGGTCGTGGTGTCGCATCCCCACAGCACTGAAGGGTATGTGGTATGTGAGGAGTTCAAGGACGTGCTCCTGGCTGCCTGGGAGAATGAGCAGGCACTCATTGAGAAGAAGGAAAAGGAGGTGAGTGGTGTGTGTGGGGCAGGGTGGAAGGGGCAGGGTGCGGGGTAAGCCCACAGCTGCATGGGCGACGGGAGGGGAAGAGTCCATGTGGCCTGGAGCTGCTCTGGCTCTCAGACCTTGGGCAAGAGGCCCTAGGGTGCAAGCACTGGGTCACAGGCTCCTGCCACTGTCCACACTGGGCCTGGGTCCCGGCTCTAGCACCTGCCCCTGTCTTGGAAGGCGTTGCCTGAGGTCCAGGGTCTGCACGGCCTCTTCGGCTGCAGACTTCAGAGCCAAGCCTTAAAAGCATTTTGGGGTTGTGGTGGCTCTCAGGGGTTTCCCTCTCCAGATCAGACCAGTTGAAAACGAGGCTTAGGGTGACTGAGAGTTTGTGTCTCTCACCCCAGACACTCAACCTTTCTTCACCCATTTTCTTGTTTTTCTTAAAAATGGCTGTGTCTCGCAGAAAAAGGAGAAGCGGGCTCTCGGGAACTGGAAGCTGCTGGCCAAAGGACTGCTCATCAGGGAGAGGCTGAGGCTTCGCTATGGGGCCAAGGTGAGTGTGGGCCCTCGGCGGAGGCGACCGACCTGGGGTCTATTCTAGAGCTGCAGCAGTTACCCTGTGCACACATCCAGCTGCAGACAGCCTTGTTAAGACGCCCTGTGTTTTCCTGGAGTCGGGCCGCAGCTGCCTCCTCCAGCTCCCAAGCTCCCTTCCCCCTTGCACATGAGTGCTTGCCAGGAGTCTGGTTTCTGCTCTGCACCTCAGAGGGAGGGAGGCTGTGCGTCCTGGGCATCACTCGGCATTCCCTGGGCCTGCACCACCCTTCAGCCCTGGAGGTGCTCTTGCGGCACATGTGCCGTGCCTGGCCCGGCTATGCACAGGTGCAGAATTGACAGGCAGCCCTCGGGGGGATCCCTCCTGGGGGCAGGCAGACCCTGAGCAGTTACCTGGTGCGATCAGTGCTGTGTGAGACAGCAGAAGTGCGCTCTGGGATGATTGGTTCCTCTACGTGCTGCCTGTGGGCCTGTAAAAAACCTTTTTGTCCTGCTCCTCACTGGACTCCCTCCCTCTACCCCCTTACCTGGCTTTATGTCCTCCCTGGCTTCTCGCCACCCACACGCTGTCCCCACCTCCAGCCAGATTTCCACGGCCCCGCCCCAGGCTCCAGGGAGTGCTGCCTGCGATGTGGGACTGGGCGTGGTGCTGGGCGTCTGGGAAATTC
This sequence comes from Oryctolagus cuniculus, assembly GCF_051225735.1. Classification (NCBI taxonomy): domain Eukaryota; kingdom Metazoa; phylum Chordata; class Mammalia; order Lagomorpha; family Leporidae; genus Oryctolagus; species Oryctolagus cuniculus. The sequence goes on along the minus strand of NC_142876.1, from coordinate 115,210,009 downwards.
AGAGCCTAGTGCAGTCTGTCCAGAAGTGAGGTGACAACGCAGCCGCAGGCCTGGTTACCCTGGATGTGCTCGTGTGTCCCCAGCACTGCTCCTGCCACGTCCCCAAGTCCCTGCTGGAGTGAGCAAGGCACAGTGAGGTCTGGGCTCCCCAGCCCCTCCCAACAGCCCTGTCAGGCAGGCGGCTGGCAGCTCTACTGCCTCTGGGCGGTGTTCCCTGGGACGTGCTCACTAACCGCAGCCTGTGCCCCCTCCGCCATTCCCCACTTCAGAGCGAGGCGGGAGCCCCCCGCTCGGATGCCAGAGGTGGCCTTTCTTCTGATGAAGAGGAGGGGACCAGCTCTCAAGCAGAAGCGGCCAGGATCCTGGCTGCCTCCTGGCCTCAGAACCGAGCAGCTGAAGAAGAGCAGAAGCCCCAGTGCACCAAGAAGAGCAAGAGGGGAAAGAAGGCAGAGGCTTCCCACCTGTTTCCATTTGAGAAGCTGTGACCTGCGGCCCTGCCAGCCCTGCTCCTGCCCCCGGTGGGGGGGTGGCCAGGCCTCTTTGAGAAGCCGTGACCTGTGGGCCCCCGCCAGCCCTGCTCCTGCCCTGGGGGTGGCCAGGCCTCGGTGGAGGTATCTTCTCTGCTGAGAAGGCAAACAGAAGCTGTGGGCACCGCAGACGGGGGCCAGGGGCCGGCACAGGAGCCGGAACGGAGGCCGGGATGCAAATCTGGTGGGCCCCAGCCCTTGTCACATCTACCCCCCCCCCCCCCCAGGAGGGGCACTTCCTGCTCTGAGCTTGTTCTTCCCCTCTGCCTGTGCGGTTGGCTTTTCGATAGAAACTACTGGGAGTTTCTGGAGGGCGGCAGCCGTCTGTCAGACGCCCCACCCTCTTGCTGCAGGTCCTCTGCTTCACCCCTGAGCCAGCTTTGCTGACAACACCTCCTAAGGGAGGAGTGCAGGTCGCCCACGTTGCCTGGGCACCCTCGGGGTCTGTCTCTGAAGTCGCAGTGCGGGAGCTGAACTCAGGCATGGAAAGGAACCACCCCGAGAATTAGGGAACTGTCACTAGAGGTGGGTCAGTGTGAAACTGGATTTCATTCATCGCTGGATAAACTTACAGAGTGTCACCCCCGCAGACTCTCAGGAAAGAGAACTTTTATAACAAGTTGAGGAAGGAAATAAAGCATTTATCTACGAAGACTTGGCTTTACGTTCTTTCTTTCAGATTTTCCACCAGCTAAGACCACCTGCGTGACAGTGATTTGTGTCTATGTTGGGACTATAGGAGAGATCAGATTTCTGCTGGGAACTCAGAGATCACTGAATTTTACAAAGGGCCCCTTTTATCCAAGGGAGACAAACAAAACACTTGGGTTGTGACTCACAGGGGTAGGAGCCTGGCAGCACTGCTCTGGTTGAGAAACAGATGGGTGTTGCTATAGAAACCGCAGTCCCACACTCCCTACAGCAGATCCCCAGCCCTCCTACAGGTGAGTGACACTAGAGCATTGCCATGTGTAGGGAAGGGAGCCAGGCAGAGGCAGCTGCAAGAGGCACTGTGAAACGAAACCCAGCAGGTTTGGGGAAGCTCCCACCCCTCCTGCTTGTGACCAAGGGCACCAGCCCTGCTACGGGACCGGAAGCACTGAATGAGAAAGTGGGAGCTGTGCGTCTGTTGTGGCTGTGTTCCCTGCAGGCCAGCCCTGCCAGGCACTGTCCCTGTGTCCTGGGTCAGGAAGCCTGCTCTGTGACCTTTGATTCCTAGTGTCACAGCCAGTGAGGGGCAGATGGGACTGGGAACCTGGGTCTGCATGCCAGCAGAACCCATGATGCCTTTCGTGTTTCTGCTGCACCATGCCTCTTCCACCTCTTCTAGCACATTCTAAAGATGGGCGAAGCATGAGTCATTCACTTCAAATCAGACCAAAGTTAGTTTTATTAAGTGCTGGCAATATTGAGTCGCCCTCTTTAAAAGAATTGAAACCTAGCTTTACCCACTGAAAAGCTACTTAGAACTCAGTTCTAAAAATCCATAGTTTTTGATGAATTCTGGCTGAATTCTTTTATTAGAGATTTCAGGGGAAAAAAAAGCCTCATAAAAAACACCAAGACCAAAAAAGTGGCAAGGTCTTATACCAAAAGATACTATAAGTTTATTCCAAATTTTATCAAAAATAACAAAGGTAATACAGATTTAATAATGATTTTCCAAACTCTTAAAATTCTAAAAATTTGGCTTTTTAAGAACATCTGTAATTGGCAGTGAAATCCATATTAAAAAATAGAAACCCAAACACAAAGCAGACCCCAAAGGTTGTATATTTAGCCATCTTCTAGTTAGAACTTTTCCAAAAATCTCCTTTGAGAGTTGAGAGATCTGATGAAGTTGGTCAGTACTAAGCAGCAGTGACCACCGCTAAGTCCAGGTGAGTCATCTCAGAGGTTGGCTGTTTTAACACAAAGGGTCTCCATTTACAGACCAGAGCCCAGGACCGCGAGAGCAGCTCAGAAGGTCTCCCCTTTCATTCAGCCCCCAGTACCAGTCGCTAAAGCACCCACTCCCGGTATCAGCTGGGTAAAGGCTGCACAGAGGACTTTTTGGGATGATAAGGTTACAGCATACTTTATCCTTAAGAGTGTTGGGGAAATTTGGGGAAACTTGGAAGCTGAGTTGAGTGTGAGTGTATTGTATTGGGGAGTAAAGCTGTGGATGCAACACAAAAATCCAGCTGGAAGCAGCCTCTGAGGCTGGGTGCCTGCGTCCAAGCACTCCCACTGTGGAAAGTGCAGAGGGCGGCGTGGGCATCGCATGCAAGCCTCAGTCCTCTGGCTCTGGATTCCGGCCGGCCGGGGGCCCCTGTGATGCAGCCCGCCTACATGAAGCTTCCAGTCAACGTCCTTCGATGGCTGTCTTCAGGTGAAGATAGTGTCTGTAGCAGGGATCAAAGGAGATGCTTGCTCCACCCTGTGAGCTTCCGGTCTCCCAGAGTGAAAACCAGCCATTTTGCTAGAGCTTGTCTCCATAACATCATGTGTGTCACAGGGACCCCGCACCACTGAAGTTGCACCCCATCTTAACGCCAGTCTGTGCTCCGGGTGAACTTGAGCTCACAGGTTAAAAGGTGTTTTCTGTAACAGTCTGAAATGCTAGTGATTCTGGAAGTCTTCGGTTTTCTCAAATCTTATTTCAGACAAGTCCCTCTTGGGTAAGAAAGTGCACATGAAGAAGTGAAGTTGCAAAATAACAGAGAAGCCTTTGCAGGGCCTGGGCGGTCTGCACACCCAGGAGATGCCACCAGAGCGGTAAGTGCACAGCCCAGCCACGTCAGCTTTCTCATGGCGCCACATGCAGTGTGTTCTGTCCACAGACTGCTTTGGGTGTCCCGCACTGCAGGGTGTGTGCTCAGTGGGCCGGGTAGCCCAGGACTGCTTGGCAACAGTGTGTAAAGGCCCCGCGTGGATGATGGATGCCCACGGCAGTGGCACAGCCCTGGCTCCTGTCCTCAGGGACAAGACGCAGGCGGTGGTAGGGCTGAGCCCTCCCAGCGGGTCTCTGGAGTGAGTGAAGTGGACCACGTACCTGCCACACCCCCGGTCCCAAGGGAAGGGAAGAAGCGGGAGAATGCTTGCTAGGGCCCCATCTGTGAGCTGCTTCTGCCCACCACAGCGGCTTAGTGGCAAGAACAGGGGTGGGGAAGGGGGGAACTGGTGGACGCCAGCTCGCGAAGAACAGGGAGTGCAGAGGCCAAGCCGAGCTGGGGGCCTGCTCTGGTGTGGACCTAGGTCAGAGGCTCTCACAGGCCAGGTGGATGCCAGGGCCTGCTCCAGCTTCACTCTAGCTTCTTGGCAGGCACCCGCGTCCGGGCTATGATGAGGGGCACCAGGGCCAGGGAGCTGATGAAGAGGGCCCACAGGGGCCGGTAGAAGAGCCAGCCGGCGGCCACGGTGAGCAGGGTGAGTGACGTGGCCACGCAGAAGGCAAAGGCTTTCAGGCCAATGTTGACCAGGTCTCGGAAGACAGGAAACCAGTCCACTGTGGAAGAGAAGGGCGATGAGGCCCCGAGGCCAGGCTCCTCTCTCCTCCACAGCTGTCCCTGTCTAGACAAGGGAGGCCTTTGCTGCCTTGTGAGGAGAAGGGGTCAGGGTGGTGAAGACAAATCACCTCGTGCAGAGCCAGGAGACGGCAGGAATGGGAGGGGAACCCCACACAGGGGATGTGTGCTGGGCTCGCCGTCTGAGCCCCCCATGGGTGCTGCTCAGGCTGAGCCACCCTTGGCAGTGCTGGGTCATTTGTGCAGCAAGACATTAGCAGTTGGCTAGGGCCCGGCTGTGTGCAGGGGCTGGAGGAAATTAATTCACCTTAGGGATCTCACAGGTTGCTGGCCCAACTAGATGAAGGCCAAGGTCCAGCTGAACGGACGGGGAACTAACTACCCTATACTCCGCTCTTGGTCTTCAGCCTCTAGCTGCTTTCTCTGGGGAGTCTCTGTTCAGTTCTCGGGAGGCCCCTGGGGTCTACTTAACCACTGGGTTTGTGAGCAAGGCCCTGCACCTGCCCTCAGTGCCGGATGCCCTGGAGCCACCTCTTGGCCTCCTGCTGGGCTGTTCTCGGGCAGGTAGCACCCATCTGTCTCTGTAGTAAGCATTGCACCATTGCATGAAACCCTCATACCTGCCCTACAGAGCAGGCGCTGTTCTTCATCCTAGCGAGAGGGAGTTAAGAAACTTGTCCCATGTCCTACTGCTAGGAACTGTCCTCCCCTCTGAGCCCCAGCTCTGCTGTCTGTAGATGAGGGAGGTGGCCCTCCTGGCTCTGACTATGGGAGGGGCTGCAGCCTGACTCCCACACTTGTTACGTGGGGCAGTTTCTGTTGGCATCCAGGAAAAGGTGGACAGACTCGCCTGACGGATGGGGCACACGATAGGATAAAGGCTGGGACACAAGGTTCCCCTGAGAAAGCCTCTCCTCCCAAACCAACATGCTAGGCCCAGCACATTCTCCATGCCGGAGACTCTCAGAACTACACTGGGTCACGTGGGCTCTGGCGGGGCTCCCTGGAGCCAGTCTCAAGCCAAGTGTGCAGGCCCACAGATTCCCTACGCCAAGCCTTGCTGGCTGCCCCAGATCTAGCCCGGGTTTTGGAGTAGGGGTGAAGCCTGGAAGTTTTTAAGCATTTCCTATCTGCCAAACCTTTCCTGAAACTCGGGTAAGTGACATCGAGGCAGCAAAGGGAATGGCCTGCGTCCAGCACTCCGACCCAGCTGACTCCTGATGCTGGTCCTACCCACGCCAGAGGCCGGCCAGCTCCTCACGCCGTGAAGCCCAAGGAACGAGCCAGTCTTTCAGGTCAGAGACAACACAGCAGCTTCCCGGCAAGCGGCCTCGCCCTCGCCCACCCCGGGGGTCGTCTGCTTCTCAAGCCCCGCTTCCCTGAGCACTCATCTCACGGCTGTGGGGATACAGAGATGGGCAGGACTGCCTGAGCCTGTCCCACGGCGGGGAGGTGGACAGGTGACGGATGTGAGCAGCTCCTCCCCCCTGCTACCCCTCCACGCTTACCCAGGGTGTAGAGGATCCGCGTCATGAGGTTGAGGCCCATGAACATGGCCATCCAGCCGGCGGCCCGGAGGCCCCATGTCTTCAAGGAGTTGCTCTTCTGTTCTCTACGAAACACCTCCTGCAGAACAAGGAGGGGCTGTGGTCAGGACTCTGAGCTGCTCACTGGCCTACCCAGGAGGCAGGCAGCTGCTGCAGGGGCTGTGCTGACTCGAGCTGTTGGCCACTTCTGAACAGACAACAGAGAGGTAGGGGCAAACTTCCTTCCCGACCTCCCCCAATCCAAGTTCCTCTGCCCGGCTGGCAGAGCACAGAGCACAGAGCACAGAGCACGGCAGAAGACACTCCGGGAACAACGGGAGCCTTTCTCGGATCAGGGTCCACCTTCCAGGGCCCTCAAAGGCCAGTGTCACCTCCAGCATGCTGCAGGTGGTCCCTGGCTAACCCCCGTGAGCAGTCGGGCAGGGCGCTGACTGATCAGGGTGTCCCAGTTTACCCCTGGACATCAGGGAGCCTCTTCCTCTTCCTCCTCAGTCTTCCCTGCTATCTGCCCTGGTTCAGCTGGTTCCATCCACACTCTTGGCCTAGGACATCCCCCCCAGCTCCCCCATATGCTTGTGGTCTGCAAATTGAGAGCTGGGGGTCTAGTGCATCTTCTGGGTCACACAGCCCTGGACTCCCACGCCCTGCGTGACATCTCCACTAGGCATCTTGGTACACCCAACACCGACACTGGAGCCTCCAGCCCAACCTGTTCCTCTCTCTTAGCAGTGGTACCACTGCCTGCCCTCGAACCTACCCCAGCCGAACCTGGAGGCAGAGTTGGCTCGCCTCGCCTTGTCATCTGTCCAGCCTGGGTAAGCCGCGTCAGCTCTACCTATATCCATGTTCCCCTGTGTCTCTCGGGCAAAGGAATAAGCCAGTGGACAGATGGATGGAGTGCAGCCAGGTCTCAGCCTACTCCTCATCTGTGCCAGCATCCTCCCTCACCTGCACCATTGCACCCGCCTCTCCTTCCATCGCCCCATCAAGTTCTCCACAGGGCAGCCTGCTAGGGCCCTGCCACCCTCTCTGACCCTGCTGCTGTGCCCTGGCCCCACTGGCTGCCTGTCACATGTAGGCCTTTGCTCAAGTGCTTTGCTCTGCCTTTTTGTTTTGTTTTGTTTTTAAATATCCATTCCTTTCCTTTTTTTTTTTTTTTTTAAGAGTTATTTACTTGAAACACTGAATGACAGAGAAAGATGGGGAGAGAGAGCTATCTTCCACGTACTGATTCAGGCTGAAGCCAAGAGCCTAGACTTCTATCCAGATCTCCCATGAGGGTGATAGCAACCCAGGTATGTGGGCCATCATCTGCAGCCCCCCCAGGTATGTTCGCAGGGAGGTGGATCAGAAGCATAGAGTAGCCGGGACTTGAACCAGGCACTCAGACGTGGGATGTGGGTGTCCCAAGCGGAGGCCTAACCTGCTGTGCCACAACGCTCACCCCTCTGCCTGTAAGTCTGACCGCCGTCATGCCTCGGTAGCTCCTATACATGGTTCCAGTCTTGGCTTAAATGCTGTTTGTTCAGAGAGCAACAAATAACTGCACGTCTATCTGTCACTGTCCTAAGTGTTCTCCAAGCACACTATTTACCCTCAGAGTCACTCCAGGAGGTGGGACATGTATCCTCGTTTTACAGAAGAGAAACTGAGGCTCTGAGACAGGGTGAGTGACATGCAGGGGGCCTCCCCCCAGGCTTAACTGGCTTCGCAAGAGCAGGGCCTGGTGCTCAATAGACCTTCCTGAATGAATGAATGAATGAATAAAGGATTCTCACAACAACCAAATAAGGTAGACATGACGATCCTGTGAAAATTTACCTTTTACAAATAAACAGGTTCTTTGCATTTTATGATGAAGACTCAGGTTCAGAGGGCATGACGTTGGCTTAAGGTCTCATGGCAGGTGGAGCCTGAGTCAGGGCTTGGCCTGGGCTTGTGCACAGTGCCCTGGCTGCCTCCTTGGTTCAGCCCCTTTCCTCCTACTTGGCAGAGACCCCAGGCCTTGTGTACATCAGGGTGGGAGTAGCTGGGCAGGGATGGGGGAATGGCCAAACAGCAGGAGGTCCAGGATGCCCAGGAGGCTGCCTGCCTGCCCCACCCACTCCTCTCTGGTGGAGGGTAGCAGTCGAGACTGGGCCCTCTATCCCCGGAAGCTGGCAGCCTGGGGCTGGGTATGAGCACTGGGAGAGGGAAAGAGGCCTGGACGGGGCCTCTAGTTTTAGAAACCCCCTAGGGAGCTCTCAGAGCTGCTGAGGGAAGGGTGACTCACAGCCCACCGGGCTGGTTGGCTGCCTGCCCTGAGCTTGGTGGCAGGGCTCCTGGACAACAGCCCGACCACACCCAGGCCCGGCCAGGTACAAGGAATGGGCCAGGCTGTGCACCACCCCATGCAGCTGAGAGCCTAACAGGAACCGAGGGGTCGCAGCTAATCCCAGCCACCTGCTCAGCTTCCTGGCCCTGGGAATGAAAAGTCGAGCCAGTCCCTGTGTTTACCAACATCAGAGGAGACGCCCCCTTGCTGGCTGCAGGGAGGAGAAAGGCTCACTCTGAAGGTACACAGCTGACTCATCAGAGCATCTCTGCACCACTTCTTGGGACACGGGCGAGGCATGACCGTCCTGTCCGGAGCTGGGGACAGGGATGCCCGCGGGGCTTGGGGACCTGTATCTGAGGGTGCTCGCCCGCGCTCGGGCCTGGGGTGAGCTGGCTCCCGTGGGGCTTGTGCTGTGGGGCAGCCTCACAGCCATGGCCTTGCCTTCCCTGTGGGCTGCGGCCACACAGCACCACGGGCACCCTGATGAGGTGAACACTTTGTTCCCTGGACTTGGCTGTTCTTGTCGGAACCACTGACAGACCCGAGTCTTCCAGCGGGGAACCTTTCTCACTGGGGTCTCAGCACAAATGTCCCTTGCCGGGGACCTTGCTTGGCCACCATGGAAACTGACTTCCTCTCACGATGCCTGCTTATCTGAGGGGCCTCCTCTCCCGTTCTCAGCACCAGCCCCGGCTGTGCATCCCTCAATCCCCTACAAGACTGCACGCACGCCTGGGGCTCGTCTGTGCTGCTCTGTTGCGCAGGCAGGTGTCATTCCCTCTGTTGCCTCTTCCTGCCTCTCTGTGCTGGCTCTCACCTCTAGCGGTGGAGGCTTCTTAAAGCACCAGAAGGAAGGAGGGAAGGACTCGCTGGTGTCTCCCCGTCCAGCCGGGGCAGCGGCCACTCCCCTCCCCGTCCAGCCGGGGCAGCGGCCACTCCCCTCCCCGTCCAGCCGGGGCAGCGGCCACTCACCTCCCCATCCAGACGGGGCAGTGGCCACTCCCCTCCCCGTCCAGCCGGGGCAGCGGCCACTCACCTCCCCATCCAGACGGGGCAGCGGCCACTCCCCTCCCCATAGAGACAGGGCAGTGGACAGTCATCTCCCCATCCAGCTGGGGAAGAGGCCACTCCCCTCCCCGTCCAGCTGGGGCAGCAGCCACTCCCCTCCCCGTCCAGACGGGGCAGCAGCCACTCACCTCTGCCGAGAAGTCCCCGTGGTGCAGGAGCAGCAGAGAATCCCCAGACTTGGTGGAGTAGGGGACCAGCTGGTCACCCCTCTGCCGGGCAATCACAGTGACCTGGGGAGGGCATTCAGGGTTAGAGTCGGGGGAGGCGTCAGAGGGGACTGCACAAGGTGAAACCTGCGGCCCACCCTCCCAGGGAGTGCCAGCCTCCAGAGCACAGGGCAGCCACTCGTTGAAAGCTGCAGGAGGGCCTTGGGCAGGGCTGGAGCCGGGGCAGGGCTGCACGTGGCCTTGGCCTGAGGGCCATCTGAGAACAGGGTCTAGCGGGCACAGCGGGCACTGCTTGGGCCATAGAGCACACAGGAGACACTGGGCCAAGTCCTGTGCATCTGGCCCCTCTCCCAGGTTATCTGAGCCCCAAATGTCTTCCCTCCCGTCCTCCGGGGTCAGGCCCCAGGTGGAGTTCCTGACTGTGTGGCTGGCTCAGGAATGCAGGACCACACAGCTGCAGCTCGGAGGCTGGGGGCGCTGACATGTCCCTCACTGGGCATGACCAGGACATCCCTCTAGAAATGCTCCACGGCAAGCCTGGCAGGGTGTGCGGTGCGAGCAGGTGCACGGTCTCCAGAGGGAGCGTCCGGAGGGTCCTGACTCCGTGCCCAGGAGCCACAAAGCCCTGACTCAGGGTCTGCCTCTGCAGAAGCCAGGTTACCACATGAGCGGGGCCCAGGTCAGGGTCATCGCTGCTCAGTCCTGCATAGGAAAAGCTGACGCGCAGGTCTCCAACCTGGTGGGGCGGAAGAGAAGAGAGGGGAGAGGGTGAGGAGCGGTCAGCCTGGGCCGGCGCCTGTGGTGCCGTCCAACACCTGGCACTCGGCCTCCTATGCCACTTCCTCCCCTTTGTCCAGCCTGACCCATCGCCTAGCGGGCCTCACCCCTGCAGTTTCACTGGCCGAGAGCCGCTAGGTTCCACCAAACTCCTGCGACCCAGTTGCCTCACTCTGCTTGGGCCGGGCCCTTGCTATCTGAGCAGCCCGAGCCGCTCTGTACCTCTGGGTACTTGGGGTTTTCGCTGTGGTAGAAGAAGTCTCCCCGGCGGATGATGTCCACGTGGGGGTCCTCCAGCTTGGCCAGGCTCAGCGGCTTGAAGTTGTTGACCTTGTCGATGAGGCCTGTGAGGAGCCGTGAGTAGAAACTTCGTCTGCAAAGCCCTCGGCCTGCACTGCCTGCACCACCCCCGCACCCCCAGGGCCTTTGCAGATGCGGCCCTCCTGCCTGGAGTGCCAACTCTTCCTCCACAGCTTCTGCACCAGTCTCATTCCAGTCACCACCTCCTCCCGGGAAGCTCCCCTGTGCCCGTTCCCACCAAGTCTGTGCTTCCCGCCTCAGCTCAGGATCACCACGTCCAAGCCTGGGCTGAGGGTTACCGCAGGCTGGCCCGGGGTGCCCCCAGCAGACAGGTGCCCGCCAGGCTGAGCCCTGGCTAGCACAGCCTCTCCTCCCTCTCCAGGGCTACCTGGCTGTATCTTCTTTCCCACTTTGCTGGCTCAGGCCCAGGGGAAAGAGCCCCAGGTTGGTGTGGCCAGTGGTGCCACCTTTTGCCTTGAATGCTTCCTAGGAGTCACTGGGGGAGCTGCAACAGGTCTGCTTCCTGGCTCAGGGCTGGGGACACACGGGGCTCGCCGGTGGGGCCAGGGGAGTTACAGGGAGTGAGGGAGTGGCCTTGTCACTACCGCTGGCTGAGGTAGGGCTGCTCAGGACAGACCCCAGCCCGGCAGGAGCATGCAGTGCCTGGGTCAGCCTGCCTGGGGGAGGTGTGGGGTCTGTGCCCAGTCCTTGCCTCCTGGGACACTGCCTTTCCCAGGGCCACCCTCCCCACCCCATCCCCAGCCAGAAGGGTGGCGCTGGGAAAGGTGCTCTGATGCTGTGCTCTGGCCTGCTGGGCCCCGGGGGAGGCCTGAGACGTACCTGCCGAGAGGAAAAACCTGCCGATTTGGACAAAGGGGGCTGTTGCTGTGAATGACTCCACCGCCATGGCACTGTCGGGGAGGGGGGAGCAGTCAGCAGGGGGCAGCAGGGTGGGAGCTGTGTGGGTCCCTTTGGGTTGTTTGTGCTGGGCAGGGTCCCCACCCAGGCCCGGCAGACATCTTGTCTTTACCACCCCTGGGGGCCCTGTACCCCTGCCCCCGGGCTGAGCACCCACACCCTGTCTCCCTGACCTGAGCTTCATACCTCTTGTGTAGACCCCTGCCAGCTGTCCGACCCTGCCCACCAGCCATCATACAGATCTGTGGACTCTGTGTCTTCACTGACCCTCTCACACCCCAGGTGGCCTCTGAGCCCCTGACCATGGCGGCACACAGTCCGTACCCCAGCAGAGTTACAGCTGTAGTGCCAGCATCGCCGGCCTACGCCGCTAGGCTACCTCCCTCTGCTGAACTGAGAAGGCCCAGGCCACTGCTGCTGCCTCCCGAACAGCCCTCCCTCTGCCCCTCCCCCAAGGTTGGCGCTGGATGTGGGCACTCGGTCTGTACCCTACACTGGTGGCTTGCCTGAGGGGAGCTTGTTGGGGTCACAGGAGCCAGGGCAGGACACGGCTTGGCCTCAAAACCATGTCCTACCTTTCTGTTAGCCCACAGAATTAACTCAATCCTTGATTTGGATGAAGACTGGGGCTGGAGGTCTGGCAGCAGCAGGCAAGGCTGCGTTTCGTCTCACCTGGGGTTCTTGTGGCCAATTTCTCGGTCGAAGTTCTTGCTGCTGATGATTTCCGACCTCCATTCAGTGTCTGCTCGGGAGAGGGAGAACTCAGACTCCAGTATAAGAGGTGAGGGGCTGTACGGGGAGGCCCCTGACCCCAGGCCCTCAGACCTGAGCCCATGACAAAGCAGGCCCTGGGAACTGGTGCTGGGCATTCCCGTGCCTGGTTCTACACCCTGCCTAGGGCTCTGCCCACAGCCCCATTGTCCTGCCCGCTGCCCGGTACTCACTGTAGGAATACCTCGTCTCCTTCTTCACCTGCCCGTCCTCCGTGTACTCCCTGCAGGGGGGGCACAGGTGGGGAGTCAGCCCAGTCACCCTGAGGCAGTCTTGCTGCTAAGCATCTGCAGTCAGAAGCACTCAAGGTCCCTACCAAACCCCCAAACAGAGCAGAAGCCCAGAGATAGGCTCTCACTCCCTGGCAGAGCCAGCCCATTCCTTGAAAGCCCTAACTGCAGAAAAGCATTTTTTTCTTTAAAACAAACAAAAATTTATCTAAAAGGAAAAGTGATAGAGTGGGAGACATCTTCCATCACTGGTTCATTCCCCAGCCAGCTACAACAGTCAGGACTGGCCACGCCAAAACCAGGAGCCCCATCCTGTCTCGTGCGAGGGGCAGGGGCCCAAGCACTAGGGCCCTCTTCCACTGTCTTCCCAGGTGCATTAACAGGAAGCTGGATCAGAAGTAGAGCAGCTGGGACTTGAACCACGCTCTGATAGGCAATGACGGCACCCCAGGTAGTAGCTGAACCTGCTGTACCACAAGGCCCAGCCCTGGAAAAGTGCCTCCAGCTGGCGCACAGTAAGGGCCCCGCCCTGCCCTTGAAGCCTGCCCCTCTGCTCCAAGTCCCAGCCACTGTGCTCTGTCTCCTCCAGCATCTCCCCAGCCCCACTCAGAGGCCATGTGGCCCAGGTGACCTGAGCCTGCCCTGGGGGGAGGACCGGCTGTGAGCCAGGAGGCCGGCTCCGCTCTCCAGCCTCTAGCTGACTTCTCCTGGGGAATCTCTGTTCAGTTCTCAGGAGGCCCCATGGTCGAGTTAGCCGTTGGGTTTGTGAGGAAGATGGGACACACGGGGGAAGCTGAGCACAGGGGCTGGGGGTGGGGTGGGGACACAGGACCCTAATGGCTCATGCCTCAGCGTGCGCACCCCAGGATTTCCCAGAGGAGGGAGGCAGCCACCTCTGTCTTCCCTGAGCTGGGTCGTCTTTTGCCTGGTCCAAATAAGGTGTCACCGCCTACTAATCTGAGAATAGTTTGACAGTTTTCTCATGGGAAGATTTTCTCCTGAATTTCAGAGGTGTCAGACTGAAAGCCCCCTGCATGTGTACCCCAGGTGGTTCTCAGCCCGGATCTGCCCTCACCTGGATTCTTCAGTCTCCACCCACTGGTACATCTCCACGTGCCTCCGCAGCTTCACGGCTGGCAGGTGCACCCCATAGTTTGGGTCAGACAACAGCTATGGAGAGAATCAAAGAAACCAAAAAAAAAAAAAAAAAAAAAAAAAGAAGATAAGACTCACACCAGCTCAGCATGCCTGGCTCGGGAAAGCTGGACTGGAAAAGAAGTTACTGTAGACAGCAGGGAGAGAAGGCAGAATTCTGCAGGTGTTTCCTGGCCCACGTCCTTATGGCTTCGTGCTAGGGCTGCACGACCCAATGGCACTAACGACAGGGTACTGGGTGTGCAAAGAGCAGGAGAGTTCTGCAGCCTTGCACATCATGCTAAGCACCATCATTCGGGGCCCTGGGTAAGAAGTTCAGGCCCAGACCACATAGCCAGGCCCTGTGCTAAAAAGTTAGCAGACTCATCTCCCCAAATCTTCAGAGCCAGCCGAGAGTCTGCTGCCATCACTGTGCATGTTTTACAGGTGACACCAAGCCTGAGGAGTGGGAGAGGGCCCCCCGGAGTCCCACCCGCAAGGCCACACCCTCCAGCCATGGCCTGACCACAGCCAGCCATGTGCCCTGAGCTGCCCAGCTTACCTTGGACGTCCGCAGGGCTCCGATGATGTGCACCAGCCTCCCTTCGTTCTCTGGGGCCACCGTGTGGATGCTCTCAGGGGTCACCACGAGCGAGAGCCCCTCAGCCAGCGTGGTCGCCGTCTTCAGTGCGCGGCCCTGGGTGTGGAGGAGGGGCGGGCTCAGCAGGGGCCTCACAGAGCCTGACGGTCTCCCCATTTCACTCCTGGAAAACTGAGGTCCAGCAGGTGGCAGACTGAGAGGACCAGAGTCCAGGATTCCTGCTTCCCCAGGCAGACCTCTACCCAACACTGTCTGGTTCCCAGCGGCCCCTTCTCATCTCAGCTGGAAGAGCCGAGTTTCTGCCTTCTGCGTTCTCTCCCCCACTGTCCTCTGCTTCTCTGCCCCTTCTCGCAGGCCTCATGTTGTACAGTGCTGGACTCATTGCTGACCAAATCCTGTGCCGCACGTGTCCCCGCAGCCGTTCTACATGGACTTAGGGAGAGGACCTTTCCTCTGGGATTGCTCAACCAGCTGGATGTGAGCCTAGAGTTGGTGGGGCCTCCTCTGCCACCACACAGGAAGAGCCTGCGCAAGAGAAACAAGTGACGAAGGGCCACGGGCCAGCGATAAAGGGAGGAGACCTTGGGGATTCCCGCACGAACACCTGCACCAACCATGCCTGAGGTGGGCGCTGCCCTTGGATTCTCAGGTCCACCTGCCCTCCGGCTTAGCTTGGCTATGAGTGGATCACAAAGACTGCTCGGAGCCCTGCAGCCCTCCTTCTCTTTGGAAAGTCACAGCCCTTTGGTGCCAGCCCAGCCCTTGGCTCCCTGGCCTCTGCCCCTGACACAGTGGAGGTGCTCACTCTGGCCAGGGGCCCCAGACGTCGTACCTCGTTGGTGAAAATTAAGTAGAAGGAGAGCAGGAAGGTCATGAGCCCCACGAACATCCCCCCGGAGGTCTCGCTCAGCCGCTCCAGGAAGCCCGGCTGTGCGGCGGTGCTGGTTTTGGTATGCTCTCTTCTGGGAGCCGTGCTGGAATACTGCGGGAAAGTCACAACAGAAACTGCGCTGAAAAATACGCTGACTTCTGCGGTGTACACTCAGTTTCTGTGGAGCTTTAACTACAGTTAGTAAAAACGCAGATTCTAAGTATACAGTTTGATGGGTTTTGACAATGACGTTGCTATATGTATGTGTGTGGAGGGTCCAGGACCAATCCCCTCAATGATACTGAGGGACAACCATACTGAGGAGTGGGACTGCTGGGTCAGAGGGAAGATGGGTGTTTAACTTTAGGGATGTAAATTTAATTTTTATTTTCTTTGAAAGGTGGAGGGAGGGGAGGCAGAGATCGAGATCTTCCATCAGCTGGTTCATGCCCCAAATGGCTGCAACAGCCAGGGACGGGCCAGGCCAAAGCGAGGAGCCAGGAGCTCCACTGGGTCTCTCATCTGGGCAGCAGGGGCTGAGCCGCCACCTGCTGCCTCCCAGGGTGTGCATTAGTAGCAAGCTGGAATTGGAAGTGGATTCAGGACTCAAATCCATAGAGGACGTGGGGGTCCCAAGTAGCACTTTAACCTCTGCACCAAACACGCCTCCCCATGTTTAACTTTAAAGTTTTTTTTTTTTAATGTTTTATTTTTCATCTACATGAAAGGCAGAGAGAGAAAAAGAGAGAGAGAGACACACACACAGAGAAGCCAGGAGCCTGGATCTCCATCTGGGTCTCCCACATGGGTGGCAGGGCCTGAGTACTGGGGCCACCAGCTGCTACCTGGAAGCTGGCTGAGCAGCCAGGATGCTGCCTGGGGAGTGTCCCAGGCAGTGACTTAAGCCACGGGGCCACAAAGCCCAGTCTGTCATACTTGACCTTTTAGGAACTGCCAAACTGTAGTACATGAAGCTTGTTAGGGATGTACTCTTTATTACATTTAACAAGTAGGGGCTGAGCTTCTGGAACTGCTCCTGGGCCTTGAGGGCACTCAAGTCATAGCCATAAGATTGGTGGTCATTCTGAGTATCCTGTGAGCGAGGTGCACCTGGTCCTTTCTGGGGTATCAAGGAGGAGGGGGCATTTGAGTGTGGGGAGGGCCTGCCCAGCAGAGGGCCCAGGTGAGCAGTGGTGTGGCAGCAGGACATGTGTCTCAGGAGCAGCTGCCGTCTGCCTGGCTGGGTTGTGAGAGCGTGGGACAGCATGAGGGCCACAGGCAAGTCTGGGCAAGTTCCCAGGCACAGTCTGCAGTGCGTCCCCTGCCGACCAGGAAGGCTAGCCATCCAGGCTCTGCCACACACCGGCCAGGGGCCTTTGGCCAGGCAATGAAAACCCTCTGTAGCCTCCACTTCCTCATCAGTAAAGTGGGAACAGGGATCCACTGCACAGGCTGCGGTGAGAAGCCAAGGACGTAACAGCCAGGCTGCTGAGCACAGCGGGCCCTGCAGGGCCCTGTGGGTTTTCACTAGCAGGGCTGTTATCAGAGGTCTCTGCATCCGACGGGGGTGGCAGCAAGGCTGTGGGTGAGCCAAGAGCGGTCTCGAGGGTGGAAAGTGCTTCCCAGAGGAGCTCCTGCTGCCTGAGGGGCCCCCACCTTGCCACCGCCCAGTCCGAGGAGAGACTGAGATCAGAATCTCTGCACACTGCAGCCCAGGCCTGCCCAGGACCACACGTGTCCACCACACCCAGAAACAACCTGACTTCCGGTATCAACAGATACACTGCTGGACTCTGTCAGCAGGTGGGTCGCTGACCATTGGCCATGGTAAGGATGGCGATGCAGACCTGCCAGGCTACCATGGGCCAGGCGTGGGCAAGATCCGGGGGACAGACACTCACTATGCCCCATTTCACCGGTGAGAAAAACCAAGTCTCAGCAGTTTCGGCATCTGCCCAGATCTCACGGCCTTTTGGATTTTTCTACCGCGAAGCTCACGTCTGTGTCACTCAGTGCTGGGGCTGAAAAGTGAGGTGAACGCTGGGTGCCAGCTGCAGGCATGGCTTCCTCCTGGGCCCCCCCATGGCCAGCATCAAGGGCTCCAGGAGGGCCTTGGAGGGAAGGAAGAGAGGCCCAGGAGGCTCCCTGGCAGGCTGGAGGGAGGTGGGTAGTGACAAGACACACCCAGCACCCAGCCCAGGTTCTGAACCAAATTTCCCACACTCCACACTCAGGAGGGGCAGGGAGGAGGTATGCAAATGAGCTCCTCCCAGTGACACACTCACACACACACACACACACACATTCGGGCACTCCAGGCTCAGCTGCTTGAACAAGTGGTGGGAACAAGGACTCACAGCGCCTGCTTGGCCAGTCGGCTGCTGGGCAACCTTGGGTGAGTTGCTCTGCTTCTCTGACACCCCCCCCCCCACTCACTTAGGAAACGCAGAGGGGGTCACTACCTTCATCAAGGGACAGTTACTGTCATAGCGAATGCTGCCCTCTCCCTGCCCCTCCCCACTCTTCAGATCTTTCCCCCGCCCCGAGGGAACCCCAACTTTTTTGCACATGCGTGCAGCTAAACCAGCGACGGGCATTTTCTCCACAAAGTAGCAAGACGCGCGAGAAAGTCCTGGTGGCTGCCATCGACGTGTCCCCAGCTCTGCAGATCAGCAAGAGCCTGGCGGCAGAGGCGGCCCAAAGGTACCCCCGTTTCTTGGTGACACACCCGGGCCAGGCGCGCTAAGGCTGTGAGAACCACCTGCTGTTCGGTGCTGGGAACAGGCTCTGTGCTGAGCTGGTGAAGAAACACAGATCCAGCGAGCGCAGGGCCACACAGCTACAGAGCGGGTGTGCCCCCAGGTCTCCCTGAGTCCTCAGCACCTTCCCGTGTCCTGGTGTGTGCCAGGGTGGACGCGAGACCCTGGGCAGGTCCCTTCCCCTGCTCTGCAAATTCCCCATCTGTGAACTCCATGGATGGCGGCGCCGCCTGCTGCAGGGCCAGGCGGGTCTCCTGGAACCGTCTGCCCTGGCGGTCCTCCGCCCGCCTTTTTTAGGGCACTGTGCCAGGGGCAAGGGGCGACACAAACCCTGGCCTCCCGGGGTCCCTTTGGGGACAGAGCAGTAGCCTTGGCAAGAGAGAGTGACAGGCCCGGGAGGGCGGGTCTGGGCTGGCAGGGTGCTGGAGCTGGCTCCACAGAGCAAGGGAGTGAGTCACCAGCTTCTCGCACAGCCGACACCCCGGCAGGAGGGCGAGGTTTGTTGAATGAATGTTCTGTAGGTTGCAAAGAGGCTGGCAGCCCTGAAGGCCATCCCCGGCCAGGGCCCCTCCGACCAAATCCGCTAGGAGGGGACGGGAGGGGAGGGGAGGGAAGGGGAGGGGAAGGGAGGGCGGGCCGAGGGACGCGATTCTCCTCTGCAGCTCTCCCCGCCCAGCCCGGGCCCCTCTGCGGCATCGCAGCCCCTGGGCGGGGGTCTCGCTCTCTGCCCGGTCTGTCCCTCGCTGGACAGCTCCCCGCGGGCGGGATCCGCCTCCCGCCCTCGCGACGGACCGGCCCCCTCCCCGAGGCCGCGCCCGGCTCTCCAGTGCCGCGGGGTTCAGACCCCCGAGGAGCCAGGCGGGGCCTGGGAGAAGCCGAGGCGGGCGCGACCCCTCCCGAGCCCCGCTGCCCGCAGCCGCGCCCCGCAAGGCGAGCCGCGCCGAGGACAGCGGACAGAGACGGGAGCAAGACGGACAGGCCGAGCGACAGCGGACGAGACTGCGACGAGGCGCGGACAGCCCCTCAGACCCGGGCGGCCAGCAGGGAGACGGGGCGGCCTGGGTGTGGCCCGGCCGACCGGGAGGCACTCACATTCGCCGCCATGCTGGGGCCCGAGTCGCGGCCGCCCACTCGCTCTGGTCCGGAGGACGATCGGAGTGCAGAGTCTCGCGGCCTCTTCGCTGCCCTACCGCCGAGCAACTCCGCGTGGAGCCCGGGATCAGGAGCAACTTGCTACGCAGTCCCCGCCCCGAGGGAACCCCAACTTTTTTGCGCATGCGCGCAGCTAAACCAGCGGCGGGCATTTTCTCCACAAAGTAGCAATATGCCCGAGATTCACTGGCACGCCTGCGCGCCGCAAAGAGTTCCTGGGAAATGTAGTTCCCACCTTCTGGAGGGCAGCCAAGGGGCCCCCTCAGGCTCTTGGGAAATGTAGTTTCTGGCTGAGGAGAGCCGGGCTGGCGCTGCGAGGGCGCGGAGGCAGGCGCGCGGCGGGCAGGCCTGGAGGGGGCGGGTCTGCGCGGGCCTCACAGCCGTCTGTCTTCCCTGCCTGAGTAGAGGGAGGTCACGGCGTGACCGTCGCCACCGCCGCCGGTGCGAGGTCGAGTCGCCGGGCCGCAGCCATGGCCTACTGCCGGCAGGAAGGTAGGGAGAGCGGACTGCGCCGGCCTGTGGGAGACGCGCGGGCTCCTGCGGCCCCTGTGGCCCCTGTGGCCCCCGCGGCCGGCGAGGGCTCCCCGAGGCGCGGTCGGGGGGTGCCCACCTCGGGGCTGACCGGGCAGCGGGGTCGCCACATGGAGTTGTGTAGAAGAGAAAACGGGGTTCTGGGAGGAACGGGGCTGGTCCAAGGTCACGGTGCAGCCTGAACCCGGAGCTCGGAGGGGCCTGCACGTGGGAGAGCCGCAGACCAGGCCCGGAGGGCGCCCGCGAAGCGAGCGCTGGGCTCGCAGGTGGGATTGTGCTGCGGCGACTTGTTCGCGCCCCGCGCGGGCCCTCCACGGAGGCGTGTGCGGTGTCGGGGCGCGGGAAGCGCCCCCTGCGCCGTTGGAGCGTGTTCCTAGCTCGGCGCTTGCGTTTATGGAGCCGTAAACCGAGACGCAGGTGAGTCGGCCAAGCCGGTGGGGCCGGGGTTGGAGGCCCTGCTGCTCTGCCCCCCAGAGCCGTCCCCGGGCCTCGCCACACTACCGGGGTCCCTGTGCCCTAGCGGACCCCCGGCCCCGCCAGGCCCCCGGCGCCGGGCCTCATTCATTCGGCGGCGCGTTCTCGGTACCGGGGGAGCGGCTGGTGGGCTGCAGCGGATGCACAGCTGTGGAGTTAGCACTCAGACAGAAATTTGAACAGCTTTGCTCCTTCAGTTTAACTTATGGGTCCTGAGGCCCAGAGAGGGTGGCCACCCATCCAGCCCCCTGCTAATGCGCCTTTGGGGCAGCGGCTGGTGGCTACAGTACTTGGGCCCCTGCCCACCCCCTGGGGGGAGACCCAGAGGCTGTTCCTGGCTCCTGGTGTGAGCCTGGCCCCCTCTGGCCAGCATTTGGGAAATCAGTGGATGGAAGAAGACCTTTCTCTGTCAAGTAGATGAGAATAAGTAAAATGTTAGAAACGAAAATGAATAAAGAAATATGCCGGGTCTTTACCGCGGGACTTCTGCCTGGGTGTAGAACGGCTGCTTCCCTGGACCCGAAAGCTGTCCCACTCCCTCTCCAAGGACCGCGGGCATACCTCACTTTCATTGTGCTCCCTATTCCGTGCAGCTTCCGTTTTGAAGCTTTGTGACAGCCTTCTGTGGAGCAGACTGTTGGTGCCATTTTTCCAACAGGGCAGATAATTGTTAGTGTTTTTTAGCAATAAAATATTTTAAATTAGGTGTATTATTTTTGTAGCTATAATGCTATCGCACACTTAATTGACTATAGTATAGTATAAACATAAGTTAATATGCACTGGGAAGCCAAAACGCTGTGTTGCTCAGTTTATTGCGCTGTTTACCTTATTGTGGTGACCTGGAACTAAACCCACAGTGTCTCTGAGGTGTGCTGTACTGTTTCTCTTGATGAACACTTACTGTGTGCCCCAAACAAAGACCTCGGCCCCACCACTGTGCTAGGCAGCAGGTCTCTTAGCTTCTTGTTTTCACTTGTCTCTGAGTCTCATTTATTTCTTCATTTGGCAAATAATGAGCCTTTGCGTGTAAAGACACCATGCAGATTAATATGAGCCCTCTTTCTCTCTGTGGGTTAAAGGAGTCCTAGTCCATTGGCCATTATTATTATTAAAGATTTATGTATTTTATTTGAAAGGCAGAGTTTCAGTGAGAGGGAGAGAGAGAGGTCTGCTGGTTCACTCCCCAAGTGGCTGCAGGAACCTGGAACTTTGGGTCTTCCACATGGGTAGCAGAGGCCCATGGTCTTGGGCCATCTTCTGCTGCTTTCCTAGGCACGTTAGTATGGAGCTGGATTGGAATCGGAGGAGCCGGGACTTGAACCAGCACTCACATGGAGTATCAGTGTCTCAGGCAGCAGTACTGTGCCACAACCTGGGGCCTCCCACAGGCCACTTTTTTTTCCTGGGTCAAAGGTCACTCCTATCCTAGCTTGAGGAAGAGAATTGAAAGCACTTGTTAGCAGTTCTTAGTTTTTATCTTTATCTATACCATGGTCCTCTAAAAAGTCCCAACTTTTGTTTTTCTGCCCACTGATTCTTTATGGTTGCTCTGGCATTTAGAAAAATGATGCCAAAGATTTTACCACACAAAGGCTTATGTAAGCCACCCCTGCATACTCCTCCACCCTGACTTCTTCCCCCTGTTCACTGCTCAGCCACAGGTCTCCTGGCCAAATGCATTCTTCCAGCTCTTCCCATTCTTTAAGATTAAGCTCAAGTGCCACTTCCTCAGAGAGGCTGTCCCTGAATTTGTGTCTGTCACATCTTAAATTCACTGAAACAGGATTTGCTGCCGTCTTACCTCCCGTCTTCTAAGCTTGTACCCAGGACCTGCTGTGGAGCAGATTCTCAGATCTTTATGAAATGAACCCATGCACGTGCATGCCTTGTTCTGAGCCTGTGCAAATGTATTTTTTAAAAGACTTATTTATTTATTTGAAAGGCAGAGCATCAGAGAAAGAGAGTGTGTGTGTATGTGTGTGTGCTTCCATCTGCTGGTTCACTTTCCCGATGGCCACAATGGCCAGGTCTGAGCTAAGAGGAAGCCAGAAACTCCATCTGGGTCTCCCGTGTGGGTGGCAGGAGCTCGAATACTTGGATCACTGCCTTCCCAGGCACATTAGCGAGAAGCTGGGTGGCAAGCGGAGCAGCTGGGACTTTGACCAGGGGTCTCATAGGTGAAGCTGGCATCACAAGTGGGAGTGGGCCGCTAAGCCTGCTGCACTGCAACAGCAGCCCCCGGAGCCTGGGCAGATTTACGTCAGACGTCCAGCCACTACCCAGCTTCTGGTTAAAGGCCTTAGGTTGGCATTCAAGGTGTTCTACTCTGGGGCTTGGCCTCACTCTGTGGCCTAGGGCCGCCCACACTTCTCTGTCGGTGCCACACCATTCCTTTCTTTGGTTTCTCTTTCTAGAACAGAACTTTCCTGTTGTGCCAACAGACATTTATTGAGTGCATGTGATGTGCCTGCTTCTGGTTATACAGTAGTGAGCAGGGTAGCACATTCTGTGCCCTCGTTCATGGTGGGGGATTGGCATGAAAACATCACCAGATGAATGTGTAGTCCCAAACTGTGATAAGTGACGTGAAGGGAAAGCTGTGGTAGTGAAATGGCCCAGAGGCTTTGGAGCTACTTCACACATCACTTTCTCAAAACCTTTTCCAGTCCTGACCACACACCCGGGAGTGAGGCTGCCTCTTAGAACCACTGTTTGCCTTCCAGGCTTTGCCTGGGTTGGGGCTGAATGGCTCACCCCCTCTTCCCTCCCCAGTTCCCCGAGATGTTGCCTGAGATGGCGTCCCTTCTTGAATGGAAATCTCTGCCTTCCCTCCCAACCATACTTCTCCACTGGATGCCTGTGTTTTATTTAGCTGTAACCTCCCCACATGCCCCCTACCCCCTGCCAGATTCTGGCACAGCAGGAGTTAAACATTTTTTTAAGGCTGTTGGGTGGGTGAATCAATCTTATCTGCTGATTCACTCCCCAGGTGGCAGAAGGCAGGGTTCTGGAACTTCATCGAGTCTCCCAAGTGGGTGACGGGCTCAGGTCTTCGGGCCATCTGCCCTACCTTCTCAGCCACGTGAGCGGGAAGCTGGCTCAGAAGTGGAGCAGCCAGGACTGCCAGTGGCACTAAGGGGGTGCTGGCATTGCAGGCGGCTTAACCCGCTGAGCCACAGTGCCTGCCCCTGAACTAAACTTTGTATGCTTGCCGTCTTCTTAGGCTGTGAAAGCTCTTTACGTATTCATCAGAGACTTGTGCTGCTTTCCCCCCCCATCTCTTCCAGTTTTAGGATTCTGAAGAGCTAGCAGGGTGTCTTTATGTCTGCTCCCCAAACTCTAGCAAGCTCTGTAGCACAAAGAGTTCAGCAGATGTGTGTTGAGTTGGATTTCTCTCATAGATTTTGAATTTGCCTCCTAAATGCAGAAGAGTTGCATCTTTCAAGGGAGTTAGGTTCTATATAACATGTTAGATGAGGGTAAATGTGTTGAAAACAAAGCAGGCAGGGTAAGGGAGCCGGTTAGAGGTCTGGGTAGGGGTTGGCATCTGAGCAGGGAGAGGTAGTTTTCTGTGCAAAGGCCCAGATGGTAGGGGAATGCCTGGTGTGTTCAGTGAAAGCAGAGAGGCTGACACGGCTGGAGTGGAGGGAGCAGACAATGGGAGATGGGGCATAGAGATGAGGGATTCAGATCTATGTGGATGTATGTGAAGGTAGGACCGTGTGGATTTGCTGATGGAGGTGTGAGAGAGAGGCTTCAAGGATGACTCCACAGAGAGTAAAACTGCAAAAAGGGTCAGCTATCTGGTTTCCAGCTGCTCACTGAGCTCTCTTCTCAGCCCCATCCTGCAGTCCTGTTCTCAGACTGGCCCCTGGGACCTTCCATCCTGACTGTTAACCACGAGCCTGGGATGGGAACTGGTTTGCTCTGCTCTGGCTGACTTCCTCTTTGTGCACTTTGGCTTAGCTGTCTCCACTGATTGAGATGGAGAACACCACTTGCAAAACTTTTTGAACATCTCTAGCCTGTGATTGTCTTTATCTTGGCCACAGTGTCATTGTCAGTTGATGCCATTTAAAAAATTACTGTCTTGGGAGTGGGATTTCAGCTGAGAGCAGAGACTCCTGTCACCTGTTTTGTTTAACTCATGTCTTGATTTTTGCTCACGGGGTGAATGTGAGCTGTTGTCTGAGATCAGAGGGTGCTGAGGTCACACAGCTGGCAGGTGGGTGTCTAAGCCAGATCTGAACCCCAGTGCCCAGGTTCTGTGGGAAGGGGAAGCCGCTGTGAGCCAGAGTGTGTGCAGGGCCTTTCCGGGTCCTGAACGTGTGGACTCACCGTTGTTGGGTTTGTCTTAGAATGAAAACACAAGCGTTGCCATATTCACTCATGTTCCCCTAAAGAAATTCCGTAAGCACCACTAGTGTGGCTGATTCCCCTGCTGGCTGGCCATCGCATGTGTTCCCTTTCACAGTTGGGTCTGCTTCCACATCTTCACCTTTGCTTTCCCTTAGCATATCAGTGACTGAGGTTTCCTAAATGGAAAGGGAAACCAAAAAGGTTTAAAATAGTCAGAGGCAATGCCAACAGCCGTCGTGGAGCCGCCTCTGCAGGCCGGGCCTCTGGCTCTCAGTGGCTGTCTACACTCAGGGCCACTCTTGGGGCCCTCTCCATGGGCAGTTTTTGAGGTACCTAAGGAAGTTTTAAATATGAGGCACCTCCGATCCCCTCTAGTTGAGGGTCCCATTGTGCCAGATCCGGGGTCAGAGTGAGTTGTCAGTAGGCCTGTAGGATTTGTCCTTGTGCTTTTCCAAGAAGGATCAAGAAAGATGCTTATTCACTCAGCAGACATTCCCTTGGTACTAGGCTTCTTGCGATGGGACTTGGATTGGTATTTATTGTATTTATTCATGCCCAGGGCCTGTGAGCCCTCGGACTGTGCCTGAGTCATGCTGAGTACTCAGTGTCTGCTTTCACTGTTCTCGTGTTTGTTGGGGAGGGACTGTGTGGGTGTGTAGAAAGGACCTGCACCCGTGTGGACTTTGGCAGTTCCAGGCCTGTGTGAGCCCGGGCGAGCCACCACCCAGAGCTTCAGTCTCACTGCTGTTAAATAGGGGTCCTGCTTTGGGGTGGAGGGACTAGCTGACATGCAGGACCCAGATGTGGATCGGCCCTGTCTGTCCTCACCATGGGGGTGCTGAGTGTCTACACTGCAAGGGGCGTATCTGGCACATGTCTGCCCTGTGCTTAGCTGGTGGAGGAAGGCGGTGAAGTGTTTGCAGCTAAATGGTGGCTGGAAAGGAGCAGTGAGGAAGTCAGATAGGAGGGCCTGCCTGTGCTTGGTGTCGAGTGTGACCACTCTCAGCCTTGGTTTTCTGCCACACACAGCAGTGGCACTGTAGGGTTTGGCTGACACGAGACATTCATTCACTCATCCCGTTCGCTCACTGCTGATGCCCCTCTCTGTGCTCACTTAACCGCTCAGGAGGAGGAGTTCCAGATGGAAATGTGTTTGCTCCCACACGGCTGTTTCCCTGAGCTCTCAGGACCCTCCCACCCTGAGCAAGGCTCTCTGCACTTGAAGTGTAGGCTCCCCAGTGCAGGTCTCTGTCCAGCCACATCCTCATCCTGCTTCCCCGCCTGTTGTGTTGGTCCTAAAAAACTAGCAAACTTCAGAAGGTCTCAGAAGTGAAAGCATGAGCGCTTCTGGGATGAGACCCCTTCCCCAGTTATATTCACTGGGAAATAGACCCCAGGCCTTGTGGGCTGCGGAGGAGGCTGTGGTGTCCCCAGCATCATGAGCCTGCCTTCTGCTGGCTACAGGGGCTGAGAGGCCGAGAGGGGGTCTTGATTATGAGCACTTGACCACCCCCTCAGTGTTTCAACAGCAGCAGCCTGGGCTGTTTTCCTGTGGAGGGTCTTCATGGGCAGATTTAACGACTACATCAGCTGTGTGAGCTGCAGTGCTCTGCATCACTGTATACTGTGACTTGGTCAGAGTTCTGTCATCAGTGCCTCTTTCCTGCCCTGCTTCCCTGTCTATCCCCTCCCCTCCCCTCCCCTTTTACCCAGCACACCACAGCAGCTTGTGTAACAGAACTGTGTGCTGTTGCTCACTTGCAGGCAGTCTGAGCAGCCCTGGCGCTTCATTTTGCTAGGGTTGCCTGAGGGGTGACTCCGGGAAGGTTCCTGGGAGGCTGGCAGGAGGGGAGACCCAGCAAGTGGGTGGGGTACCCACAGGCCTGTGGGGAACACTGTGGACAGGCAGAATGCATTGGAAGATCTCAGGAGGAGGACAACCTCTTTTATTTTTTCTTCTTTTTTTGAGGGATGGGGGGAGGGGTGTGGGGCAGGGGGCTGTACTGATGGACCGTTGGCAACCTTGGAGACTAAAAGCAGACACTTTGGTTGGATCAGGGCGTTTTGTCTGGTCTCCCACCTAGAAGTGCATGGAGGGTGGAGTGTGCGGTCGCCTTGCCCACTGCCATCATGGAGTTTTTCTTGCAGCTGCAGGCCCATCCCAGTCAGTGGCTCCCCAGGGGGAGCAGTTTGGTGTCACCTCACCTGGGGGTACACATGGGACAAACTGGGTTTGCGTGGCTACTTTGTTCTAAGGCTGCTCTTGATTGAAACCTTTTTTCTTCTCTTCTCCAAACACTAGGAAAGGATCGAATCATATTTGTGACCAAAGAAGATCATGAGACGCCAAGCAATGCGGAGCTGGTGGCTGATGACCCCAACGATCCCTATGAGGAGCACGGTGAGGAATGGGGGCCTCCCAGAAACCCACAGAGGGAGGTTCAGTGTTCATAGTTTCTTTTTCCATTTTATCTTTGCTAAGGCTGGGTTTTGAGGTGTCCATCCCAGCCGCAGGCCATCTCTCAGGGTGCTGAATGTTTTTCAGAGATGTTGGGCTGTCTTGAGCCAGTAGGCACAACACAGAGTTTGTCCTTACTGAAACACTTCTGTGTCTTCTCTCAGATTTTACACTGACCTAACTTGTTTGGGTATGTCACAGTGAGTGAGTTTGGGAGTTGGGGGAGTCTGTTGCAGCAGTCGCAGGTGGATTAAAGTGATAGTCTGCTCACTAAAGTGACCAGACACCTTGTAACGTGAGGCTGGTGAGGTCCTGCTCTCTATTTAAGTGCCCCAGCAAGCACCTCGCACGATGTGTTCTGATGATTTTCCAGCATGAGGATTCAGCTAAAACTAGTCCGAACTAGGTAAGTGGCTGTGTATAGCAGTGTCCCCTGGACCTAGGGCTTCATGGAAGACTTTGGGCTTCTGGGATCACTGGATACTTCAGACAGCCTATGTAAGGTGTGTGTGTGTGTGTGTGTGTGTGTGTGTGGTGTTCATGAACAGTCCACATGCAGTAAACAGTACTCATTTCCCAGTCGAAAACCACTCCTCACGTCTGTGATAACTAATAAACATTCGAATGCTATTGGGTGATAAATATGGTTGAAGAGCTTGAAACAGCCACCTCTGGCATATGAATTCTTGATTGGAATTTTCCAAACCCTAGGTTAAGTGGATATTCCTAGATGAGACAATTTGCTTGTTACCCTGTTGTTCCTTGGGGTTAGAATAAAGCTAGGGACACATACCTAAGAGATGGTGGGACGTGTAGAAGTTACACAGAATGTTAGTGTTCCGAGTGACAGCTGCAGGAATCATCTTGAATCTGCATTCTTTTATGAATAAAAATAAATTCTGTCAATTTTAGTACTCTGCCTATCTTTAGGTCCATATTTAGCACATTTCATTATGAAGACTCCTTGGGGCGGTGCCGTGGCTTACTTGGTTAATCCTCCACCTGTGGCACCGGCATCCCATATGGGTGCCGGGTTCTAGTCCCAGTTTCTCCTCTTCCAGTCCAGCTCTCTGCTATGGCCCCGGAGGACAGTGGAGGATGGCCCAGGTGCTTGGGCCCCTGCACCCGCATGGGAGACCAGGAGGAAGCACCTAGCTCCTGCCTTTGGATGGGCGTAGCTCTGACCGTGGCGACAATTTGGGGGGTGAACCAATAGAAGAAGACCTTTCTCTCTCTCTCTCTCTCACTGTCTAACACTATCTGTCAAAAAAAAAAAAAAAAAAAAAAGACTCCTTGAGGCCTGCAGGACAAATCAGGCCTTGCTTGCCACCCAGTGGTTTTAAAAAATGTGAGTGTGTCTGCCTTTAGACTGGGCCTTCTCCTCCTCTAGTTCCTGCCATTCTTCGTTGTCCCTGTGGTTCTCTACCAGCTTGTCATGCATAATGTATTGACCTGGGCCCTATGGGTGTCCCCTATAGTGTATTTGTTTTTGTAACCCCTTCTAGTGAATAATTGTTCAAGGAATCTTAGAAAGCACAGGGAACTCTGGGATCCAAGTTCTGAGCTCTCAATAACAAAACCACTAAGTAGACTAAGTAGGTCACTAGTTCTTTCAGCTGCCTGGCTGCCAGTGCCCAGTTCTGTGGCTGTGGTAGCGCTGTGAACAGTGAAGAATTAAAAGTCAGGTTTTAAGGGTCATCTTGCCGTGTGGGAGCACTGAGGGCCAGGAGGGGCCAGGACCTGGCTGAGGCAGGGAGTGGCACTGCAGGCCTTTGATGGCGAGTTGAACACTTACTGGGTCTGGGTTAATTTAACTTGTCAAAGCGACTCTCTGTGGGTTTGTGTTGTGTTTCTGAAATGTAACTTCTCTGTAAGGAGCCATCTCATGCTAGCTCACCCTCCCCTGAGAAATAATGAAGCAAGGATCCTGCCAATTGGGGTTTACTTTTTACATGTCGGGATTCTTCTTTTGGCAGCTGATTGTGCAGGTTTGATAGCAGACTTGACCTCCAGAAAGCAGCATTTCCATGTGTTTTTCCAGCCCTGCAATCCCCGAGGAACCAAGAGGAGCTGTGATGTGGGGGAAAGGGCATGGGCACTGGGAGACTGGTGGATCCTGCTGAAACCCTGACTGGGACCTCATGAACCCAGAAAGCACTGTGTGTGAGCTGTGGCTAGTAGTACACTGTGAAGGTTGGGGAAGAGTGTGAGTTGCCAAGTATGATGTAATGCCTAAGAACTTGCTCTGTAACTGTTGATGGTGCAGTTGGTCAGTGCTCTTAATACCAGTAGATGTCCCCACCGTTGTCCCATTTTTATAAATGAGGAACAGCAACAGCTGACCCACTGATCAGTGAAACTTTGTATGCTGGAATTGGAAGCAGAATTCAGCACTGGACTTTGGACACAAGCACAGAGCGCCATGCTGGGTACTTCCCTGGAGTGGTGGAGTGCATGTGACCTCACTGGACATTCTGGAGGCTTTCAGAGTGCTGTCAGTCTGTGTGGAAGATGCACGGTGAATCATATTTCTGGCCTATCACAAAGCCAAAATTGAAGCTGTTGTTTTGAAAACATTTTGAAAAACTGGGAAATACTATTTAGATGTGAACAAAATTCAAAGAAAAGTTTGAAACTTAAAAGCAAGAGACTTCCATGATATCGGAACTTAAAAGCCATCTATGACTTCGTTTCCTTCTCAACACATATATATGTACAGTTTTACAATTTGATTAATATTTTACTTTTACAAGTATCTGATCCTACCGCCTGGTATGCCACTAGCTTTATCTTGTACAGCATGCCGTGGACATCTTTCCACCTCAATGTGCAAGGATAATCCCTTCCTTTTTACCAGTGTCCTAACTGTGCTGAGCTCTGACAGCAGCTACCAGGTGGAGGGGCTTGAGGGGCAGGGAGCCTCAGGGTGGTCTGTGCCTGATCATCTGTCTGGGGTGCAAGCATTGACTTAGAGAAGTGTTTCAGAAAGCTCCTTGCTAATCATTGAAGAGATGGCTGCTTCTTTGGATTAAATAAATGGTTTCCAGCATTTAATTCTTGGAGCACAGTATATCACAGAACCGGGAGGTCATTAAGAATGTTGATGAGTGTCATGCATGGGGACATGCTGATGCTGATGAAGCTTCTGTCTGTTGGGCCAAGGGGTGCTGTATCTGTGTTAGGAAACAAGGGAGTGCCTGCCAGGTAACGGTTAGTACTGTTCCGTCCTCCTGAGTGACCTGTAAGGACTGGACTGGTTTTGCATTGTCTGAAACTTTAGAGAACATCTCTCACATTCTGCTTGCCCATCTTCCTGTTCTAGGATTGATACTGCCCAATGGAGACATTAACTGGAACTGCCCTTGCCTCGGGGGCATGGCCAGTGGCCCGTGTGGGGAACAGTTCAAGTCTGCCTTTTCCTGCTTCCACTACAGCAAGGAGGATATCAAGGGATCAGACTGTGTAGACCAGTTCCGGGCCATGCAGGAATGTATGCAGAAATACCCGGACCTCTATCCCCAGGATGATGAGGAGGAGGAGGAAGAGAAAAAGCCAGCAGAACGGGACGCAGACGCATCTGCCAATGAGGCCACTGCAACCAAAGAGAAGGGGTCCAGCTAATGAAGGCCCCGCGGCCTGGGCTCCAGTCCTCCCTCATGAGAGTGATACGGACCTTTTACAAAATGCCTTTTATTCACCTCCCAGGAAGTGTCTTTTCTCTGTTCTGTGCACTGTAATGTACAAAATAACTTATTTTGTTGATTAGGGGTGTTGGCCCCTTGATGTATACACTGAAAAAAATGGGGATTGTATGTATGTGCGTCTTACATAAACCTATCAGTGAATGTAGCTGCCACTTCCAAATTCTCTTTTCTCATCCTCAAATTTTTGAAATAATGTGCTGAAAATTCTCAGCAACCAAAAATTATTACCCAGGAATATTTCTTGTGAGTGAGCTGATTCATTCTCATCTATTACATCCATTTAAATAAATTGAAGCAAAAACTTCTTCCATTAAACGTGCTGGAATGGGGCCATTCCTAGTAGAAGAGGCCAGGTGGTGAGATCCGTATTTCTCAGAAGGCTTCTTGACTTTGTGTGAATGAGGGGTTCCATACTTCATTCCTGATACATTTTGGTTTCTGTGTTTGCATTCAACTCCAGATTTTCTTAGTTTAGAAAGTGGAGGCTTGGGCCTTCCAATTCATAGTCGCTTTTTAAGTGAAAGCAAAGGCTCATTTTTCATGCTCCTTGTTTTGCTGTTCTAGAAAGGCCTGGTTTGGGGCCATGTTCAGACTGGCTCTCAGTCTGGTCAGATGCTCTGTTCTTGAGATGTGGGGACCTACTTGTTACCAGAGTGGCAGCGCAGAGAGGAAATGGTGTGAATGAAGTACTCAATTAAAATAAGACTTGATTTGTACTTGATTTTGAATGTGTCCTTTGTTTTTATGCTTAAAAGTATTTTTGATGTCAGGGCATAAAACTTATGAAATATTCAATTGAAATTTCTCTTAAAAGATACTGGAAGCCAGTTTGAGTGTGTTAACATTTTTCATGTTGAGTTCAAAGCAAGCTCACTTTTTTTGTCTGTGAGCAGATGCCTTCGTACATGCGTCGCAGCACATCCACGGATAGGGAGATGCGGCCTGCAGATTAGCTTGCCCAAGGTAACTGCAGCATAGTTTTCAGGCTGTTGGGTGGGATGCCTCATTTTCCCACATGAACCAGTTATTGCTGTGTAAGAAAATCACCTTAAAACATAGCAGCTTGGAACAGCGAGCATTTCCTGGGCCTTCAGCTTATTCTGTTGTGGAGCTATGATCTTTGGAGTCATTTCAAGGCTTGACAGGCCTTCCTTTCAAAGTCACTTAAAGGGATTTTGACAGGATTCAGTGGGTCAGATCTCTGTGGGTTGTTGGATTTAGGGCCTTAGTTCCTCACGGACTGGTGCCCAGAAACACCGCTCAGTTCTTTGCTGTGTGGGCCTTACCTTTGGTCAGCTCTCTCTCTCTCTCTCTCTCTCTCTCTCTCTTTTTTTTTTGACAGGCAGAGTGGACAATGTGAGAGAGAGACAGAGAGAAAGGTCTTCCTTTGCTGTTGGTTCACCCTCCAATGGCCGCCGCGGCCGGCACACCGCGCTGATCCAAAGGCAGGAGCCAGGTGCTTCTCCTGGTCTCCCATGCGGGTGCAAGGCCCAGGCACTTGGGCCATCCTCCACTGCCTTCCCGGGCCACAGCAGAGAGCTGGACTGGAAGAGGAGCAACCGGGACAGAATCCGGTGCCCCGACTGGGACTAGAACCCGGTGTGCTGGCGCTGCAGGCAGAGGATTAGCCTATTGAGCTGCGGTCAGCTCTCAACCATGACTGGTGGATCCATCATGTCAAGGAGAGAGCAAGGAGTAAATCGGAGTGTTTGTGACCTCATCTTGAAGAATGCCATTCCTTCACTTGACCTTCTCCTGTTTGTTAGAAGTGTGAATCACAGCCCACCCTTAAGGGGAAAGACACAAGGGTGTGAGTACCAGGAGCTAAAAGTTAGGTTAAAGTTAAAATGTGGAGTGAGCATTGCCATTTGGGATGCCCGCATCCCATACTGGAGTGTCAGCTACTCTGCTTCAGATCTAGCAAGGCACTGAAGGATGGCTCAGGTGCTTGGGTCCCTGGCATTTACACGGGAGACCCTGATTAGAGTTCTGGGCTTTTGTCTTTGGCCAGGCCCACCCACCCCTGGCTATTATGGGCTTTTTTGGAGAAAACCAACAGATGGAAGATCTCCCTGTTGCTCTGCTCTGCCTTTCAAATAAATAAATCTTTTTTTTTTTTTTTTTTTTTGACAGGCAGAGTGGACAGTGATAGAGACAGAGAGAAAGGTCTTCCATGGAAATGCATAGCATTTCATGCATGAATTTCAGAATTTTTTGCATGAAAGTAAACTTACATAAGTTCATCTTCCATGAACTTCCCTTATAACTTTACCAGTGTAGCACAGTCATATAAGAAATTTTTAAAAGAACAAACATTTACTGAAAATATACGGGATAATTTGAAAATAAGGGTCTTTTGAGTAATTTCAAAGTAAGTCTAGTGGGAATCTAAAAGACCATAAAAAAACATGGGAAGAAATATCCAGAGAGAATTAAGAAGAATTTCTCAGAAAGAAAGGCACACTTTATCTTAAAGTAGAAGTTTTGGAAAAGTAAAGAAGCTGCAGGTAAATAAAGATAAAAACAATCTTAAATTCAGGAAAAATAGGCAACTTTTCTAAAAACAAGTAACAATAATGATGACAGAGGGTCTTTTACAGTGCAAATAGAAGACAAGAAATAAATGCCTGCAAAACGCCAGACGAGGACCATAGTACTCAGTAGCTCCCAGTCCAGCCTACATACAGTGAAACTGGTGGAGGAGCACAAGAACTTTCTTTTTTCTTTAAGATTTATTTATTTGAAAGGCAGAATTGGAGAGAGAGAGGGAGATGAGCTTCCATTACTGGTTCATGTCCCAAATGGCCTCAGTGGCTGGTACTGGGCCGATCTGAAGCCAGGAGCTTCTGGGGGCCCAGGAATTTGGGCCATCTTCCACTACTTTCCCAGGCGCATTAACAGGCGCTAGTTCAGAAGTGGAGCAGTCAGGACTCCAACCAGCACTCTGATACAGAATGCTGGCATTGTAGGTGATCTGACTCACTGCACCACAGTGTCAGTCCCCAAGTAATGTGAAATTTTACCACTTAGAGAACCTTACTGAAGCTTTAAAAATAAGCATCTTGACTGGTTGAAGCAGAGCAAGGTGGTTGCTGAGTAGAATCCTACGTCGACCATCTCCCCACCTTGGGACAGTTATTCACATTCCAATCTACTTTTACAAGAACTAAGGAAGCCAGGTGAGAGACAGTGTGCCTCGTTTTATTCTAGAACAAGCCTGCCATGGTGAAACCTAGTGCCAGGCAGAACCCTCCCTAGTCCCTGCCTGTAGGCCAGCATCTGCAGATGGAGCCTCTGGAACTGCATTAGCCAGGTGGCCGTGTGACTGTGTCTACTTCCCCAGCCCCAACCTTGGACAGCGTGTCTTGAAAGAAGACGCTGCCTGTTTGGATGTGGGGCAGGAAAGTGAGCACAGCTCTAGATTTTGCAGAATGTAGATAGAGCTACACAATGGACTTACAAAGGAACTAAGCACTGTTCCACCTCAACATTAACTCTAAACCTCTGGTGCTTTCCTCTGTGGAGAGAGGGTGAGCCAGAGGACCCTGGCAGTACCTGCTCATGCCACTGAGGCATTTACCACTGGAGAGCCCTGTCTCTGTCGTTGGCTCTGAACCCCACACAGGGTCTTGCTGTATGGAGCCATCTGGAGACCCCTCCCACCCCAAGTCCTCTGAAGCTGCTGTCCAGAGTGAGGAAGAAACAGGGCAACTGGTGAATTACCTGGCTGTGCAGACTTCAGTGGCCTGGAGGATGGCACGTGGCCAGGGAGAATTGAAAGCTCAGGTTTCTGGGAGCATGAACAGGCTGGCAATAGCTGAGAGCCGCTCTGAGACCCTCACAGGGCGGCCAGGAAGTGGAGAGTCCCTTCCTTGCCATTTTTTATTTTTAATGATTTATTTATTTATTATTTGAAAGGCAGAGTTTCAGGAGGAGGCAGAGGCAGAGAGAAAGAGGTCTTCCATCTGCTGGTTCACTCCTCAAATGGCTGCTACAGCTGGAGCTGTGCTGATCCAAAACTGGAACCCAGGAGCCTCCTCCGGGTCTCCCATGCAGGTGCAGGGGTCCAAGCACTTGGGCCATATTCCACTGCTTTCCCTGGCTATAGCAGAGAGCTGGGTCGGAAGTGGAACAGCCAGGACACGAACCAGCGCCCAATGGATGCTGTCACTGCAGGCGGTGGCCTCACTCACTAAGCCACAGTGCCAGCCTCTCCTTGCCCTTCTAACTTCAAGAAGTCAGGGCTCCCAGGTCAAAACCTTGACAGACAAGATTATTACATGGGATGATGCAAAAGCGAGTCGCTGTTGTTGCATTTGCGATTTTGGTGTGGGAGAAAGACAAAGATGTAAAGTGTAGTTAAAACCCCTTAGTGCTCAGTTCTAATTTGAATTATCGGTGTGAACTCTGTGTATTTTTCTTTAAGATATTTTTTAGTTTTTCAATAAAGGAGGCCTAGAAATAAGTACAAGCTCAGTATTAATGAATTTCACTAGCCCCCAGACTGCAGTGTCTATAGACCATTTCTTGGGGGGTATTAATGTAATACTTGTTCATTTTTGTGAGGTACAATGCAATACTCCAACACATGTTCACAGTGTAACTAATCAAGTCAGTTTTGCACCAGTTTATTAGCATTTTTAAAAAAAGATTTATTTATTTATTTGATAGAGTTATGCAGAAAGAGAGAAAGAGAGAGGTCTTCCATCTGCCGGTTCACACCCCAGTTGGCCACAATGCCCGGAGCTGAGCTTATCTGAAGTCAGGAGCCAGGAGCTGCTTCTACAACAAAAGGATAGTCTAGAAATATTGCCTATGTACTTTGAATATGTTAAACCTTATCCTAAATGGTTTTTAGATTATGAAGTATATCAAGACAAGTTATAAATATTCAGAAATAGAGTTTCTGTTAAGGAATTATTGGAGCTAAATTGCCCTAATTCAGTTCCTGAACTGTAGGAACTACTAGTTTTATAAACCCTGGACATAAATAACTCAATGAAGATAGCAAGTCCTAATACTATGCAGCGGTGAAAGCAGTGTGTTTACTTTCTGAATTGAAAACATACCATGCAACTGTGTTTATGATGATAACAGAGCACAGGTCATCATGAAATCAAAACCTTTCATGATACACTATGGTGTAACAGAGTCTGTGCATGGTGTAGTCAGTTGGAGAAGCTATTGTCTTACTCACGCAGTAGTGGTTCACCTGGTGATACCACAGACTGGAGACACAGACGAACCTTCCACTACAAATGTGTATAAGCCGTATATAAAGCAATTGTCTTCTCAATGTGCATTTGCAAAATAGTTTGGGAAGTCCCCAGGAGGTTAGTAAGTTTGGAAGTAGAAAGTTTTGTTTCTTTTGGATTATTTACTGGTACTAGGAACTTGGAAATCTGAATCTTAACAGCTGTATGGAGACCGGGAAAATCATCACGGACCACACAAGACAAAGAAGAGAAGCCAGGACTCCTACCTAAAGCCAGTGCTTTTGAGGATTGATTGATGTCTTTAGAAAAATTTGAGCTAGCAAAATCTTACAAAGGGAGTTAACAATGAACATTCAACCAATAATTTCTCTGTTATTATTTCCTTGGCTCTTTCTTGGCAAAGGTCAGGAGTCTGGGACAGAGGAAGAAGGAATGTCTTATTTTCATATTGGTTCAGAGTTCAAATTGATTTCATGTTTTTTGAATTCAGAAAAATCCAAATAATCTGAAAAGCCCCCAGATTTGTGCTGTAAAAGAGAAGGAGGAAGAAAATGCAATTTCCCTATAGATAAATACATCTCACACTAGAATGCTCAGTTTTCCTTTGAATTAAAACTTGGAAAAAACAAGAAGCCTATAATCTAAAAGTAGAAAATATCAAGAGGGGCCAATAACTAAAGTGAAATAATTTTTCCATTAATATCATTATTTCTAAGATAAGAGAAATATATTTTTTAAGGATTTATTTATTTGAGAGGAGTTACAGACAGTGAGAGAGAGACAGAGAGAAAGGTCAACCTTACACTTTTTTGGTTCACTCCCTAAAGGGTCGCAATGGCCGGAGCTGTGCTGATCTGAAGCCAGGAACCAGGAGCTTCCTCCCAGTCTCCCACGTGGGTGCAGGGGCCCAAATGCTTGTGCCATTCTCTGCTGCTTTCCTAGGCCATAGCAGAGCGCTGGATTGGAAGAGGAGCAGCTAGGACTAGAACCAGTGCCCATATGGGATGCTGGTGCTGCAGGCGGAGGATTAACTCATGACCAGTTCCAAGAAAAATATTTTTAAAAATTTAAAGCCACATGAAAATGAGTAAAAATCATCAAGATATGCTTTAAGGCAGATTAAAAAGTGAAACTTAATAAAAAAAAGTAACACCCAATTAATGGCTAATAAATAATAGTTTAAACATGGCTAAAGAGAGACTTATTAAATTAGAATATTGTGCTGAAGAAATTATTCAGAACACAAATTAGAAAACAGAGATGGAAAATATGAAAAAATTAAGAGATATAGAGAACATCATTATGAGGTTTAATACAAAGTAAGTTGAATTTCAGTATAGTAAGTGGAGCAAATAAATTTAGGAAGAGGTAATAACAGGACTTCCCCCCAAAAAATCATGACATGGATTGAAGTTTAAAAATAGATATTATATGACAAAGTGAATGTAGAAGGGATATCACAATGCATACATTTTAGTAAAAATCAGAATACTTAAAACTACTACAAGATATTAAAACTAGCCAAGAGTCAAGGGAATTTTCCTCAAAAGGGAAATCTCCATGATGGTAGTGTAATTCTCAAAGTCAGAGTGTAAGCCTCCCCCTCCATCAATAAGAAATAATTTCTCCAAAGTACAGAAAACATCATTGCACTACAACTGGATGTCTTGCTATGGAGTTTTTTCAAGAAACAGTACAACGTAAAGATTATTTTAGATGAACAAAGGGACAGTGTACCTCACAGAACTTCACTGAAGGCAGTTTCATGGAATGTAATACAAGAAGGAAGAAAACAATCTTAGAATGAAGATCTGAGATGCAAAAAGAAATGGAAAGTCAGCAAACTTATAAGGATACAAATTAATCTAATTGATGTGGCTATAGTACAGAAATATCTACAAGGTACTTGCTGGCGATATTTCTCAAGATACCTTTGTTGTGATAGAAAATTTGTTATCCCACATTAATTGTTTTTTTTTTTTTTTCAGAAAGAAAATTTCTGTGAAGTATGTAAAATTATTCTAACAAGAGTGGAAAACACTCTTTAGATAAATTTCCTTAGCCAGTTACTGTTCCTTTCCCATATGTTTTGCATAATTTCTATTATGTGCTTGTCAGCCCTAATTAGCACCAAAGGACTGACCGTGCAGTAGCCATGGGACACAAGTATCTGGATGCACACCAGGATGGGGTCATTGGTCCATGTCGTGCCTGTGGAAACTGAAATGATGATGTCCACACAGTATCCAATCACAAAGCAGCTCACCAGCAGCAGGATTGTCTTAGTGGCCCTCTTCTCTGGGGAGCTCCTTGGAGAACAGCTCATGCTGTGGAGATGCTGGGACCGCCGCGCATGTCTGTACAAGACGAGTATCATGTAGCCACTCGAAACAGCCATGAGCCCAATGAAGAAGACATCTCTAAATGTCATCAGGGTGAAAAACAGGGCCCTGTGGACAGAGCTCATGGGCAAGAAGGAGCAGTGGTCCGTGAGGAAGAGAAGTCCAGGTTGGGTCTCATTGGGTGCGGCCACCGTATAGAGGAGCAGGTTGCTACAGATGCATGAGGTCAGGGCCCATATGAAGAGAGAGAAACAGAGGAGGAAATGTGGGGATCTACATTTGAACTGCGCCAACCAGGAGCTACCGGGGCTGATGGTGACGGCCTGAAGGGTGCTCAGGAGGCCCGTGGTGGCAATGGAGAGCCCCCGCATGAGCTTGTTCAGGAAGACGATCACTTTACACCAGATGTCGCTCTGAGCGTCGCTTGCTCCCCACAGGTCCATGGACAGCAGGAGCCCCATGGTGAGAAGCATCACTATGTGGACCACAGCCAGGTGAGTGACGGTCAGGTCCGTAAGCTTGGGCTTGGGGCCCACGGAGAACATTGAAATGTGCAGGGAAAGAAGGACTGAGTTTGCCGAGATCCCAATGCCAGCTTGAGGATAAAAGGCATTTTTTAAGGCAATTAACTGGAACATTTGTTCATCTTCATGAGGACATTCAACCAAGTAGTTAGGGCTAGGAAGAAAAGCAGGAGCGTGTGACAACAGCACTGTCCTCACCGGCAGGTTCCCAGTCACCACATCAACATCTCCAGAATCGTCACTTTATCCAAAATAATTCGACATGGCTCCGATCAGCTCTTACTCATCGTGTAAGTGCACAACACGCACCACTCATTCCTCCAAGGAAGTTACCATCTGGTGGTGCTCATGTCACCCCCTTCTCTGTGAGCAGAGACCCCTCTACCTCATCTGCTCCTGAGTCCTGTACACTCTCACGGGCAGCTTCTGCTGACTTTCCCACGAGAGATGCTTTCTTACTAGTCTTTGGATCTACAGTGCCTGAAACACAGCTGCTTACCTAGAAATTGCTCCCCACAGTCCGCTGGTGTAAGTTCTGGACAAGTGGAGGTAAGAATCTTCTAGCTGAATAATCCCAACAGGCCCGTTCTCGTGGTTTAGTCGCAGGTGTTCAAAGTCATGAGGGCTTAGCAGAACAAGCCCGAGACCCAGACCCTGCTACTCTTAGCTCAGCATCAGCGCAAGAGGGCGGTAGCGGAAGCACTTGCCTGATGGCGTTGTTGGGAGAGTGCGTGTCAGTAATGGAGAGCGTTTAGAGACTGCCTGACACCTGGAGCACTGTGGCGATGTTCCTCACTGACGCATTACCTCATCACCTTACTGCGGCTCAGAGCAGATACTGCAGCGTAGCGGCGATTTCATGGCCGAGAGAAGAAATGACCACCGTAACACTAGCTTCCTTTGACAAACTTTCACCCTTGGACACTGATGGTATTCTAATCTAGCTGTTGTTGTGGCGTGTTTTTTTTTTTTTTTTTAGCTTTTCTATTTTCCCCAGGAAATTCAGATATTTCCGACATTCAGAACCAATTCCTGGAAAACAGGAAGCTGGCCAGAGGGGGTCTCCTTTTCAATTATCAGTTATTCCCTCATTTTTCTCAGACCTGTGTATTAGGGAAGCTGCCTCTCCCAGGTATCTCGTTCAATGATAACAAGGCGCTCTCTACACAAGACGCCTATTGCAGGCTGTTCAGTCATGACCTGAAAAACATTTGCTGCTTAGAGGTAGGAGCTAATTCCTCAAGTCTCCTTTAATTGATCTTTCATCATTACCTGGAGTTCTGCACAATAAAAATCGCATTGAGCAACAGGGACATGATCTGAATTCAGGCATTTTATTCAAGCTCTGAAATATTCCATGCCTTACAAGTCTTTGATCTGTGTGACATGTGAAATCTCTTTCACAGTCCCCATATCAGTAGTAAAAATATGGAAAAAAATGACTTGAATGATTCGTTGTGATTGTACAGCTGACACGGTGCTCACAGGAGCAAGGCCAGACCATGAAAGGAATGCAGGGAAACACTGGCTCCTTCACAGGGAGCCACACTCTCTCTGTGCACCAGGAAAATTCAGTGTGGTTGGTATAAAACCACAAGACAGTTGTGGATTAAACAAATGACAGTGTGAGGCCAGTGCCGTGGCACAGCGGGTTAAGCTGCTGCCCGTGACACAGGCATCCCATATGGGTGGCAGCAGATGGCCCAAGTGCTTGGGACCCTGAACCCATGTGCGGAACTTGAATGAAGATCCTGCTCCTGAGTTTGACTTGGCCCAGCCCCAGCTGTTGCAGCCATTTGGGAAGTGAACCAGCAGATAGAAGATTCTCTCTCCCTCTTGCCCTCTTTCCCTCTCTCACTGCCTCTCTGTGTCCCTCTCCATCTCTAACTCTGCCCTTCAAATAATTTTTTTAAAAAAGAAATTACAAGGAAAGAAGAACTTCCAGATGAGCGGCTGGAGGTAGGACAGATGTTTTCACTTCAGGGAAATCTTGACAGGATGCATATTGTGATGGCATCAATAAATAAAAGAGGAGACCCAGCAGATGGAAGATTCCCACACTGACCCCCCCATCTCAACACCCGCCTCTTGCCCTGGCCTCTCCCTCTCGCTTTCTCTCTAACTTTGCCTTTCAAATAAAAAAAAATCTAAACCACAAACGACAGTAGAAGCTGTTTGCTGCTGGAATATTTACTACCCCAAGGTATTTGCATAGACTTCAGAGATGGGAAACAGGAGATGTTCTCATCACACACACATGCTCAACCTGCTGGAAACCCAAGCAGCAAGCCTGGAGGTGTTTCTGTAGATAAGAACAAAGTGGACCTTTGATCAAACAACTTGCCTGTTCTTGGGCATCTCAGCAATCAGCAGAAGGGAACACACTCACTCTTAGTAAGTGCGATGAAGCATTCGATTTCCAAGAAACCCAAGCATGTTGGATGTAGAGCCCAGGCGTTTGGAGCAGTCCCAGTGAGTTTCACCCTGTCATCCTGCGGCAGGCACACACGTCACCAAGGGGAAAAGAGGATTGTCTACCACGAGTCAGTTTAAGAACCACTGGAAGTGTTCTCAGTTGCGTGGCCACTGACTGAATTCTTCACCTAAGACATCCCTTACAAGATATTCATGAGCCCTGGGAGACAGCTGGCTGCAAAGGAGTGGGCAACCATGACTTTGAGTCTCCTTCTTTAAAACTGCCCATGCTCCCCGAGATGGTATTGTTAACTATTTGGGGACCAGGAAGGGGAAGTGGCCTGGTGATGATACAGCTATCATTTTTTCTGCAACCCCACCAGTTACTGGGGGACAGGCATGACTGACATAACATGTGTACCCCAAATGTGAGGATTGTGCTAATTCAGAGACTGCACTGAAATTCTATTTGGAAAGTGTTTTTGTGAAGCAACTTTGCAATTTAGTTCATCGCCATTTGAGATTTTGGGAGGGAAGAGCACTGAAAAATCCTTCTGAATATTAAGCATGTTTGATCAAAAGATGAAAGACTTTTTCCTCTAAGTTATTATCAGCTGCTTTTATTTATTACAGGAAATTCAGTGAAATGATAGTAAAGCAATTTATTGTCTTCGTTCTAGAGGCTTTAGTAATAGAGTGAAACTAAATAATTTAATGTCTGGAATTGAATTCTGTGTCTTTCATCAGTGATGAGTTACTAAGGGATGGCACTAAAGCTAACATTAGCTGGGAGAAGATGATTCCACACAGAAGGCAGATATCAAGGACAGAAGTTCTCTAATTTAAAGAAATATCACTTACTGCTGGATACATGGACCCCTGTGGTTGTCAGCAATAATATCACAGCAAAACCATGACAGATACCATGTTTTATTTCATCACGCATTTGAATTTATTCTATTGTAGTGCCTTCTTGCATCCCTAGAGCACTTTAAAGAAGCATAAAAGGTGCTTGACTGAAACGATATATACTGGTACTGGGAAGGAAGACTGAATCACTCAGGTATCATGTAGCCAAGAGCATTTTAAAAGAATGCAGTATCAGGGGGACTGGCATTTGGCCTTATAACCGGTTAAGAGACGCCACTTGGGACACCCATGTCCCATATCAGAATACCTGTGTTCACGTCTTGACTCTGCTCCCAATTCCAGCCTCCTAGTGTATACCTTGGAAAACAGTGGCTGATAGATCAAGTATTTGGGTCCCTGTCACTCACATGGGGGACCTGGGTTGAGTTCCTGGCTCCAGGTTTCTCTTCCCTTTGTAGGCATTTGAGGAATGAAACAGCAAATGAGTGTTGGGCTTCCATCTCTCAAATAAATTAAGATTTAAAACACCATCTTAAAAATGCAATGTCATTAGTTTATTGCAAGTATATGTTACATATTTTATGTGAACTTGATACCAAAAATTAGATTTTTTTAGTAGCAGTATCTTTGAGCTTGTAAATTACCAAACCTT
The DNA here is from genome assembly GCF_051225735.1 of Oryctolagus cuniculus. Lineage (NCBI taxonomy): Eukaryota > Metazoa > Chordata > Mammalia > Lagomorpha > Leporidae > Oryctolagus > Oryctolagus cuniculus. Next base: position 115,167,816 of record NC_142876.1, on the reverse strand, counting down.
TATCTGGAAAATTTTAAGTCATAGAATTGAATGTAAACTAATAAAATGTAGAACTCGCTGGTCTTTTGGATTATCATTACTTTATCCTAGAGAAATCACTATCTAAGGTAATGCTTTACTTATATTTAGGTTATGGTAATATCATGAAATAAAAATCATGCAATTGTTCAAGAAATACTGTGAATGTTCAAAGAAGTCCTGTAGCACATTAGGAATAAATACCTGTGTCCCGGTTATGATTTAGTGAAAGCCGGTGCCTCCCTGGGCGCCGCCTCTGCTTCCTCTTGTGCTCACTGCTGCTTAGGTTGCGAGTTGAGGCTGCTGGGTGGGATTTTATGGAGATGATGCTGTCAGCCCATCTCTCTGAAGACTGTAATTTTGGTGTTGCTGCTGTCATCTGAAAGCACCTGTCTTGTGGTAGGCAGAGAGGGATCCCCAAGGAAAGGAAAGACACTTCCTTCATCCTCAGACGATGGTAAACAAGTCACGTCTGGATGAATCTTGTGTGCCTGTGGAGCTCCCATTTTCCAAAGTCAGAGGGCCTGGATTGTTCACTGGATACCAATGATGGCAGTCAGTTTAAGGAACCAAAGGCTGATCCAAAGATGATAGGGCCTGGTGTGCGATGCAGTGAAGTGTTCTGCAAGTGGAAATTAAAAAAAATATATCTTTCTGAAATCTGTCCTCTGCAGATAGCTGAAAGCCATGAGACCCCAACATCAGTGAACATACCTCACAGCCAAAGTTTGATTTCCTTTGAATTGATAATTTCTTTTTTCTTGTAATTTTTTCTTTTTCTTTTTTTTTTTTTGCATTTTGAGTTAACAGGATATATACATTTTATAGAGTGGGATACAGTATTTTAACACATACACACAGCATAGAAATGATCACATGGGACGAGGAACCCTTCCGTCTCCTTTTTTGCAGAGTGCAGCTACCCTGCTGTTCTGTGCAACACCACAACACCCAGTACCTTCAACCAGTTGCATTTTCATGCCCATTGTCAATTCTCCCCCAACCCTCACACTTCCAGCCTCTAGTAGTCCCTATTTTATTTTTTTAAATTTTATTTATTTATCAGGGAGGGAGAGTGAGCAGCTCATATCCACTAGTGTACGCCCAACATAGGTGAGAGCCAGGAGCTCTATCCGGGTCTCCTGTATGGGTGGCAGGGATCCCAGTACTGGAGTCATCTTTGCTTGCTCCTGGGATACACATTACTAATAAGGTAGACTTGAGAGTGGAGCTGGGATAAGAAACCCAGGAGCTCCGATATAGGATAGATATGTCCAAAGCAGGGTTTTAATCCCTATGCCAGACTTCTAACCCAGTAATCACCCTTTAAAATTCATATTCATATTTAACTTTTATGTATAAAAGAAAACATGACTTATATTTTTATGCCTGGTCTATTGCACTTAACATAATAATCTCCTTTTTTTGTAATTGATGGATTCCATTCTTTTTTATGGCTGAGCAATATTCCACTATGTATATATACCAGATTTTATTTCTCCATCCGTCCATTCCTCTATCTATCTACCCATCCATTTAGGTTGATTCTATATCTTAGCTATTGTGAATAGTGTTACAGCCAACATGGGAGTGTGGGTATCTCTCCCATATGCTGATTGCCTTTCCTGTGGATCTAGTCTCAAAGTAGTATAGCTGGATCACTGGGTAGATCTAGCTTTAGTCTTTTTTTCTTTTTAAGTTAGATTCTCCCTTAGAGTCCTTCTTTTTTTTTTTTTTTTAAAGATGTATTTATTTGAAAGGCAGAGTTAGAGGGAGGGAGGGAAGGAGAAAGGGAGAAAGGGAGAAAGGGAGGGAGAGAGAGAGAGAGAGAGAGAAAGGTCTTCCATCCATGGGATTACTCTCCAGTTGGCCAGAATGGCCTGGAAGTGGGGAGCCTGGAGCTCCACCCAGGGGCTCAAGCATTTGGAGCATCTTCTGCTGCTTTCCATGTGCTTTATCGGGGGCTGGATCACAAGTGGAGCCGCTGGGACTGGACGGGATCTGGCATTGCAGGTGGCAGGTTAACCCACTGTGCCACAACGCTGGCCTAGTTTGTTTTTCAAGGGAACTCTGTACTATTCGCCATACTTTCTGATTTCTAAATGCCTGATTTTGAGCAGGAAAAACGGAGTGATTTGGGATATCCTGTGCCATGAAGAAAGAAAAGTGTATGTGCATGTGTGAGATTTTTAAAGATTAATATTATTGTTTCAAATGCACAAGGAGATAAGTTTTAAGGTGGCTTCCTTTCTGAATAAACTGCTGTTCTATCCATTACAGCAATCATTACTTCCATCAGTAACCGTGGTTATTCACCATTCCATGTATGATAAACTACACCTGTTTGGTGTACAGTTTGTTAAGTTTTGATGTACAGACACACCCACAAAACTATCACCACCACCAAGATAGAGAACATTTTCATCACACTCCAAGGAGTCCTGGTGCCACTTTCTAAGTCCTTCCTCTTGCTTCCCCCTCTGTCCAGAAATCACCACTGCTTGGCTCTCTGTCTTCATCTATTAGTTAACAGTAGTCAGGAAGTCAGATCAGTCATCAGTCAGATCCCCAGTCTGCTGTCTTAGTAGATGGGTGACCTTGGAACAATCACTGTGTCTCTCAGTCTTGGTTTCCTCTTCTGTAGAATAGGGATTCCGCCACCTACCCCAGACACTGGAGGGAAGGTGAGCCGAGAACACTGCCCGACACAGAGCAGGCTCTCAATCCCTGGATGCCAAGCTTTGAGTCAGAGTGCCAGAGTGCGTTTAAGGGATTATCCCATGGAGTTGATATCCCGTTTAATTGAACAGATTTCCAGTGTTTCGTTTTTCCTGCCAAAATTTGAGATTTCACTCACATATTAGCTATTTTAAGATGTGCAATCTAGTGACAGTAATCATTGTTCCAAAACATTCCATCACCATAAAAGAAACCCTCATATCCTTTGAGCAATCACTCGCTATGGTGCCCTCCCAGCTGGTCACAACCACCATGCTGTTCTAACTGTGGGTTTACATATTCAGGCTGTTTTGCATAACTGGTATTATACAATATATGCTCTTTCATTCTGGTTTTGTTTGTTTAGTTTAATGTTTTTGAAATTTATCCATGTTGTAGCATAAATCAATTCCTTTTTAAGACCAAGTAGTATTCTATTGTGCGTGTGTGTGTGTGTGTGTATACACACATTTAAGGACACTTAAATGTTTGTAGAAAATAGAATTATAGTAACTTTATTTTAGGTTAATATTTTAATAAACATGCATAGCTTTTTCATAATATGCATTTTCATGAACTTATTGAATCCCTGTATTCATGAATATTTTCTGCAAACTTTTTTTTTCTTTTTTTATTTAATAAATGTGAATTTACAAAGTGAAACTTTTGTATTGTTGTGGCTCTCCCCCTCCGAACCTCCCTCCCTCCATCCCGCGGCCCTCCCCTCTCCCACTCCCTCTCCCATCCCGCCCTTCATCGAGTTTCATTTTCAATTACCTTCATATACAGAAGATCAACTTAGTATACACTAAGCAAGGATTTCAACAGGCTGCACTCACACAATTGCACAAGGTATAGGGCATTGTTCGACTAGGAGTGTTGTTTTTAAGTTTCATAGTAAAACACATTAAGGACAGAGATCCTACATGGGGAGCCTGTACCCAGTGACTCCCATTGTTGATTTAACAATTGGCGCTCTTATTTATGACATCAGCAATCACCCGAGACTCCTGCCATGAGCTGTCTAGGCTATGGAAGCCCCTTGAGTTCACCGACTCTGAACTTGTTTAGTTAAGGCCATATCACAGTGGAGGTTCCTTCCTTCCTTCAGAGAAAGGCGCCTCCCTCCTTGATGGCCTGTTCCTTCTGCTGGGGTCTTGTTCATCAGGATCTTTCATTTAGATTGCTTTTTGCCGCGATTTCATGGCTTCCCATGCCTGTGAGACTCTCATGGACCTTTTAGACAGATCCGAATGCCCCAAGGGTTGATCTGAGGCAGGAGTTCTGCAAACATTTTGAAGAATATCACGAAAATTAACATTACCTTTTTCTCTTAAGATTTATTTATTTTAAAAGGCAGAGTTAACAGCTATAGAGAAAGAGAACCTTACACCTGCTGGTTCACTCCCCAAATGGCTGCAATGGCAGGGGTGGACCAAATTAGAGTCAAGAGACAAGAAGTTCTTCAAGGTCTCTCACATGGGCACAGGGACACAAACACTTGGGCCATTCTCCACTGATTTCCAGGCAAATTAGCAAGGAGCTGGATTGGAAGTGGAGCAGCCAGGACTCAAAGCAGCATCCATATGGGATGCCAGTGGCAGCAGTGGCTTTACCTGCTACCATAGCACCAGCCCCAACATGATGTTTTAATTCCATATTTCCATGAACTTTATGAAGCCCTCTCATATATCTAGGAGGGGAATTGCTAGGTCATAGGGCAGTTTTATGTTTAACATTTTGAGGAACCACCAAACTGTCTTCTATACCTACTGTACTATGTAATGTTCCTGCTTGAAAAGTAAGATGGTTCCAACTTCTCCACATTACTGCTGATATTTGTTATTCTTATTTTTGTTGATTTGTTGTCATCCTAGGATATATGAAGTTGGGCTTCATTGTGCTTTTGATTTGTCTTAAGGACTAAAGATGATGAGCACAGTTACCTGTGCTAGTTTGGTCACTTTTATATCTTCTTTGGAGAGTATCTATTCAAGTCCTTTGCCCACCTGTAAATTGAATTATGTGTATTTTAAGTTGTAAGAGTTCTTTATACATTCTGGCTACTAGACACTTTCCAGATACATGCTTTTCAAATATTTCCCCCTAATCTGTATGCTTCCCCCAACTTCCTTGATAAGGTCCTTTAGGGTTCAAAATTTCTGTCTTTGATGAAGTCCAATTTATCTACTTTTCTTTGGTTACTCGTGTGTGTGTGTGTGTGTGTGTGTGTGTGTGAAGATATAAGAATTCATTAACAAGTTCAAGGTCATGAAAATTTACTACCATATTTTCTTCCAAAAAGTTTTATAAGTCTTCTATTTAGGTGGTTAACAATTTATTTTTGTATGTGGTATGAGACCAAGACTGAAATGCTCTTTTACTTGTGAATATAGATGTCCTAGTGGCACTGTTGACAAGGCTGTCCTTTTCTCATTGTGCATATTGGTGCTTTTTTGAAATAAGTTGAGCACAGATGTATGGATTTATTTTTGGACCCTTAACTGTATTCCAGTGGTCTATATGTTTGTCCTTATACCAGTACCACATTTTTTTGGTAACTGCAGGTTTGCAGTAAGTTTTGAATTCAGGAAGTTTAAGTCTTCTAATCTTGTTTTTTTTTTTTTTTCAAAATTGTTTTTGGCTGTCTGTGCTCACTTTTAATTACTTTAACTCTGATGATCAGCTTTTCCATCTGTGCAAAAAAAATGTAGTAGTTATTTTGATACCAATGACATTGAATATTTAGATAGCTTTGACTAGTATTTCTTGCTTGACAAAATTAAATCTTCTAATCCATAAAAATGTGATGTCATATCTATTAAGGATGATTTTACTTTATTTGAACAATATTTTATATTTTTGGCATTAAATTTATTGGTTCAATTTATTTCTAGGTATTTTATTCTGTATGATATTCTAACTAGAGTTTTAAAAATATCCTCTTAAGATTTTTCATTACTAATGAATAGAAAAACAAATTAGTTTAAAAAAAATATGTATGGGGGGGGGCCGGTGCTGTGGCTCAGTGAGTTAACACTCTGGCCTGAAGCACTGGCATCCCATATGGGTGCCAGTTCAAGTCCTGGCTGCTCCTCTTCGGATCCAGCTCTCTGCTATGGCCAGGGACGCAGTACAAGATGACCCAAGTCCTTGGGCCCCTGCACCCATGTGGGAATCCTGGAGGAGGCTCGTGGCTCCTGGCTTCGAATCGCTGCAGCTCTGGCCGTTGTGGCCATCTGGGGAGTGAACCAGAGGATGGAAGACCTCTCTCTCTGTCTCTACTTCTCTGTAACTCTGTCTTTCAAATAAATAAAATAAATATTAAAAAAATTTACTTAAGGTATACATATTTCCTGTATTTCCTGTTATAGATTCAGGAACATAGTGATTTTTCCCACTCTACCCTCCCTGCCACCATGCTTCCACCCTTTTTCCTCCTCCCTCTCCTATTCCTGTTCTTAATTTTTACAAAGATATATTTTCAGTTAACTTAATGCTCATAAGATTAACCCTTCACTAAGAGTTCAACAAATAGTATGAAGAAAAACACTGTTCCTTAACAGTAGACAAGACCTGTAAGCAATCATCAATTTTCAAAAAGTCAGTTTCACTCCTATACATTACTTTTTTTCGTACTCTATTCATTCCCACAGATCAGGGAAAATATGTGGTATTTGTCTTTTTGGGACTGGCATATTTTGTTAAGTAAAATGGTTTCTAGTTGCATCCACTTATTGCAAACAACAGGATTTCATTTTTCCTTACTGCTGTGTAATTTTCCATAGTGATATATACACAACTCCTTTATCCAGTCTTCAGTTGATAGACATCTGGGTTGATTCTATATGTTACATACTGTGAAATGAGCTGCAATAGACATGGGGTTACAGGTCATTGTTTCATAGGTTGATTGCATTTCTTTTGGGTAGATTGCCAGGAGTAGAATGGCTGGATCATAAGGTATTATTGTGTTTCTAAGGTATCTTCATACTATCTTCCACAGTGACTTTAACAGTTGACGTTCTCACCAATAGTGTACCATTTTCCCCACATGTGTGCCAGCATTTTTTGTTTGTTGATTTCTGTATGAGAGCCATTCTAACTGGAGTGAGGTGAAACCGCATTGTGCTTTTGGTTTCCAGTTCCCTCATTGCTGGTGATCCTGAGAAGTTTTCCACATGTCTATTGGCCATTTGAATTTGCTCTCTTGAATAATGCCTGTTCAGCCAGAGCCATTAGGCTCCTCCCAGGTGCATAAGCAGGCAGCTGGATCAGAAGCAGAGGTAGGACTTGATCCCAGACACTCTTAATATGGATGTGTGTGTCCTAAGCAGCAACTGAACGTGCTGCTTAACAATGCCTATCCCATGTTGATTCTTTGTTTCTGTTCATCAGACTCAGTAATTTCAGTTGTCCTTTCTGGATGTTTGCCACTTATTTCTTCTGACCACTCAAAGATGATGTTAACTCCTCTATGGAGTATTTCCTTTCAGTTATTGTATTTTTTTTCTTCAGAGCTTTTGTTTGGTTCCATGCTACATTTCATTCATTTATTTGAAAGGCGGAATTGAATAGAGAAGGAGAGCTAGACATCTTTCATCTGCTGGTTTACTACCAAATGACTGCAACAGCTAGGACTGGCCCAGGTGGAAGCCAGGAGCCAAGGGATTCTTCTGGGTCTCCTGTGTGGGTGCAGGGGCCCAAGCATTTGGGCTGCCCTCTACTGCTTCTCCAGGCCAATGGGCGGCGAGCTGGATCAGAAGTCGAGGGACCGGGAGTAAAGCCTGTGCCCGTAGGCATATAGGGTATTGGCACTGCAGGCTGCAGTTGAACCCACTGTGCCACAGTGCTTGTCGCTAGTATTCTCATTTTTTTCATAGATACTTATCGTGATGTCATTTAGTGTGGTTAGCTTTTCCTTTAGCTATTGGAATACTTTAAGGCAGTTGACTATTATTATTAAGTCATTTGGGATTCCTCAAGGATGGGTTCTTTGCAGCATTCTTGTTCTTTTGAAGGGCCCATGTTTTCTCACTTGTTTCTGTTTTGTGATTTTTGAGTGGAAAATTAATCTTTTGTTGACTACAATGTGATGTGTCTGGATATCTGATGCTTCCACTTCCCCAGGAGTTTTTTTTTTACAAATGAATTTATAATAGTTTAAGGTCACAGTTGCCTTTTCTTTGCCTGTTTTTGCAGACTTTTCCTTTTTGCATGATATTCCTGAAGTCTCTGTTCCTGTTCTGACTGAGATTTGATTGAATGCCAGGAGCTCCCCTAGTCTTTGCAGGGTGTGTCTCTGCTGGAGCTAGCCTTGCTCTGGGCTGCTGGACCAGTGTGAAGTGAAACACGAAGCTCTCCTCTGGTCTTTGTTGCTTTGCAACTTCCCTGAGCACGCCCATGGTTTTCTGAATCCCTTATTATGCTTGATTGTTTTTGAATTTCCCAAACAGTATCAGGCTAACTTCTACCCCATGCTTTCTAATGTCACATGTCTCCATTTATAATCTCTTCCTGCAGACTTCTGTAAGTCTTTAATTGATGATCACTTTTTATGAGCAGCACTTTGGATCAGTGCTTCTAGTATGCTTCTGACTGAAGGTAAGGTCTGCCAGTTCACTCCCATTCATGTGATGTAGCGAGGATCTGGACTGTCAGCCCTTCAACACCAGGACTGCTGCCACACTGGGAAGGTGCTGGGACAAGATTGAGTGAAAAAGCCAGAGAATGTTCCTACGGTTTTTAAGATGTCTTCTTGGTTGTTTACCTAATTGCTGTAATCTTCTGGCTGATTATTTTTTCCATAGCTTTTAAAAAGTTTTTTTTTTCAAAAAGTTTCTACTGAATTTTTGAGTGCTGCTTTGGAGACTGCCAGTCCATCGTTTTTGTGACATCCCTTTGTGGCATTTACACACGAACTGGTAAGATAGCAGCTCTCTGGTGCTGTGCAAGGGTGAGAAAGAACTTTCCTGCTTAGCATAGTGGTTACCACTCCACCAGGCTTTCCACTTGCTGCTCAGTCTGTCAGCAGCCAAGATCAAGTGCTGCATATTCATGATCAGGGATGACCAGAGCAGTGAATCCTATACATGCTAGCCTGGAAGAGCCAGGCTGCTGATGGACACATGGTGGTTTATGGCACTTTGTATTAGGCACTGGCCTTGATGATGGGTTGGTAGCCTGGAGTGGTACAATGAGGGAGGTTCTTGAACATTTTACTTTGCTCTATAGACCTGTTTGAACAGACAGAAACTAAATGAATTTAATAGGGTATGGAAATTAGAGAGTTTCCCAAGACTAAATTGTCTGCAGTCTTGGCTTTTGAATAATGTTCCATATGAAGCTTGGAATTCCTCTATCATCAGAGAACCCTGTGGTCACTGCACACTCATCCATCCTGACCTTGTCGCTCCCCGTGTTCGTGGAGGAATGACACTAAACCCTGCCTAGGTTTCCTATCTGAGTCACGGCACCATTATGTCGCTCCCCCTCTTCGTGGAGGAACGACACAGGACCCTGCGCTGTTCTTTTGTCTGCTCGGCCCTTCCCGGGTTTGCTGCTGGTTCTTCCCGGGTTGGCTACCGTCCTTCCACCTCCGTGGAAGGGTGGTTCCCCCTGCCACCTTCCCCACTTCCGCGGGGGAGCGGCACACCGCCGGCCGGCTCTCTCGGGGGCTGCACAGGTGTTCCTTCAGATAGATGTTCCCCTTAGATGTTCCTGGTGCATGTTGTCTCTCTCCTCCTTTATAGTCCTCTTCCGCCAATCCCAACTCGGCTGCCCACACGCCGAGTACGCTGCTCTCCTCCAATTAGGAGCAGGATCAGCTCCTGGAGGTCATCACTCAAGTTGGCAAGAGGCAGCTGCGTAGAAGCTGTTTCCTCCTCTCCCAGCGCCATATTGTGGGAGAGCAGATGCATAGAATAAGTCTTAATTCCAGTAACTTAGTCTAGTCCGAGTTGCTCCCCACAGACCTTTGTCCACTTTTGCTCTGTAGGGCTCAGGGATTGGATTTCTTGGCCACAGAAAGTCAAGGATCCCAACTCTGATCAGAGGTGTGTGTTCCCCTGAGATGTCAGGGCCATCAGGATGTAGGCTGTACCTTTGTGTCTCGTCTCTGGCTACCCGAGGAATTCTGGAAAATTAAAAGAGTTGGCATATTTTTTTCTTTGTTTTGCAAGGGACATTTTTATATTATTTAAACTTAGAGCATGAATTTTAAGATCATGGCACTTTTGTCCAATAATACCCCAGACCATATGGTCAGTGTGAGTAGACCTGGGGAGGAGGGCACCCCTCACACTGTGGGAAGAGGACCTCAGAGCCACTGGGAGCTCAGGGCACCAGGGGTAGCTGAGCCCACACACAGCATGGAGTAGGATGGGACTAAGGTGCTCTCAGGATCAAAATGAGAGAGCTCAGTGTCGTCTACAGGGCTGGGCCCCTTCTGACCCTCACACTCCTATGTCAGGGAACTTAGAGGAAAGTTTTTTTTTTTTTTGACAGGCAGAGTGGACAGTGAGAGAGAGAGACAGAGAGAAAGGTCTTCCTTTGTCGTTGGTTCACCCTCCAATGGCCGCCGCGGCCGGTGCACTGCGCTGATCCGATGGCAGGAGCCAGGTACTTATCCTGGTCTCCCTTGGGGTGCAGAGCCCAAGCACTTGGGCCATCCTCCACTGCACTCCCTGGGCACAGCAGAGAGCTGGCCTGGAAGAGGGGTAACCGGGACAGAATCCGGCGCCCCGACCGGGACTAGAACCCGGTGTGCTGGTGCTGCAAGGCGGAGGATTAGCCTAGTGAGCCGCGGCGCCGGTCTAGAGGAAAGTTTTAAGCACAGCCCTCACCACATTGCTATTATCCAGGAGAGAATAGAGGTAAAGGAAGAAACGAGTGACATGTTCTAGCAGGGCCTCATGTTCTGTACTCCCCAGTGGAATCTTGTCACCTTTTTCCAGACACCAAAATAACAATTTACAGAGAGATGAGCTCAGGGTTCTTTAAAACCCTGCAGGTTCTTCTCAGGTGCACAGAATCGCATGTCCTGGGTCTGCCTGGTGAATATTTTTTCCATAGATGTGGAATCACTGGACAGCTGGGCTTCTGGCAAGGGACTGTGGCGGGGAGTCAGTTGGGTCAGTTAGGTTTTGGGTAGCCTTGGATTAGACATCCAGCTCAAACAGTGCACTATATATTGGAATATTGGAGGATTCTTGTCTCTAGGATGCTACGGATTAATTTCCCTGAGTATTTTTAGTCCATTAATTAGGTAACTCATAAAACTAGTTGATTTTCTGGTAATAAATGACTAGTTAAATACCTTTAGGTTCCCGTTCCTCAAACTGAAGTGAGTCGAGTCACTGTGTCACCTTAGCTGGTTTAGACCCAAGCATGTGCTCATTCATGAAGGGGTAAGATCAACTCAAGCGATACATACAGTTTAACTTATGCTGCAAATTAGACAGCATATGTGCCTGCACTGTCTTTGTTTAAGCTTCTGCTCTGTCCACCCACAAGGCCATGGATACTCACACTGGTGCTGGGTGCTGTCACAGCCTCCCCTAAGCTCCTGATGCTGCTTCAGGTGTGTGGAATTAGGCATTGGTCACGAGTTCCTGGCCCACTCTATGGTGTCATGTGTCACAGTGTTGCCCGTTGAGTGGAAATGCAGGATACAGAGCATCTGATGGGATGGCTGCCTTGAGCAGGGTGTGGAGTGAGTCTTCTCTGTGCTACTCTAAGGAGGAAACCTTAGAACTTTTTTCCATGTTATTTTCCCTGTGACTTGTCTGATCATATTGACAACCTTAAATACCTCTTAAGGCTGTTTGCTTTCTAAAGAGCATAAAATCTTGGGGCTTGGTACATCAGGGAAAGCAGGTGCTGTGTCAGCATTGTGGTTCCTCAGAGCTGCACTTGAGGAGGGTCTCCAAGCTCATGCTGCCTCTGGAGAGTTCTGTGCAGTTCCCTGATCTCCTGGACCATGCTGTGCTAGTCAGGGGGTGTGTGTGATGAGGCACAGCTGGGAAGGGACCCACTGAGGGGATTTTTCAAGCTTGTTTTTATAAAATGTTCATATCCACCAAATATCTTTTATCATAGAACTGACAGATTAGCACAGAAGTAGCCACATACTTTCTGTTACCTCCCTTCCATTCACAACACAGAGAGCCGGAATGTGTGCCCAGATGAAATTGCGTGCACTCTGCACAGTGTGGAGACAGCTGGAGGGTTGGTGTCAGGGCCTCTGTTCTGTCCACAGGAGCTCTCACGAGTGGGCACTCCTGATGCATTCAGGCACTGTTTTCCTGACTAATATTCTGGAAAGGGGATAAGGTTGTCCAGTTAAAAGTCAGGAATTTACTCCATAGTAAAATGTAAAATCCCATTGGTTTTAATGTAGTAGTCCACATCAAACATGACTTCCTAAGTGTCATTGCAAATTGATGGCATCTGCCCGTGGTTTCTCTGCTTTGCTTATGAATATTGGCATGATTCCAATTTCCTAAAATCACTGAAAATAATGAAGTCCTATTCCTTCCGTTTATGAGTGATTAAAACATGCTGCTCGATCAGTTTGACAATGCCGAGTATTTATTTTACAGATAAATATTGCAAGTAGATTTTATACATAAGTATTTTTGTTTAACAGACTTACTTTGATTTTATTTGATATGTCTTTATGCCATATATACATGTATACACACAGTCACACACACACACACACACACACACACACACACACACAGAGTCTTTCAGAGTTTGAAATGGCTGGGCTGCACCTGAGTCCTGTATCTCCCAAGTGGGTAGCGGTGATGGATTTTGATAGTGACCCCCTTCCCACCGTGGTATCACACTGCTGGACCCTGTGCTCTGGCCTTGGGATGTGTTAGCTTTTCATGACTACAACTGAAATACATGGGAGGGATTCCTTAGAAAAGAAGGAGATTTATTGATTTTTGTTTTTTAAAATTTATTCCTACTTAAATTTTAATTAGTTTTTAACAGATAGAATATGATGTAGATATAATTCTTTTTTATATTACTTACTTTTAAAATGTTATTTAAGTTACACAAGTTTCATGTATTTCATGTGTATATAGATTTAGGGACATACTGATACTTCCCACCCTACCCTCACTCTTGCCAATGCACCCACATTTCCTCCTCCTTTCTCACTTAATCTTTCTCTTAATTTTTACCATGACATACTTTCACTTTATTTTCTTTTTTTAAATATTTATTTATTTGAAAGAGTTACACAGAGAGAGGAGAGGCAGAGAGAGGCCTTCCATCCATTGGTTCACTCTCCAATTGGCCACAATGGCCGGAGCTGCGCCAACCTGAAGCCAGGAGCTTCTTCTGGGTCTCCCATGCAGGTGCAGGGGACCAAGGACTTGGGCTGTCTTCTACTGCTTTCCTAGGCCATAGCAGAGAGCTAGATTTGAAGTGGAGCAGCTGGGACTAGAACCGGTACCCATATGGGATTTTGGCACTTCAGGCCAGGGCATTAACCCACTGCACCACAGCACCAGCCCCACACTTTATTTTTATAAGATTAACCCTATACTGAATAAAGAGTTCAACAAACGTTAAGAAGAAAAAAACCATTGTTCTTCAATAGTAGAGACAGGAGCTATAAGCAGTCACCGGATCTCAAAAATGTCAATTTTACTCCTATACAGTATATTTTTTGGAATTCTATTAGTCACCACAGGTAGGGAAAACATATAGTATTTGTCTTTTGGGAACTGGCTTATTTCACTAAATGTAATGGTTTCCCGTTGCATCCATTTTGTTGCAAAATACAGGATTTCATTCTTCATTATGGCTGAGTAGTATTCCATAGTTTACACACACACATACACACATAAAATTTATTTATCCTGATGTAGGTTGATGGAAATCTGGGTTGATTACATGTTTTAGCTGTTGTGAATTGAGCTGCAGTAATCATGGGTACAGATAACTCTGTTACGCTTATTTCATTTCTTTTGGGTAAATTCTCAGGAGTGGGATGGCTAGGTCATCTGGTAGATCTGTTTTCAGGTTCCTGAGATACCTCCATACTGTCTTCCACAATGGCTGTACTAATTATATTCCCACTAACAGAAGATTAGGGTACATTTCCCCCCACATCCCCTCTAGCATTTATTGTTGATTTCTGTATGAGAGCCATTCTGACGGGTGAGATGAAACCTATTGTGGTGTTGATTTGTATTTCCCTGATGGCTAGTGATCCTGAGTATTTTTCTTTTTTTTTTTTTTTAAAGATTTATTTATTTGAAAGTCAGAGTTACACAGAGAGAGTGAAGAGAGAGAGAGAGAGGTCTTTCATGCACTGGTTCACTCCCCAGATGGCCGCAACAGCCGGAACTGCACCGACCTGAAGCCAGGAGCCAGATCTCCCACACGGGTGCAGGGGCCCAAGGACTTGGGCCATCCTCCACTGCCTTCCCAGGCCATAGCAGAGAGCTGGATCGGAAGTGGAGCAGCCGGGACTAGAACCAGTGCCCATATGGGACGCCAGCGCTTCAGGCCAGGGCGTTAACCCACTGCGCCACAGTGCTGACCCCGATCCTGAGTATTTTTCTATGTGTCTGTTGACCATTTGGATTTCCTCTTTTGGAAAATGCCTGTTCAAGTTCTTTGAACATTTTTTTATTTCATTGTTTGTTTTGTTGTTGAGTTCCTTGAACTCTTTATAAATTGTGAATATTAAACTATGCAACTTTTATCAGTTGCATAGTTTTCAAATATTTTCTTCCATTCTGTCAGTTGCCTCTTCACGTTGTTGAGTGTTTGCTTTGCAGTACAGAAGCTTTTTAGCTGCGGCCAGTGCACCGCATTGATCCGAAGGCAGGAGCCAGGTGCTTCTTCTGGTCTCCCATGTGGGTACAGGGCCCAAGGACTTGGGCCATCTTCCACTGCACTCCCAGGCCACAGCAGAGAGCTGGTCTGGAAGAGGGGCAACCGGGACAGAATCCAGCGCCCCGACCAGGACTAGAACCCAGTGTGCCGGCGCCGTAGGCGGAGGATTGGCCTATTGAGCCGTGGCACTGGCCAGACCAAGGAGATTTATTTCATCCCACAGTTTAGAGGTTCACAGTCTAAGATTGGGTAACCCTGTTGGAGCAGGCTTCAGCTGAGACCTTTCCAATCTGGGTGAATTTCATGTCTTTTCCTTGGGTAAATATTTTGTATAGAACTTTTAGTAAAATTAGAAGAGAAATGGCAAAAGTTAATATCATTGTCTTGTTTTCCTTCATGATCTTTCAGGGAAATATTTCATTCTTTCATAAATATGATGCTAACTGTGATTTTTTTTTTCACATGGGTCTCTTGTCGGTTGACTGAGTTCCTTTCTATTCCTAGTTTAATTAATTTTAAAAAAAATTACAAATCGTGTTGCATTTATCAAAGACTGTTTCTGAATCTGTTAAGGTAATTATGTGTTTATTTTCCATTCTACTCCTGTGAAATACTCCATGAGTTGATTTTACATGTAGAACCATGCTTGCATTACTGAATGAGAAATTGCAGCATATGTGTAACTGGTGATCCTGTAACCACAATCACATCCACAATGTTCTCTATTCCCCTGTAGTATCCTT
Source organism: Oryctolagus cuniculus (assembly GCF_051225735.1). Classification (NCBI taxonomy): domain Eukaryota; kingdom Metazoa; phylum Chordata; class Mammalia; order Lagomorpha; family Leporidae; genus Oryctolagus; species Oryctolagus cuniculus. The sequence goes on along the minus strand of NC_142876.1, from coordinate 115,152,469 downwards.
TCCTCCTGCATGGCCTTAGATGCCATGTCCATCCCTAATAACTCACCTGTGTTTTGTCACCTGAATTTTGAGACTCAGAGTGAGTTCCAGTTATGGTGTTTCTGATTTGAATTGGGTCCTTGGGTTTGCCTAGTAGTTGTTAGAGGGTTAAATTATCTATTATTTACTGTCAACATGTGCCAAAGTCAATAGGGTTAACAGAAAAAATCTTCATATATATAATTTAGGAATTTTATTGAAATAAATTGTACATAACAAGAAATGTACATAAATATACAGATAGATGAGGTTTTTGGTCATCCAAATGTACTTTACCTGCACCCAATTTAAAAACAAAGTATTACTAATGCATCAAGAGCCCTCAAAATTCCTTCTTCACCATTTCTTTTTTTTTAATTTGTGAAATATGAGTATGTTGTCATCTACACTGAATAATTCAGTGAAGCAATATTTATATGTCAAAAGATATGCTCTAAACATCTTTTTTGAATACACAATATTAATTACCACAGACAATAGTTACATGGGGTATTTGTCTTTTTGGTCTGGCTTACTTCACTTAGCATAGTGATTTTCAGTTGCATCCATTTTGTTAACATGTCAGGATTTCATTGTTCCTTATGGCTGAGTAGTAGTCCATTGTGTATGTATATATATGTTACATTTTCTTTACCTAGTAACAGGTTAATGGTCATGTGGGTTGATTCTATATATTGGGTATTGTGAATCAGAGCTGCTACAAATGTGGGAGTGCAGGGAACCTTTTCAAACACTGATTATAGTTCCTTTGGATGCAGTCCCAGAAGTGAAATAGCTGGGTCATATGGCAGATGTATTGTTAGTTTCCTGTGGAATCTCCATATTGCCTACCATAATGCTTATACCAGTCTGCATTCCTACCTACTGTGTATTAAGGTAGCTTTGTCTCCACATCCTTAATAGCATTTGTTATTTGTACATTTTTACATGGTAGACATTTTAACTGGGGTAAGGTGATCCCTCATTGTGGTTTTAATTTGCATTTTCCTGATGACTATTGTAGCTGAACATTCTTCCATATGTTTGTTGCATATTTGTATTTCATCCTTTGAAAAATGCCCATAAATATCCTGTCTATTTCTTCTCTAATTTGGGTTGTTGAGTTTCTTGAACTCCTCATATATGCTGGGTATTAATCCTTTATCAGATGCATAGTTTGCAAGGATTTGGCCATCTTCAGCTGTTTTTCCCAGGTGGTTAGCAGGGAGCTGGATCAGAGCAGCCTGTCACCTAGCCCTGTGACGATGGCAAATCCCAGCCATGAGCCACTGGTGAAGATACAAGAGTGGCTGATGGCCATGTGCTGCTCTGTGGATTCTCTGTTCTGTTCTGTCCATTCTCCACTGAATATTTCTCTTAATCAGCCCCCTGAGAATGTGGTTCTTCCTATTTTCCTCATAACTTTATTTAGCCAAGTTCAGTGTGTTTTCTCACTATTCAGCCATCTTGGATTTCCTTTAAACCCAAGTATTTCAAGTAAGCCAGTGAGCACGTCCTGCAGGCAGTCTAAGTATTTACTCGTATAAGACATGTTATCTATTCCTGAACAAGTAAACACTTTCCTTCTCCCACATGGATTTGAAAAACTTGATCATTCGTTTTTCACTACCTATGAGCAACATTGGACCAATGGTGGCATAGCCATTGCCCACCAACATCTGGACACAAAAGTGAACTGGGTCACTCTTCCACCACATCCATGAGAATGAGAACACAATGCAGTCGATCAAGTACAGGAGCACAAAGACGCTCATGAGCAGCAGGATGGTCTGGGTGGCCCTGTGCTCTGGGGAGGCTCTTGGAGAGAGGCTGGTGCTGTGAAGGTGCTGGGACCGCCTCTTGTGCCTGCACAGGAGGGTCACCATGTACCCACTTGAGAGGGCCATGAGCCCTAGCAGGGAGATATCCCTGAAGATAGCAGTTACAAAAAAAGTATACCTGGGTAAATAGCTCAGGGTCCAAAGAGAGCAGGATTTAGTGACAAACATAAGACTGTTGGACGTACGATTTGTGGTGGCAACAGTGGAGATTAAGAAACGAGCACTGATGGACAAATTGAAGACCCATAGTAAGAGAAACCCACACATGTGCTGTGAGGATGTGTGCTTGAACTTTGCCAACCAGGAGCTCCTGGGGCTGAGGGTGATGGCCTGGAGGATGCTCAGCAGACAGGTGTTACATAGGGAGAGGCTTCGCATCACCTGGTATGAGTAGATGACTGCTTTACATGTGATGTCATCCCATGACTCCTGAGACTCAAAAATGTCTGCAGCTATGACCCCCACAGTGATCAGCATCACCAGGTGGATGAGGGCCAGGTGTCCTATGGTCAGGTCGGTGGGCCTGGGCCTGTGCTTGAGAAAGAACCAGAGGATGTGGAAGAGAAGAAGGAAGGCGTTGGCTGTGATCCCAATGCTGACTTCTGAGAAAAAGGCATTTCTTATGGCAATAAAGTTGGAAAGTATATTTTTATTCATCTTTGGAGAAAAATCATGTAGTAAATGAGGAAAAGTAAGATGTTATTTATCATAATCATAATCATAACCCCATTTATCAGTTTTAGAACAAATACTCATCATGTAGATGTGTGGATCAATCCCACTGTACCTTTTTTTTTTTTTTTACCAGGGAATACTTCAGCCACCCTCACTCTCCTGGAAGCCATTCTGTTCCTAGCTGACAGCTGTCAATCATGATTGGATACTGTATCTCACTGCTGGGCTCCCACAGGACTTGGACAATAAAATTTTCATGTGAAAATTGTTTCTTGATTTTTTTTCCTTATTGTAGTTTTTCAAACCATGGACAATGAGTTATTTCCTTTTGTATTTGTGAATTTCTTGGTAAATTTCTGGATACAGAGTATGAGTTTTACAATTTCAGATGAATTTAAATAAGAATTTAAGGAAAGGAGAAATTAGACCCCTATATACAATAAGTGTCATTTGTGTATCCATGCATATGGTTGTCTAACAATTTATATTGATTTATTTTTAGACAAATATTCTTAAAACTTACCTAAGAGACTAAATATTTGTTTGTGTGAACTCTGCATTTAAGTTTGTGATCTGATATTTACTGTGACCTTCAGCTGTAGATTAACACGTCTGAGCCCCAATTGTGTGTAACTAGAGGTAAGCATGTTACTTGTTAGAGCTTCTGTGTGTGTGAGGGTATTGGGTAGATGTGTGAACAGGTGTATTGCCTGGGGAACAATGGTCTCTGCAGAAACTGCAGCCACTGCTGTCCCTGTGAGGTTCTCCTCCTGAGCTCACCTGGAGAGAGCGCCAACCTCTCCTAATGTGCCAGCTCCATCCCTGCCTGGAGGAGCAGGGGGAAGTGAGCACCAGAGTAGCAGGTGCTGAACACCCTCTGTTCCTTCTCTGTCCATTCCTGGCTTGTGGAAATGACGGTGTGTATGTTCATAGTCTAAGTAGATGGATGATACCTTTGTATAGAAATAAGGGTGGGACACTTCCTCTTCCTCTACAAAGAAGGTTGTTCTACACGGAGCCTGGGACTTTGTCTCCGTTAGGTTGGAAAGTGCATGTGACCTAAGTGTAAAGTTTATGCTGGAGAACTTGGTCTGACCTACTTGGGGGATGCATCCCCATGCAACATAGCTATTAACTTTTATTCAAAAGCTATCAATATGAGGTTTATAACATTGCAGTAAAATTCCAGTAACGTGGTTTCATGTATTTATCATCTGAAAATCAAGGATATCAGTTTGAATTGCGTCCTCAGGTAGCTTTGTGGTTCCATAATTTGAGTTGTTAAGGAGAAACTGAAGTGTTTAAGCTCCATTGCTGTTGAGCGTTTAAGAATCCAGAGACCATGTGGGAACTTGGTCTGAACTTTGGAACATCTGCAGTTCTCTACAACAGAAATTCCATAGTGGCATTTTAAAAGGTAAAGTATTGATGAAATATGGCATAGTCTGTTGCATTGATAGATTTGACAAGATAACGTTTGATCCTGTTGTAGGCTCAGGTGAAAGCAGGATAATACATGCCTCTTCATCTACCTGTCTCTGCATTTTATAGGTCCTGTACCAGCATTAAGCAGACAGCTCTGAACAGTCTTCACTGTCTTTCCTGTGTCTAAAGGGACACGTACCCATTTCTTGTGTATTTATTTCACATAAGTTCAGAAATATTACAGTATTTTAGCATAATGACATTTAATGGACATAAAGTAACATTACAACTCTTTAAAAGATTGAGGTAAAAACTAAAGTTCTGATAAAAATAAATAAAATGGAAAGTAAACTTCTGTTACTTTTTTGAAACATATGAGAACTTTATAGAATTCTGTGATGCCCATTTTTCAGAAAAATTTAAAAATCCTTGCATATGAAGGGTCTTTTAATTTTTCATTCATACAAATATGAAAAAATATACCTAGACTTTTGCATTAAAATAAACTTACCTTTTTATTCCATTTTCCATGAATTTTTGAAGTTCTCTGGTGCAAGTTTGCTTTACTTCACATTTTAAAACTAAATTGAACTTTGTGAATACATGGTGTTATAAAACTAATTTAGTAGTATGTTTACCTCAGCTAGGTTGTGAGTGTGTGGGCTCCAGATGTTCAGTGTTTCTCAGGGGCATGTGTGAGAAAAGGCAGGAACTTGGGATCAGATCAGGAAATCCCATTTTAGGTGGAGCCACCTTCAGAGCCACTGGAGAAGTCTGTTTTTCTACAGGGGAAATTCCTCAGAAGGAGCTGGGAAAGTTCTCCTCCTTTAGACAGAATGGTGATGAAGGAAAACCACAGAGCTGTTCACACTCAGGGCACCCACTGATAGTGGCTCCTGTTGGGGACCAGAGAGGCAGCTGAAGACCAGAGTCCACTTTTTATATTGATGTGCATGTGTTAGGTGATGAGCTCTGTATTCCTTTTTTTATATTGGCTATTTTTGTGCTGTTATTTTATTAGAAATTATTCTGAAACATGTGAACATTTCATAAAAGAAGCTTAAAGCAACACTCTTAGCAAATCCTCCCCAGCCGTGACTCCTCCCACACTCCTGACCTGCACAGCATGGACTGGTTAGGAGCTCGCTGACAAGAAAGAGTGATTGTTCCACATTTATGTGTTAGGATATATGCAGGCCTGCACGACATAATCTTCTCTCTTCAATACTCAAATTAGGGGGCAAAAGCATAAATCTAAGCTTAAACATTAGGGTATATGACATTTATTTTGTTCTAGAACATCCTAAAAGGTTTCTGGAGAATTTAATTTCTAATGGATGTAAAGCAGTTGGATGTATATTTCTGAGGTCCTATTCTTCTGTCACTAGAAGATAGGAAGGGTAAAGTCCCATCCCATTTCATTTTCCTGTGTTCAGTGTCATTTCAGCCTCATTTCCCTCTCTTCCAGATTGGAATTTTGCTCACTCCCTAAGAGCTGACTCCTCCAGTCTGAAATGTGTGCAGTTGAAGCCAGCACAAGGGAGGTCTTCATGAGAGAATGGGGGTGGACGTTGTGGAGGAAGGGGAGCATTTCCTGCTCACTGCGTGGCTATGAACAGAGATCCCCTTTCCTTCTGAAGGGTTACAGTATTTATTAAAAAAGATATTAGAAGTACTTCTATCCCTTGTGTATACTCCAGTGGAACAGTGGTCTTTGTACTTCTCGAATATTATGGTGAGTGGTAGACATTAAGCATAAAGTCAATTATCTCATTAGAATTTTCTATGAAATACAAGAAATCCATTCTCATTTTATGAAAAAAATCTAAAAAGTATTTTAAAATAATGGTTCAAGCACTCTGATAAAGATGCAATTAGCAAAGATAATAAATGAAAACAATTAAAATTCATAACGTGTGGTTATGAATGAGTCGCATTTTAGTCAACAGTGATTAGAAAATGATTAAGTGAGTAAGAGTTGAAATATCAAGCAAATGAGAATTATTTCATCCAAAACAGTGAACGGGAAACTAAAATTGATCAGTTACCTGTTTTATGTGAAAAAATTTTTATGAGTTACCTAATTAAAAGACCAAGTACTGCGAGAAGACCATTTCCCCATGGTGTTGCACAGAGAGCACTCCTGAGCTGTGGAGGACTGTTGGAGCCCTGTCTCTTCTGAGGCTGCTACAAACCTCACCTTAGTCCCAGTTTGCTTCCTTACACTCTGCACCTGCCCTGATTGCCCGTCCATGGAATAAAGAGCCACTTACCCAGGACGACAGCTGGGGGATTCCTTGCACCCGAGAGCAACCTGCAAGGTTTTAAGGAAAAGACTCAGCTCATCTCTCTCTGGATTGTCATTGTGGTGTCTGGGGAAAGGTGACAGATCCCACTGAAAAGCACAGAGCATGGAGTCCCCAGTGGAACCTGTCACCTGTCTTTGCATGTTCTTCCATTCTCTCCTGGGTAACTGTGGTCTGGGGAGAGCTTTGCTCCAAACTTTACTTAGAGTTCCCTGGCACTTGAGTGAGGTTCAGAAGAGCCCCCCGCCCCAACCCCCCCGTCAACAACACTGAGCTCTCCCAGTTGTATCCAGAGAGCACCTTAGTCCCAACCCACTCCACACTGTGCAGTGCCGTGCTCTGTTTGAGAGCCCGGGTGCCATCCGTGAGCTCTCAGTGGCGCCAAGGCCCTCTCCCTACAGTGTGAGGGGGACTGGTCCCTGCATCCACTGCCTCACACTGCACCTGGCTTCCACGTGGCATTATTCACGTACTCTATGATGCCCAAGCTTAGTTTAAAGTTTCAAGCTCTGTCTCAGATTAAATGAGAAAGAAAAATTCCTCTTATGACCATGGGTGAAGGTAGCCAACTCCTCTGGAGCCCATTTCATTGTTTTTATTCTCGAGATCTCTCCTGTGTCCCCACGTGTGATAACAAATATTCAGCCCCTGTCTGGCGATGGTCCAGACCCTTCAGGAGATGTAGCTCGCACCTCTGCACAGACAGGGACCTGTGCACTCTGGCTGATGCGCTGAGAAATCCATGCTCTCAGCCCCCTGGGGCAAGGAAGATGAGCAGAGTGATGATGGAGCAGTGTTGGGAGCCCATGCTGCAGAGCGGTTCTCCCAAAGTAGAGGAGTCACACAATTAGGCCTGCAGCAAATCTGTATTCATTGTTACTAAATTCACTAGGAAGGAAACTACTTAAAAGGACAAACATTTCTGACTGTTGAGCACTTCGATAAAATAAAAGTAGAATGCCCAGGAGGATGCTGTTTCTCACCCAGCTTGTCTGTGAAGCAGACAGCCGAGACTGTTTTTAACAGGGGTGCTTTTTTATTAGTACTTATTTTATTAGTATTATTTGTACTTATCAACAAATACTTATGGTGTACAATGTAATATGTTGATACATGCATACATTTTAATGATAAAATTAAGATAATTAGCATCCATCACTTCATATTTTCAAGTATTCTTTGTAGTGTTAACATTAAAAAGTCTTTTAGCTGTTTAGAAAAACACAGTATTTATTGTTAACTATTGTTACCCTACGGTGCAATAGAACACCAAAAGGATTATTTTTACAGTAAGGAAAAAAACCCTACTTTTTAATTCAATAAAAGTTAACCTTTCTGAGGTTTAATTTGTATAATTTTTTGAGAAACTTAATTAATATTGAAGAACTAAAGAATGGTATTCTTTGGCGACCACTTAGACATTACTGTAGCTTATGAGACATACAAAAATTCTCAACACTTTAAAACAAGGTAAATATTTGTGAGCAAGTTTTAGTATTAACTCTCATAATCCAACTCTTTGAGCACAGATGTCCTGCATGGGAAGTCAGTGCACAGTGACTTCTGTTGTTAATTGAACAATAAACACCCTTGTGTGTAACATTAGTGATCACCTGCGGCTCTTGACATGAGCTTCTTAGGCTAAGGAAGCATTTTGAATGCAAAATCCTTCTGTATTTAGACAGGACCATAAGAAAAGTGGAAGCTCTTCCTCCATTCAAAGACTAGTACATCCTTCTTTGATGACCACAGAAGTGCACTGAATCTGCAGTGGCCCCAAGTATCCCAGGCTCACTTGGGCTGTTGGTGGGATCCATCAACCAGCTCTTCTTATGTTTGAATAACATTCCGTTGTAAACAAATGTTTTCTTGACTCTTTCATCAGTTGATGGACATGTAAGTTGTTTATCATGGCTGTTGTACAGATTGCTGTAATGAACGGGATAGTGCAAATGTCTCTTCAACAGGCTGAATTCCTTCCGTTTGGATATATGCTCAGTGGAGGGATTGTTGGATCATCTGGTAGTTAGTTTTTAGAGGGACTTCCATACTGTTTCCCACACTGTCTGCACAAATCAAAACATCCAGCAGTATGCAGTGGTTCCCTGTTGCCTAACTCCTTGCCAGGACTGGTTATCTTTGGTCTTCCTGATAGTAGCCAGTGTAACTGGATTGAGCTGCTATTTCATTATTGTCTTGATTGACATTTCCCAGGTGCTTATTGATGTAGAGCATTTTATGTACCTGGTTATGTATATGTGTTTCTTTGAAAAATATCCCTTTATAGCAATTTTCTGTTTCAAATTTTTATCACTTGGCTATCTTGCTGTTGAGATTTAGAGATGATGGTTATCACCTGCTTGTCAGAGATAATATACCTTTTTTTTTTTTTTAACAGGCAGAGTGGACAGTGAGAGAGAGAGACAGAGAGAAAGGTCTTCCTTTGCCGTTGGTTCACCCTCCAATGGCCGCTGCGGCCGGCGTGCTGCGGCCGGCACACCGCGCTGATCCGATGGCAGGAGCCAGGAGCCAGGTGCTTTTCCTGGTCTCCCATGGGGTGCAGGGCCCAAGCACCTGGGCCATCCTCCACTGCACTCCCTGGCCACAGCAGAGAGCTGGCCTGGAAGAGGGGCAACTGGGACAGAATCCGGCGCCCCGACCGGGACTAGAACCCGGTGTGCCGGCGCTGCTAGGCGGAGGATTAGCCTAGTGAGCCGCGGCGCCGGCCCCCAGAGATATACCCTGAAAATATCTTCTCCCATTCTGTTCTTTGTCTTCTTACCCTTTTGAGTGTTCATTTTGCGGCCTGAAATCAATTTCTGTGTTTTCTGCTAGTCGTTTGAAAGTGCCAGTTCTAACATCTAGATCTTTGATCTGCATTTGCTAGTTTTTGCACATAGAAAGAATAGGGTCTAGTTGCATTATCTGCATTATCCAGTTTGCCAACACCATTTATTGAAATGGTAATCCTAACAGCAAAGCATAAGCATGTGTTTACCACCAGTGTCAAAGAGCAATTGCTCTACAAGCGTATTATCAATTGTAGGGTCTGTATTCTGTTCCACTGGTCTGTTTTTGTGCTGTTTTAATTACTGTGGCTTTACAGTATATTATATATTATATATTATATGGCCAGGTAGTGATGACATGCCTCTGCTTTGTTCTTTTTGTCAGTATTACTTGGATATCAAGGTCTTTCTGTACTAATTTAGTAATTGTTTTTTCTTTTTCTTTTTAAAGATTTATTTATTTAAAGTCAGAGTTACACAGAGAGAGAGGAGAGAGAGAGAGAGAGAGAGAGAGAGGTCTTCTATCCACTGGTTCACTCCTCAATTGGCTGCAATGGCTGGAGCTGGACTGATCCAAAGCCAGGAGCCAGGAGCTTCTTCCAGGTCTCCCACATGGGTGCAGGGGCCCAAGGACTTGGACCATCTTCTACTGCTTTCCCAGGCCATAGCAGAGAGCTGTACTGGAAGTGGAGCACCCATATGGGATGCCGGTGCTTTGGCCAGAGCATTAACCCACTGCACCACAGTGCCGATTTTGAAATTGTTTTTTTCTAGTTCTTTAAAAAATGTCATTGAACACAATCCTCCATCAAAATATCAGTCTCTTAAATCAGTTTGGATAGTATGGACATTTTAATGATACTTATTGTTCCAATCCACCTACATGGAAAATCTTTGATTTGTGTCTTCTTCTTCTTCAATTCATTCTTTAGTGTTTTATAATTTCCATTGTAAAGAGCTTTAATTCCCTTAATTAAACATGTTTTATTTTTATCATTATGGTAAATGCATTACTTAATTTTTTTCAAATATTTGGCCATTGGCACATAACAATGCTGTTGGGTTTTGTATGTTGACTTCATATCCTGTAACTTTACTAAATTTGCTTATTTAACTCTTTTTGTAGAGTCTTTCCAGTTTTCTTTATTTTTTTTCAAAATGAATTTCACCATTTATATATTATTTATATGAAGGGAACTGATGTCAAGTACTCCATCCTCCTCCTTTTTCTATTCTTTTAATTCTTGCGATGAATTTTTCAATTTATAATCACAAAATTAATCTTTCACTAAATAAAGAATTCAATACATAGTAAGTAGAAAGACCAGTGTTCCTCAAGAGTATAAACAATAATCAAATCCCAATATGTCAATTTTTCTTTATATAACATTGTGTCATCTGCAAGTAGTGATAACTTGACTCCCATGTCAAATTATCCAATGTGGGCACCCTTTATTTCTTTGCTTTGCCTAGTTTCTTTCTTTCTTTCTTTCTTTCTTTCTTTCTTTCTTTCTTTCTTTCTTTCTTTCTTTCTTTCTTTCTTTCTTTCTTTCTTTCTTTCTTTCTTTCGACAGGCAGAGTGGATAGTGAGAGAGAGAGACAGAGAGAAAGGTCTTCCTATTGCTGTTGGTTCACCCTCCAATGGCCGCCACGGCTGGCACACTGCAGCTGGTGCACCACGCTGATCCAAAGGCAGGAGCTAGGTGCTTCTCCTGGTCTCCCATGGGGTGCAGGGCCCAAGGACTTGGGCCATCCTCCACTGCCTTCCTGGGCCACAGCAGAGAGTTGGACTGGAAGAGGGGCAACCGGGACAGAATCTGGCACCCCGACTGGGACTAGAACCTGGCGTGCCGGCACCGCTAGGTGGAGGATTAGCCTAGTGAGCCGCAGTGCTGGCCTAGTTTCTTCATCAGTATCATTCTGGTTTTGTCCAGGGCAAGTCCAGTGGTATGCATTGGACAGAGGAAAAATCACTCGAGTTATCTTCTTTTAAGAAAATTTTTCTTCATATTAACACTTTGTTAACATTTCATCATAACATACTATGAAAAATTTAAAACATACAATACATACAAAATAGTTTAATTCACTTTTACACTCAGTTTCCCACCCTCAGCAATATAAACATACTTCTACTTTTCACCACCCTCTGGCTTTGTGGTATAATTGACAAATTAAAACTGTACAATATGAACATATTATGTACATTTTATACACACATACATTGTAAAATGGGTACTGTAATCAAACCTGTCAATACCTCCCTCCACTCACAAATAATGGTACTTTAAAAAGATTGTGGGGAAAATGGGAATCAAAGATAAGTTCGTGTTTGTGCAAAGACCTTTTTGAAATCCTTGCGTAGTTTTTAAAATCATAACATGCTTTTCCATGAAGTTCTTGAAGAACTCTCATAATTTCCTTGTATGTGTAGTAAGGATCTTGAAGATGTACTGTGACCCAGTTTCACGTATACGATGTAGTGTTAGCCATAGTGCCCATGTGTAGCGATCTCTGGAACTTAGTCATTGTAGAACGAAATGTGTACCCTTGGACCAGCATCTGCCCAGGTCAGCACCACTGCTGCCTCCAGCAACCATCCTTCTATTTGCTTTTCTCAGTTCAGTTTTATTCCACATAAAAGTGAAATCACTCAAAATGGTGGTTTTAAAAATTTTTTATTTGAAAGGGTTCACTCCTAGCCCACAATGGCTAGAACTTTGCCAGTTTGAAACCGGGTGTTTGGAACTTGTCGCTCCCCCTCTTCATGGAGGAACGACACTAAACCCTGCCTAGGCTTCATATCCGAGTCACGGCACCATTATGTCACTCCCCGTCTTCGTGGAGGAACGACACAGGACCCTGCGCTGTTCTTTTGTCTGCTTGGCCCTTCCCGGGTTTGCTGCTGGTTCTTCCCGGGTTGGCTACCGTCCCTCCACCTCCGTGGAGGGGCGGGCCCCCTGCCACTTTCCCCACTTCCGCAGGGGAGCGGCACACCACCGGCCGGCTCTCTCGGGGGATGCACAGGTGTTCCTTCAGATAGATGTTCCTGGTGCATGTTGTCTCTCTCCTTCTTTATAGTCCTCTTCCACCAATCCCAACTCTGCTACCCACATGCCGAGTACGCTGCTCTCCTGCAATCAGGAGCAGGTCCTGCTGTTTATTGGTTGAACTGGAGGCAGCTGTGTAGAAGCTGTTTCCTCCTCTCCCAGCGCCATATTGTGGGAGAGCAGATGCATAGAATAAGTCTTAATTCCAGTAACTTAGTCTAGTCCGAGTTGCTCCCAGTTGCTCCCCACAGAACTCAACCTAGGTCTCCCATATGGGTGGCAGGGACCCGACTACTTGGTCCGTCACTTACATCTCCTAATAGGGGCATGGGAAGCAGAGCAAGGACTCAAATCCAGACACTGCTGTCTGCACTCTGAGCATCCTTAGCTGTGTCTTAACTACAGTGCTAGATGCCTGTACCTGGATGGTGTTTTTAATTTTTTTAGTTTCTGTATCTGGCTGACTTAATATAATGTCCCGTAGGTTCAATCATGTTGTTGCAAATGGCACTGTTTCTTTGTGTATGTCTGTGAGTGTATTTGTTTGTGTGTGTATACATACTTCTAAAAGGTCACAAAAAATGGAATTAGGTTTGGTTTGGCAAAGACTATTTTGAAATACATGCATTGTTTCTTTGATAGTGTGCATTGCGGGTGTGCACCTTCCGGATAGGTTAATGCCCGTGAGACCTCGGAGACACCAGATGTGTTTATTGGCTTTTCAGCTTCCACTTTATTTCTCAGCAGACTCGAATATGTGTCGCGTACGCCCGCTGTCTTCGCCTCCTCCAACCCTCTTATATATCTCTCTCCCACCATCCACCTGTTTATATATGATATGTGGAAAACATGTTACCAAATCAGCAAGAAACAAAACTTAGTAAATGTGGGAAACATGCAATAACAGGATGCTTAAAGTCAAAACAGGATCTTGCGGTTAGCAACGGGCAGGGTGGAAAAAGCCCAGCACTAAGCTTCTCGAGCTTGTACATGTCGGGAGGGGCACAGCTGGCCAGGCTGTCCCGTTCCCCGACACCTCCCCCTTATTTCTTTGCAAAATGGAGTGGTACCGTGCCTGTCTTAGGTGACCAAGAGCATCTATCGGGCTTACCCGTCATTGGCACATGAACATGAGGTGTGGAGGAAGCGTTCATGCCCTGTCTTAGGTTGCCTTGAAGACCTCTCAGAACTTACCCGTCTTTGACTACCGATCCAGCAGATTCAGCCACACCTGAATCTGTCCATTTTGCATGGGGTACTGGTTATTGAATGTTAGCATGGCTTGTTTAACCACCATTTGCGTATTATGCTGACTCCTGAACAGCCCTTGCAAGATCCGAACAATAATTGATCCTGTTATAAGCACAACAAGAGCCAACCCTATAATAGCGGCCCATTGTTTAATTGGATTCCAACTACCATTTAACATGCTACCCAAGAGATGGGACTGATTAGTGGCAAATGAAAAGTGGTTGTAGGGGTAGGCGGTAACACAAACTGCAGTATATCGAATAACACAGAGTATGCCAACCAGGCCTGATCTTGCAATAAATCCGTTCGTTAACAGCTGAATAGCAGTATATCATCTAGTGCCTGGGTGGTAGATCTTGTGATGCTATCAAGTGTGGACAGTGTGGAGGTTTGGCTCACGGCCATGCCAATAGCGGATGCACCAGCTGATAATGCCGCAATTACTGCAACGATGACTGCGGTGACTCCAAAGTCTCTCCTGTGTCAAACAGCCATAGAGAAGTCCTTCTCAGACACCGCAACTGGTACAGGAACCCAAATAGGAATCCGCACAACCACCAGTGTTTCCGCTTCATTTAATTTTCCTTTAACACATGAGGAAATAACTCCTGTAGTGCAAGTATTATTAGTAGCATTACAGCGATACCAAAAGAAGGGAGGCTGAAGGCAAACAGGGGATGATACATGGGTTTCGTTGGGTGATGAAAAGGCAAATCAAGAAGGTGCAAATAAATTAACATTAAGGAGCAACAGGGAATTGATTAGAGGTGGACAGGCATCTGGAGAATTGGGGGCACCTGAGGAGTGCAAGAAGGAAGTGGATTGGTAGGAGGGTAAGGAGCAAATGGTCTGTGACACTCCTGGCACCTGAAAGGTAGCGACTCAGATCGAAAGGCTATAAGTTCCCCTGTAATATTGGCTGTATAAGAACTACCTGACTCATTCCAGTTGATAACATCTCCCATGGAATAAGTGGCCAAATTAATACATGGCGTAGGAAAGCTGGTATGATTATAACCACAAAGATCTGCGCCATACTTGGGCTTATGGAAGCATAGTGCTCCCAAAAGGTGGATGGATAAGTTAACCTGGCCCTGATGGGAAGAATTGACAAGACTGTTGTAAGGCACTCCGAATCTTTCACCTATGGTAGGTTATGCAAATACACAACTGGCAGAAGGTTAGAGGAATTAGAAACAGGTAGAGGGAGAGGTAGGGCTCTCAAGAGACCCCAATACTCATCCAGCTTGGCCATCGTCAGTGACAGTGGCGTCATTATTAGTAGGAGTAGGATCATGATCATCTTGCCACTCTATTGTTCTTGTCTGTCTTTCTGGAGTCCAGATTGGATTTTTTTTCTTCCTGTGGGAGAAAACAAACAGCGCCTCGTACCCTTCTTATTAATGGGTATGGGCCTTTCCATTTGTTATCTTGTGGGTCTTTCCACATAATCATTTTTCTAATGGGTGGCTGAGCTTCTGTCGGTTCATGGGGTTTATTACTATTGGGGGTCTGTTCAGAGATTACATGACGTTCTGCTGGGGTGAGACCATCAGCTTTTTTATTTAAAAAAATTATGGTAAGTAAGGCGAGGTTGAGAATGTCTTTAGGGGAACAGGATAGTGGCCCTATTCCCCCTTTTTGTTTTAATACAAAATTTTTCAGATACAGATTAGTGTGGTCCACAATGGCTTGTCCAGTAGGGTTATATGGGATGCCGGTTAAATGAGAGATATGAAAAGTTGCTAAAAACTCAGCAAAAGCCTTAGAGGTATAAGCAGGTCCATTATCAGTTTTTATTATATTAGGAATTCCCCAAGAAGCAAAACATTGTAACATATGTTGCATTACATGGGAGGCAGACTCTTTGGCGGTGGCAGTAGCCATAACTACTCCTGAGTAAGTATCCACCGTAACATGGACACAGGATAGCTTGCCAAAGGCAGGGATATACATTACATCCATTTGCCAAATGTGACATGGATAAAGGCCCCGGGGATTAGCTCCAATGGGCATAGTAACAGGCTGATGATAACACATTTTTCACAATTTTGGACAATAGATTTAGCTTTACGAATAGGGATATTAAACCTCATACTTAAGGTCTTACTATTAATGTGCCAAAGTTTGTGATATTCTGTTGCCTGTTCCATGGCAGTGCAAGCTAAAAGGAAGCGGGAATGTTGATTGGCAAGGGCATTTCCCATGGTGAGAGGACCTGGCAGGGAGGTATGTGCTCTAATATGGGTGATAAAAATGGGATCCGATCTCTTAAATAAAGTGTGCTGAACAAGCTCAAAATAAGGAAACACTGTAGAACTTTTGGATATTAACGAAGGGGAGCCTAGCCTCTTAACAGCATTAACAACATATAAGCTATCAGAAACGATATTAAGAGGACCCTCAACCATATTTAATAACTTAGCCACTACAGCTAGCTCTGCATGTTGAGGTGAGGGAGATGCAGTAACTGCATGATGCACCTGACCTTGTAAAATAGCCACCCTGGTACCTCCTTTTGCTCCATCAGTAAAAGCTATGGGTGCTTTGGGAATGGGATTAGAATAAACTCTTTTAAAATAGTGTAAGGGTACCGTGTCACAAAATCTAATAAAGGGATGATTGGGATAATGGTTATCTACACTTATGTCAAGGGTGATGGTGATGTGGGACCATTGCCAAGTTTCCTTAGCCCGTTCCTGAATGACTACAGACTCTAACGGAAGGATGCAGGACTGTGGTCTTCTCCCTGCAATTTCTACGACTTGGTGGATGGCTTGTAAAACTAAATTTCCCATAGCCTCCGCATAGGAGGAAATAGATCTGGGCATATGGTTATGTGGGTATATAAACAACAATGGTCCTTCTTGCCAGAGTAAAGCATAGGGATAATGACTTTGTATGAACACCAAAATACTTAAGGGCATAGTGGGGTCACACCGCTGCATAGTGGTGCTCTTAAGGTGCTGTTCAAAATTTTTTAATACTGCTTTTGCCTCCTTTGTAAGTTGTCTGGGTGAATTTAGGCATGCATCGCCTTCCAGAAGTTGGAAAAAAGGGTGCATTTCTTTAGTAGTCATTTTACAATAAGGCCGAATCCAGTTTAAATTTCCACACAATTTTTGTAAGTCATTTAAGGTTTAACATGATGAGTGGAGATATTAAAATCAAGAGGCTTTACTGTGGTAGGGGTAATCCATAGTCCTAAATATTGTACTGCAGGAACTCGTTGAATCTTTTCAGGGGATAAGATAAGATTATAATTGTTTAGGGATTGCTCTAATGCAAAGAAGGCTTTATCTAATTCTTCCTGGTTGAGAGCAGCCAATATGATATCATCCATGTAGTGTACTATTGTCATTTGTGGAAATAATTTTCTTACAGGTGCAATAGCCTTAGCAACATATATTTGACATAATGTGGGACTATTAGTCATTCCTTGTGGCAATACTGTCCATTCAAAATGAGCATTGGGTCCTATATGATTTACAGAGGGAATTGTAAAGGCAAAACGTTGTCTATCTTCCTTGGCTAGGGGGATAGAGAAAAAACAATCATTTATATCAACTACTATTAGTTTCCATTCTCTAGGTAGCATGGCTAAAACGGGGAGGCCGGGTTGAGTGGCCCCCATAGGTTGCATTTGTTTATTTATAGCTCTTAAATCATGAAGTAGGTGATATTTACCTGATTTCTTTTTAATCACAAAGATAGGAGTATTCCAAGGAGAAGTAGATGGCTGAAGATGTCCTGCCCCTAATTGTTCCTCTACTAAGGTTTTTACAGCAGCCAATTTTTCTTCTGTAAGGGGCCACTGCGAAATCCACACTGGCTTAGAGGAGAGCCAAGTTATAGGGACTGGCTGCCGTGCAGTGGCCCCTCCTGGAAACCCAGTCCATGCCTATCCTTTTCTCCTTTTGGACTAATGGGTGTTGTAATACCCTGTTCCCTAGCTCCCAGGCCTCCACCTTTATATCCCATTCATGTCATGATGTTCCATGCAGCCTGTGATCCTTGTTGTTTTCCCTTTTCATTAGTCAAGGTAAGTCTTAATTCCTGTAGGACGTCTCGTCCCCACAGGGTAACTGGCAGCTTACAGATATATGGTTGGAACTGTCCAGAATGGCCTTCATTGTCGGTCCAAGTGAGGATGCTGGCACTCCTAGGCGGAGCATGGGTAGTACCCAACCCTACCAGTGTATTCTCTGACTCTTGTGTTGGCCAAGGGGGAGGCCAGTCATCTGCGGCTATAATACTTACATCAGCCCCAGTATCTAACAAGCCTTGTATTGTTTTTCCCTGAATGACAAGAGGCCAAAGTGGTCTGTTTTCCAATGATAAGAAGAGTGCTGCAAAATTACTTCCTTGTTTAGCTCTCTGATCTCTAATTTTTCCCAGCACAGTAGTTGTGCTAGGGGTCTGTCATTATCTACGATAGCTGCACCTAAGGTGGCTTGAACGATAACTTTAGGTTTGCATGTGGGGAAAGTTACTATTGCTGGCTGAATTTGGAGTCCGCGCTGATAATTGGTGGCTCGTCCAATCACTAGTCCAAAGCCAGTATTGGGAAGAGAATTTTTAGTAGGGACTACATCAATGATTTGAAGATTAACATGTTTTCCGCATATCATATATAAACAGGTGGACGGTGGGAGAGAGATATATAAGAGGGTTGGAGGAGGCGAAGATGGCGGGCGTACGCGACACGTAGCCCGAGTCTGCTGAGAAATAAAGTGGAAGCTGAAAAGCCGATAAACGCATCTGGTGTCTCTGAGGTCTCGCCGGTGTTAACCTATCTGGAAGGTGCACGCCCGCAACTGGTGCTGTGACTCGGATCGCTGCAACGCGGAAAGAAGGTAAGAAAAAAAAAGTCTATAGATGGGAGTCTAGGGGAAAAAGCCTAGGAATACCGCGGTACAATGGGGAACACACAGTCCACCACGAAAATGCACCTATTGATTAGCCGCCTTTTAAAGGCAACGGGGACACCCGTAAAGAGTGTAGCTGTGTGCAATTTTACTAGGATACTATATAAAACTTGCCCTTGGTTTGTTGAAGAAGGAGATTTATCACAGGTTTGGTGGAGATGGGTGGGATGTGAATTGCGAAACACTGGAGTCGAGGAGGGAGTGATCCGCTTGTGGTATCTGATAGATACTGCCTTACGGTCAGTCGGAGGATGACCAGGTCGGGGAACTCTTAGATGAAGGCTCCGAACTACTGGAGGAGCTCAGCGAAGACTCCCATGATAGTAGCGAAAAAGGAGACAATATAGAGGAACAAAGGATGGAAGCAAGTGGAGGAGCCCAACCAAAAGCAAAACATCCACAGACACTGGAATTGCCTCCACTATACCCGGAGTTGCCCTTAATGCCCTCCGCTCCTCCTTACGAACCACCCCCTCATCCTATGCACTGTTGCTGTTTTGCCAGCAATGCTTCAAGCGAGATGAGGCCCATAGTTCTAGAGTCTGGGCCGGAGAAACAGACTAGAAGGCAAAGACTTGAAAATGAAAGTGCTCTTAATGATGATGAAGCCGCTTTTCTTATAAATACTGGGGAATCAACTCCCAACCCACCGTGGCGCCTGAAACCAAATTGGGCAGAGTTCTTTAACCCCCATCAGATCTTTCCAGTGACCGAAGACCGCCAAGGAAATCGCGGGTGGACTCCGGTCGACTTTACAGCATTAAAAGAGCTACAAAAGGCAGTGACTCTCTACGGGCCACATGCTAACTTCACCAAAGCTAAGCTAGGAACCTTAGGCACTCAGGGCCTAGTCCCTGAAGATTGGAGAAATGTCTGCAAGGCAGTCCTTTCAGGGGGAGATTATCTCTTATGGTCAGCCGCTTATAGGGAACTAGCTCGTACTCAGGCGGCGCAAAACCGAGCTGATGGACAACCTGCCTGGAATGAGGACATGTTAAATGGAGAGGGAGCATTCCATGCAGAAGCGGTGCAAGCTTGGTGTCCCCAGGAAGTATTACAACAAATAAGAGATATAGCCTTGAGGGCCTGGAAGGTAGTGCCAAAAAAAGGGAAGTTAAACACAGTCTTACTAAGATAATACTAGGACTGACTGAGCCTTATGCAGATTTTATTAACCACCTTTATGAAGCTGCGGGCAATCTGTTTGAGTCTCCTGAAGAGGCCGCACCCTTGCTGAGACGACTGGCATATGAAAATGCTAATAAGACATGTCGCTCCGCGCTAAGGCCTTGGCAACATAAGGACATCCCTACCTTTATGAAAATTTGCAGAGATATCATGGATGATGTTGCCTCTGGGGCTCATGCTGCTATGGCAATGGCTAAGGCCAGTAGAGCGAGTGACCGCAAATGTTTTGCTTGCGGCCAACCCGGACATGTAAAAAAGGAATGTAGACAACACAAGCCCAACAAACGGCAGCCAGGATTATTCCCTAAATGTGGGAAAGGTAATCATTGGGCCAGTGACTGTTATTCTAAGACTGATACAGCAGGAAACCCCATTCCCCAAGAGTCAAAAAACAAGAGAGGGGCCCCAGCACACCGGGGTCCGAAGCAAAATTGGGTGCGCCAGCAATCGCTATAGACGGAAGATCTCTGCTCCCCCAAATTTGTATATTGACACCCTAACCACAGTGTGATGGTAGGAGTTTTTGTTACCTTAATAGGTCGTTAAGGTGAAGCCATCATGAATGGGGTTAGTATCCTTATAAAAGGCACCCCAGAGAACTCCCTCAGCCCTTCTGCCACATGACATGGTGAGAAGATGCCTGTACATGAAGCACGCACTAAATCTTCTGACATAGTCCTCTCCTGGAAATTGCATTTTCAGGAACGTGAGTAAAAAAAGGCTTCTTCCACCCAGTCGTCTGTGGAGTCATATTTCAGCAGTAATAGTAGACTGAGATTCTCCGCCCATTTTTGAAGCTGGTTTATGGTCATTGTGTTGATTCATAAACACTCTTCTTCATGTACCAGAAGTACAAGTACCTCATCAGACGTATGATATGGAAATGTTTTCCACCATACCTTGGGTTCTTTTTACTGTTTTGGTAACTCCATTAAAGCACAAAGTTTTTCATTTTAAGTCCAATTTATCCATGTCTTTAGTCATTCCTACGTTTTGTGTTGTGTGTAAGAGGCTTTGCTTAACCCCACATCATGAAGATTTACTGTTTCCCTCTAGATTTATACTTTCAGTTTTGAGATATTTGTAAGCTTAGGATCCACTTTGAGTTCATTTTGTATATCAAGTGGATATCCTGCTATTTCAGTAGAAATTTTTTTAAAAGCATTTTTTTTCTAGATTAAATGATATTTGTTAAATTCTTAATTATCTTTTTAAAAATTTCTATTTAAGGAATACAAACTTGATGCATTTCATATATACAGATTTAGGAATGTAGTGATTCTTCCTCCCTCCCCTCTTCCCTCCAACCCACCCTCTTCTTCCTCTCCCATTTCCATTCTTATTTTTTACAAAGATCTATTTCAGTTAACTTTATATTCATAAGATTAACCCTACACTAAGTAGAGAGGTCAACAAATATAGAAGAATATAGAAGAAAAAACAAAAACATAGGGCATTTGTCTTTTTGTGCCTGGCTTATTTCACTAAGTATAATGGTTTCTATTTGCATCCATTTTGTTGCAAATGACAGAATTTCATTTTTTACTGCTGTGTAGTATTCCATGGTGTACATAATGCATATTTCTTTACCCAGTCTTCAGCTGATGGAGATCTGGGTTGATTCCATGTCTCAGCTATTGTGAACTGAGCTGCAGTAAACATGATGGTACAGATCACTGTTTCATACGCTGGTTTCATTTCCTTAGGATCAATCCCCAGGAGTGGCATGGCTGGTTCATTTGGTGGGTCTGTATTCAGATTTTTGAGGTATCTCCATCCTGTCTTCCACAGTGGCTGCACCGGTTTACATTCCCACCAACATTGGATGAGGGTACCTTTTTCCCCATATCCTCACCAGCATTTGTTGCTTGTTGATTTCTGTATGAAAGCTGTTCTAACTGGGTGAGGTGAAACCTCATCGTGGTTTTGATTTGTATCTCCCTGATGGCTAGTGATTCTGAGCATTTTTCATGTGTCTGTTGGCCATTTGAGTTTCCTTTCTTGAAAAATGTTCAAGTCCTTTCCTGCTTCTTGATTGGATTGTTTATTTTGTTGTTGTTGAGTTTCTTGAGCTCTTCATAGATTATGGAAATAAATCCTTTATCATTTGCATACTTTGCTAATATTTTCTTGCATTCTTTTAAAGATTATGGCAATGTGTCCTTTATAGTGATATCTCCTCTGTACTCCTAACTGATGATCTGGGCCCCTCTTCTACGTTATTGACCCTAGCTAGAACGTTATCATTTTATTTAAGATTTTCTTAATTTGTTCTTTTTTATTTTCTGAAAGTAGAAAATCATAACTGGGGACCACTCTTTCTTATAATACCATTAATATTATACTTTTCCCTATAGGCAGTGCTTGAGCTTAATCACACACATTGTGAAATGTGTGTTTCCGTTCTCACTCCCTTAAAACATTTCTCTAATTTCCTATGTGGTTCCCTGACTCATGTATCCTTTAGAAGTGCACTGTTTCATTCATCAATGTTAGAGGATTTCCCAGTTCAACCCAAGTAGAGGGGGCTGTAAAAGGAGGCCACTGTGGATCTGGCCCTAGTTGAGGAGGGTCCATGGTGAAGTGAGAGGGTGGGTGTTGTAGGGGGATGGCTCCAAGACTGGAGAGGCTGTCAATGCAGGTTGTAAAGTTCTAGATGTAGACTTTTCCTTGTGCCTGCAAACCAGCTGCCCACATAGTGAATGGCACTGCTTGTAATAAGGTGATAGATTCCCTGCTACCTCTGGTCCTAGCTTGGTTTGTCAAGCTGAAGTACTTCCTATTACTGGGATGGAATATCAGTGGGGTCCTAGGGATGGACTTTTTTTTTTTTAAGATTTAGTTATTTATTTGACAACCAGAGTTAAAGAAAGAGAGAAATAGAGAGAAAGATATCTTCCATCCACTGGTCCACCTTCCAGGTAGCCGCAACGGACAGAACTGCACAGATCTGAAACCAGGAGCCAGGAGCTTCTTCCAGGTCTCCCACATGGGTGCAGGGGACCAAGGACATTAGCCATCTTCAACTGCTTTTCCAGGCCAGAGCAGAGAGCTCGATCAGAAGTGGAGCAGCTGGGACTTGAACTGGTGCCCATATGGGATGCCGGCACTGCAGGTGTCAGCTTTACCCACTATGCCACAGTGCCAACCCAGCTTTACCCACTATGCCACAGTGCTGACCCCAGGATGAACATTTACATGGGGTTTAGTGCTCTGGGGGTTGGATGGGTTCCAACTGTGACCCCTTTGTCAATATGACATCACAGTGCTGTAGCCTGTGCTCTGAGGATTTGGGTATGCTTGCAACTGTTCATTACTGCAACCAAAATACTGGAGAGGGGCATCTTAGAAGGGAAGGAGATTTATTTCAGCTCATAGTTTGTAGGTTCACAGTTCAAGTTTGGGCAGCCCCATTGCTCCAGGCATCTGGTGAGGCCTTTCAGTCCCTGTGAATTTTGTTTCTTTTCCTTGCATAAATATCCTAAGTCTTCTAGAACAATGTGGAAGAGAAGTGGCGAAAGTTAACATTGTTGCCTTGTTCATATTTATGATCTTATGAGGAAATCTTTCAGTCTTTCACAAGTACTTTGTTAACTGTAATTTTCTTTGTATGGCTCCTGTCAGTAAATGAGTTCCTTTTTATTCCTAGTTTGTCAAGTGGTCTTTTAATATACAAAATGTGGGGGTTGGCGCTATAGCATGATAGGCTAAGTCTCCGCCTGCTCTGCCGGCATTCCATATCAGTGCCGGTTCATGTCCCAGCTACTGTCCACTTCTGATTCAGCTCTCTGCTGTGGCCTGGAAAGCAGTAGAAGATGGCCCAAGTCCTTGGGCCCCTGCACCTACATGGGAGACCTGAAAGAAGCTCCTTGCTTCGGATCGGCACAGTTCCAGTCTTTGCAGCCATTTAGGGAGTGAACTAGTGGATGGAAGAACTTTCCCTGTGTCTCTCCTTCTCTCTAACTCTAGCTCCCAAATAAATAAAAAAGGGGATGTGTTGAGTTTGAGAAGTTTTTTGAATCTTTTGAAGTAGCTATGTGGTTGTATCCCATTCTATCTTTGTGAGTTATTGCCTCATCTGATTTTTCATGTAGAACCATCCTTGCATTGCTGAGATAAATTCCATTTGGTCATGGCGTATTTTCCTTTTAACATGCTGCTGTATTTGATTTGATAGTAATGTGTTGAAAATAGTTACATCTGTGGATTTTCTCTAGAAATATGTTTGTCTTTTGGAATCAGGGACATGACATAATCAGTTTCATAGAGTGAACTGTAGAGTATCCCTTCCCATTATTTGAAACTTTTTGGAAAAGTGTGTGAAGGATTGGTGCTGTGGTTTGTATGTAGCTGATGTGTATTCTTCAAAGATTGATGTGTCAGACCTTGATCCTTAGTGTGTGGATGTAAGAGGTGGTAGGCTCTCAGGGGAGGTCATTGAGTCATGGTGAGTGCTGCCCTTGGAAGGGTCTCTGTAAGTGAGTGACTTGTTCTAGGGGGAGTGAGTGATAATGACAGTACAGGAGCAGCCCCCAGGTTTCTGTGGCTCCCTGTTTCACCACTTTTTGTCTGCCTCCTGTGTGTATTCAGACCACTGTGCTACCATCCAGTATTTGGCCCTCACCAGCATTGAGCTGATGCTGGTGAAAGGCTCTCAAAACTCCAATCCCATGAGACAAATAAACCTGTTCCTTTTAGTGAGCGTGCAGTGCTTGGAATTTTGTAATCATTGGAAGACAGACCAATGAGTGAACTGACGTTGTAAATCCTTCTGTAAACATTTAATGGAGTTAGTGACTTTGGTTCTGGATTTTCTTAATAAATTTTGGATGACAAAGTGCATCTCTTCACTGGTTTTGTGTGTAGTTCAACTTTCTCTTGTATTAGCTTTCCTGAGGTGTGAGTGACATGAGGTAACGTGTGCATGTTTAAAGCATGTGAATGATAAATCTGAACACATAAGCCAGAGGTGATACTGTACCCACCATCACCTCCACAGTGTTCCCTGTGTCTCTTCAATATCCTGTCCCCATGCATCTCCTTAGACACCACTTCAGTCCAAAAACTCACCTCTGTTTTGTTACCTAAAGTTTGAAACTCAGTACAAGGTCCAGTTATTAAGTGTCTGATTTGAATTGGGTCCTTGGGTTTGCCCAAGAGTTATTGAAGGGTTAAATGATCTATTATTTACTTGTGAACATGTGCCAACATAGGTAGTTGAAAATAAAAATTCTTACATCCAATATTTCAGTGAATCCAGAGAGAATACTATGCAGGCAATCATAATTGATTTTGAAGTCAAAGTATTTGCTCATCTAAAGACATGTTGTTTATTCCTGAACAAGTGAACACTATTCTCCTTCTGAGATACACATTTTTTTTTAATCTTTTATTTAATGAATATAAATTTCCAAAGTACGACTCATGGGTTACAATGGCTTTCCCCCCCCTACCGTCCCTCCCACCCACAACCCTCCCCTTTCCTACTCCCTCTCCCCTTCCATTCACATCAAGATTCATTTTCGATTATCTTAATATACAGAAGATCAGCTTAGTATACATTAAGTAAGGATTTCAACAGCTTGTTCCCACACAGAAACATAAAGTGAAAAATAATAGATGATTTTTTTTTAAATCATGATGAAATCAGATCAGACCTATTGTCATGTTTAATCCCAGTGAGAGTCAAGTTGGGAATTGATAATTTCTTTTTTTTTATCTTTTATTTAATGAATATAAATTTTCAAAGTACGACTCATGTGTTACAATGGCTTCCCCCCCCATACCGTCCCTCCCACCCACAACCCCCCCCTTCCCACTCCCTCTCCCCCTCCATTCACGTCAAGATTCATTTTCGATTATCTTAATATACAGAAGATCAGCCTAGCATACCTTAAGTAAGTATTTCAACAGTTTGCTCCCACACAGAAACATTAAGTGAAAAATAATAGATGATTTTTTTTAAATGATGATGAAATCAGATCAGACCTATTGTCACGTTTAATCCCAGTGAGAGTCAAGTTGGGAATTGATAATTTTTTTTTTTTACAGAAGATCAGTTTAGTGTACATTAAGTAAAGATTTCAATCGTTTGCACCCCCATAGAAACACAAAGTGAAATATACTGTTTGAGTACTCGTTATAGCATTAAGCCTCAGTGTACAGCACGTTAAGGACAGAGATCCTACATGAGGAGTAAGTGCACAGTGACTCCTGCCGTTGACTTCACAAATTGACACTCCTGTTTATGGCGTCAGTAATCTCCCTATGCACCAGTTATGAGTTTCCAAGGCTATGGAAGCCCCCTGAGTTCTCCGACTCTTATCTTGTTTGGACACGGTCATAGTCAAAGTGGAGGTTCTCTCCTCCCTTCAGAGAAAGGCACCTCCCTCTTTGAAGACCTGTTCTTTCCACTGGGATCTCACTCACAGAGATCTTTTGCCAGAGTGTCTTGGCTTTCCATACCTGAAATACTCTCATGGGCTTTTCAGCCAGATCCGAGTGCCTTCAGGGCTGATTCTGAGGCCAGAGTGCTATTTAGGACATCCGCCATTCTATGAGTCTGCTGAGCATCTCACTTCCCATGCTGGACCACCCTCCCCTTTATCCATTCTATCGGTTGGTGTCAGCAGATACTAGACTTGCCCATGTGCTCCCCTTGACTCTCAGTCCTTTCATTATGATCAATTGTGAACTGAAATTGATCACCTGGAATAGCGAGATGGCATTGGCACATGCCACCTTGATGGGATTGAATTGGAATCCCCTGGTATGTTTCCAACTCTACCAATTGGGGCAAGTCAGCCCGAGCATGCCCCAAATTACACATCTCTTCCCTCTCTTATTCCCACTCTTACGTTCAACAGGGATCACATTTCAGTTAATTTTCAACACTCAAGAATAACTGTGTGATAATTACAGAATTAAACCAGTCATATCAAGTAGAACAGACAAAAAAAAAATACTATGAGGGATAATGTATTAAGTTGTCCATCAGCAGTGAGGGCTATGCTGATCAAGTCACCATTTCTCATAGTGTCCACTTCACTTCAGGAGGTTTCCCCTTTGGTGTTCAGTCAGTTGTCACCGATCAGGGAGAACATATGGTATTTGTCCCTTTGGGACTGGCTTACTTCACTCAGCATGATGTGTTCCAGATTCCTCCATTTTGTTGCAAATGACTGGATTTCGTTGTTTCTTACTGCGGTATAGTACTCTAAAGAATACATATCCCATAATTTCTTTATCCAGTCTACCGTTGATGGGCATTTAGGTTGGTTCCAGGTCTTGGCTATTGTGAATTGTGCTGCAATAAACATTAGGGTGCAGACCGCTTTTTTGTTCATCAATTTAAACTCCTTTGGGTAAATTCCAAGGAGTGGGATGGCTGGGTCGAACGGTAGGGTTATATTCAGGTTTCTGAGGAATCTCCAGACTGATTTCCATAGTGGCTTGACCA
Source organism: Oryctolagus cuniculus (assembly GCF_051225735.1). Classification (NCBI taxonomy): domain Eukaryota; kingdom Metazoa; phylum Chordata; class Mammalia; order Lagomorpha; family Leporidae; genus Oryctolagus; species Oryctolagus cuniculus. Next base: position 115,125,539 of record NC_142876.1, on the reverse strand, counting down.
GTTTGCATTCCCACCAACAGTGGGTTAGTGTCCCTTTTTCCCCACATCCTCGCCAGCATCTGTTGTTGGTAGATTTCTGTATGTGAGCCATTCTAACCGGGGTGAGGTGAAACCTCATTGTGCTTTTGATTTGCATTTCCCTGATTGCTAGTGACCTTGAACATTTTTTCATGTGCCTGTTGGCCATTTGGATTTCCTCTTTTGAAAAATGTCTATTGAAGTCCTTGGCCCATCTCTTAAGTGGGTTGTTGGTTTTGTTTTTGTGGAGTTTCTTGATCTCTTTGTAGATTCTGGTTATTAACCCTTTATCTGTTGCATAGTTTGCAAATATTTTTTCCCATTCTGTCGGTTGTCTCTTCACTCTCCTGACTGTTTCTTTTGCAGTACAGAAACTTCTCAATTTGATGCAATCCCAATAGTTGATTTTGGCTTTGACTGTCTGTGCCTCCCGGGTCTTTTCCAGAAATTCTTTGCCTGTGCCAATATCTTGAAGGGTTTCTCCAATGTTCTCTAATAACTTAATGGTGTCAGGACGTAGATTTAGGTCTTTAATCCACGTTGAGTCGATTTTTGTGTAAGGTGTAAGGTCGGGGTCTTGCTTCATGCTTCTGCACGTGGAAATCCAGTTTTCCCAGCACCATTTATTGAATAGACTGTCCTTGCTCCAGGAATTAGTTTTAGATCCTTGATCAAATATAAGTTGGCTGTAGATGTTTGGATTGATTTCTGGTGTTTCAATTCTGTTCCATTGGTCTATCCATCTGTTTCTGTACCAGTACCATGCTGTTTTGATTACAACTGCCCTGTAGTATGTCCTGAAGTCTGGTATTGTGATGCCTCCGGCTTTGTTTTTGTTGTACAAGATTGCTTTAGCTATTCGAGGTCTCTTGTGCCTCCATATGAATTTCAGCATCATTTTTTCTAGATCTGCGAAGAATGTCTTTGGTATCTTGATTGGGATTGCATTGAATCTATAAATTGCTTTTGGGAGAATGGACATTTTGATGATGTTGATTCTTCCAATCCATGAGCATGGAAGATTTTTCCATTTTTTGGTATCCTCTTCTATTTCTTTCTTTAAGGTTTTGTAATTTTCATCGTAGAGATCTTTAACGTCCTTGGTTAAGTTTATTCCAAGGTATTTGATTGTTTTTGTAGCTATTGTGAATGGGATTGATCTTAGCAGTTCTTTCTCAGTCATGGCATTGCTTGTGTATACAAAGGCTGTTGATTTTTGTGCATTGATTTTATATCCTGCCACTTTGCCAAACTCCTCTATGAGTTCCAATAGTCTCTTAGTAGAGTTCTTTGGATCCTCTAAGTACAGAATCATATCGTCTGCAAAGAGGGATAGTTTGACTTCTTCCTTCTTGATTTGTATTCCTTTGATTTCTTTTTCTTGTCTGATGGCTCTGGCTAAAACTTCCAGAACTATGTTAAATAGCAGTGGTGAGAGTGGGCATCCCTGCCTGGTGCCAGATTTCAGTGGAAATGCTTCCAACTTTTCCCCATTCAATAGGATGCTGGCTGTGGGTTTTTTATAAATTGCTTTGATTATATTGAGGAATGTTCCTTCTATACCCAATTTTCTTAGAGTTTTCATCATGAAAGGGTGTTGAATTTTATCAAATGCTTTCTCTGCATCAATTGAGATAATCATATGGTTTTTCTTCTGCAGTCTGTTAATGTGGTGAATCACATTGATTGATTTGCGAATGTTGAACCATCCCTGCATACCAGGGATGAATCCCACTTGGTCTGGGTGGATGATTTTCCTGATGTGTTGTTGTATTCTATTGGCCAGAATTTTATTGAGGATTTTTGCGTCTATGTTCATCAGGGATATTGGTCTGTAATTTTCTTTCAGTGCTGCATCTTTCTCTGGCTTAGGGATTAAGGTGATGCTGGCTTCATAGAAAGAATTTGGGAGGATTCCCTCTTTTTCGATTGTTCTGAATAGTTTGAGAAGAAATGGGATTAGTTCTTCTTTAAATGTCTGGTAGAATTCAGCAGTGAATCCATCTGGTCCTGGGCTTTTCTTTGTTGGGAGGGCCTTTATTACTGTTTCAATTTCTGTTTCAGTTATGGGTCTATTTAGGTTTTCGATGTCTTCATGGTTCAATTTTGGTAGATTACATGTGTCCAGGAATCTATCCATTTCTGATAGGTTTTCCTGTTTGCTGGCATACAGGTCATTGTAGTAATTTCTGATGATTCATTTTATTTCTGTGGTGTCTGTTGTTACGTTTTCTTTTTCATCTCTGATTTTATTGATTTGGATCTTTTCTCTTCTTTTTTTAGTTAGTTGGGCCAATGGGGTGTCAATTTTGTTTATTTTTTCAAAAAACCAGCTTCTCGCTTGGCTGATTTTTGTAGATTTTACAGAAGATCAGTTTAGTGTACATTAAGTAAAGATTTCAATCGTTTGCACCCCCATAGAAACACAAAGTGAAATATACTGTTTGAGTACTCGTTATAGCATTAAGCCTCAGTGTACAGCACATTAAGGACAGAGATCCTACATGAGGAGTAAGTGCACAGTGACTCCTGTTTTTGACTTTACAAATTGACACTCCTGTTTATGGCATCAATAATCTCCCTATGCACCAGTCATGAGTTTCCAAGGCTATGGAAGCCCCTTGAGTTCTCCGACTCTTATCTTGTTTAGACAAGGTCATAGTCAAAGTGGAGGTTCTCTCCTCCCTTCAGAGAAAGGCACCTCCCTCTTTGAAGACCTGTTCTTTCCACTGGGATCTCACTCACAGAGATCTTTTTGCCAGAGTGCCTTGGCTTTCCATGCCTGAAATACTCTCATGGGCTTTTCAGCCAGATCCGAGTGCCTTTAGGGCTGATTCTGAGGCCAGAGTGCGATTTAGGACATCCGCCATTCTATGAGTCTGCTGAGTATCTGAGATACACATTTGAAAATGGTGATCATTCGTTTCTCACTGCTGATTAACACCAAGGGACCAAGGGTGGCATAACCATTGCCCACCAACAAATGGATGCACAGGAGAACTGGGTCACTGTTCAACCATATCCCTGAGAAGAAAGACACCATGCAGTCCATCAAGTAGACGAGCACAAAGAAACCCAGGAGCAGCAGGATGGTCTGGGTGGCCCTGTGCTCTGGGGAGGCTCTTGGAGAGAGGCTGGTGCTGTGAAGATGCTGGGACCGCCTCTTGTGCCTGCACAGGAGAGTCACCATGTACCCACTTGAGACGGCCATGAGCCCTACAAGGGAGACATCCCTGAAGATCCCCAACATAGAGAATGTGTGTCTGAACACGTGACTCAGGGACAAGAGAGAGCAGGATTTAGTGACAGACATAAGACTGTGGGATGTACGATTTTTGGTGGCAACAGTGGAGATTAGGAGACGAGCACTGATGGACAAATTGAAGACCCATAGGAAGAGAAATCCACAAATGATGTGGTGTGATGCTGTGTGCTTGAAATTTGCCAACCAGGAGCTCCTGGGGCTGAGGGTGATGGCCTGGAGGACACTCAGCAGGCAGGTGGTACCCAAGGAGAGGCCCCGTGTCACCTGGTGCAAGTAGATGTCATCCCATAACTCCTGAGACTCAAAAATGTCTGTGGCTATGACCCCCACAGTGATCAGCATCCCCAGGTGGATGAGGGCCAGGTGCCCAATGGCCAGGTCAGTGGGCCTGGGCCTGTGCTTGAGAAAGAACCAGAGGATGTGGAAGAGAAGAAGGAAGGCGTTGTCTGTGATCCCAATGCTGACTTCCGAGAAAACAGCATTTCGTGCAGCAGCGATACTGGAAAGTACAATGTTTTGACTCATCTTTTTGGTGAGAAATTCATACAGTTAATGTCTGAGGACAAAGTAAGAAATATAATTTATCACACATTTTACCTCATTTATCAGTCTAAGCCACAGCCACTCCTTCATGAAGTTGTGTGGCTGAATCCCAGTGCACCCTCTTAACCTGGGAATACTGCACCCCCCCACCCTCTCCTGGAAGCCACTCTGTTCCCAGCTGCACACCTGCCAGTCTTGGTTGGGTACTGCATCCCACTGCTGGGCTCCCACAGGACCTGGACAGTAAAATGATCAGTATGTGAAAATTGTTTCCTGAGCTTTACCTTATTTTACTTTTTCAAAGTCAGGGATGATGAATTTTTCCCTTTGAATATGCAAAATCTGATAAAAATTCTGGCTACGTAGTAAGAGTGCTGTAATTTCTGGTGAATTCTAATGAGAATTTTAGGAACGCAGTTATTAGACCCCATATGTATTAAGTGTCAAGTATATATCCATGTAGTATTCTCTTATGTCACTGCTATGTTTATTTTGGTTTATATCCAGAGAAATTTTCTTTCTCTTAAAACTATTTTGAAAGTGTTACAGAGAAGGAGACACACACACACACACACACACACACACACAGGGGTCTTCCATCTGCTAGTTGAATCCCCAGATGGCCACAAAGGCTGGAGTTCAACTGATCCTAAACCAGGAGCCAGGAGCTTCCTCCTGGTCTTCCCCGTGGGTGCAGGGCCCAAGCTCTTGGGCTGTCTTGTGCTGCTTTTTCAGGCCATAGCAGTGAGCTGAATCAGAAGTGGAGCAGCTGGGACTCGAACTGAAACCCATATGGGATGCTGGTGCCACAGGCAGCAGCTGTACCCGCTACACCACGGTGCTGGCCCCGAGAAATTCTCTTAATATGTAAGAGACCTAATGTTTGTTGATATAAACTCTGAATTTAAATCTATGATCTGACGTTTACTAAATGTGTGACCATCAGCTGTCAATTAACACATGAGCCCCAGTTAGCTCATTTGTAACCATAGGTAGGCATGTCACTTACTAGAGATGCTGTGTGTGCAAATGTATGAGCAGGTGTACTAGCTGGGGGACAGTGGTCTCTGCAGGAACTGCAGCCACGGCTGTCCCTGTGAGTTTTTCCTCATGAGCTCCCTTGACAGAGCGCCGTCTTCTCCTAATTTGCCAACCCTGTCCATGCCTAGAGGGGCAGGAGGACGTGAGCACCAGAGTAGCAGGCGCTGAACACCCTCTGTTCCATGGTTCCTTCCCTCTGCATTCCTGGCTTGTGGAAACTGCAGTGGATATGTTCATAGTAATGTAGATGGCTGATTCCTTTCTACAGAAATGATTAGACAGATCCTCCTCCTCCACCAGGAATGTGTTCTCCATGAGGCCTGAGCCTTCCTGTCTTCCCCTGTCAAGAGGTGTATGCGACTTAAGTGTTTAATTTACGCTGGAGAACTCAGTTATGACCTACGTGTGGGCTATTTCCACAATAAATGTAGCTATCTACTTATAAATATGCAGCATATAACTCAGAAACAAATAATCCAGTAATACATTTCCACATATTAATCATCAGATAATCAGGAGTGTCAGACTGAATTTCATCCACAGCAAATCAGAGTGTTGTGATTCTATGACTTGCTAAGGAGAAGCTGAACTGTTTCAGCCCCATTGCCTTTAGCATTTAAGAATACAGACAGGGTTGGTGCTGTGGTGTAGCAGGTTTTGTCATTGCCTGTGTCTCCAGCATCACATGTGGATGCTGGTTTGTATCCTCACTGCTCCATTTCCAATCCTGCTCCCAGCTAATGGCCTGAGAAAAGTGACAGGCATTGCCCAGGTGCTTGGGCCCCCGTCATCCATGCGGGAAACCCAGATGAAGCTCCTGACTCTGGCATGGCTCAGCCCCGGCCACTGCACCCACTTGGGATGACCACTTAATGGAAGACCTCTGTCTTTCTGTCCTAACTCCGACTTTCAAATAAACAAATATTTAAAAAAAAATTATCTGGGATAGTCTTGGAAAATTGCCAATTTTCCTCAAGAGAAATGCCATAGTAGTGTTTTTAAATGTTGACCTTTTCTCAAAATATTGATCAAATAAATGACAACTCTGTTCATACGCTTAGGAAGATAAGGTTTGATCATGTGATGTGCTCGAGACAGAACAGAAGTGTTTGTCTTGTGGTCCATCCATCTCTGCATGTTACGTGTCCTGTGACCATTAATCAAGCAGCACTGAGCAGCTGGCTCTGTATTTCCTGTACTTACAGCGACACTCAGCCCTCTACTGTGCATCTGTTTCACCTAAGCTAGGAGATAGGACTGATAGTGCTTTAACAACAGAACATTGAACATAAATATGTATATATATGCATATATATAATATCAAACTTTATAGGAAAGGAACACATTTCATCCATTTGATATATAGTTTTATGAGCATAATGCTACTTCCCAAATTCCTCCCCATTCCTGCCCTCCCTCCTCCTCTTATTTTTCTTTTAATTTTTAAAATGACATACTTCTAATTTCAACCAAATAATTCATCAAGTAGGAAAACCATTGTTCAAGAGTATAGACAACACTTCAAGAGATTGAAATAAAAATTAGAATTGTAAATTTCTATTTTTAAGATTGTTTGAAATACATGTGATTTCTTGCCTGTTAATGAAGTATATGGGAACATCAAGTCAAAAAATAGAATCATTTTGTGAAAAGATTTGAAGTTTGTGTATATGGAGAGTCTGAATTTTTCATTTAAATGCATATTATGAAAACACTATGCATATATTTCAAAAATGTTTTGTGCCAATATAAACTTAGCTTTTAATTACATTTTCCATGAATTTTTTGAAGTTCTCATGTGCAGGCTTTGCTTTAATTGAGATTTTAAAATAAAATGGAATCTCCTAAGCACAAATACATAACAGTATAAACTGATGAAGTACCATGTCTTACCGTTGATAAGTTATGGGTGGGACCACGTATGTGCAGTGTTTCTCAGAGGGTTGTCAGGAAAGGCGGGAAGTGCGATGCCTTGAACTCGGGGTCAGATCAGGAAGCCTCATGTTTGGTGGAACCTTCTTCAGAAGCACTGAAGGGGAAATGCCCAAGAAGGAGCTGGAAAACTTTCCCTTTTTCTCAGGATGGTGATCAAGGAAAACCACACAGGTGGCACACTGAAGGGCACCCGTTGAGAGTGGCTGCTGTGAGGATCAGGAGAGATGCCCAAAGTCGAGTCCACTCACCCCGCTAGCTCCACTTGCTGAGCACACGCCATGCCACCAGTGGAATGCAGACACCATTTCTGTACGTTTTATATTTATATGTGTGCATGTTAGAAATAAAGAAATAGAAATTAAGAGGTTAGCTATTTCTTTGCTGATATTTTACTATAAAGCATTCTGAAAAGTTAGAAGCAGTGCTCTTCTCTTAGCATGTCCTCCCCAGCCATGCTCTTCACACACACTGCTGACAAGCACAGCACAGACTAGGAGATCATAAGACAGCAGGAGGAGCCAGGAGACCCTCTCAGATACAGCTCCGAGGAGTGACAGTGCGAGGTGGCACCTGACTCTGCTGATGGACCAAGCCCCCAAGTCACCTTCTCCACACTGGAGAAAGCAGACGGCCCTCAGAGAGACTGGAGATGCTAACACATGTCAAAAGATCACAGCGCTTACAATTTGAGGATCTTAAAGAGGTCTCATGAGGACTGTTGGTATCACAGGAGAGGAAGGAAGGGCTGAGTGGGAAGGTTAGGAGAATGAGAGAACAGGACTAAGAAGTGTCTGAGAGAAATCAGCATCTGCTTGAGCACTGACCTCCAGGAGCTCTTAGATCTGATGCTGCAGGCTGAGTTCAGCCAGGAGCAAATGGACACCATGAAGACTCCTCCTACACCTGATCAAGACAGCACTCACTTCAGACAGCTGTGTGCTGCACGGACCCAAGTCACAGCCAGTCCTATGCTACATGGCACCATCAAGAGGGCCAGAGACAGTGGAAAACACCACGATCAGTGCACCACCATCAGTCAGGAGGGAAGTGTAGGGAGGAACACCTTCAGCAGAACCCATTACAGCCTTGGGTGCTTATGACCTTGTGGGTAGACAGACACCAGGTGAAGGGAGGAAGAGAGGACATACCGGCTCTGTCATGTGTTCTGTAGCGTGAGCATTTTGTGTCATCTCTTAGGGCTGACATGATGTGTGAGTACTGGGGTTTCTGCCCAGCATGTTGTGATGTGCTTAGATACATGAAAGTGCATTCTTTGGTTGGTCATTTCCATGTAGGTCAGTTTCCCCATCACGGTTGATAAAAATGTGATCCAAGAGGTGAAACTGACCATACCCAAGGGATGTATATTAAGATCTATAACTATTTTGAGCCACACGTTCAATCTTTTGGCATAACCCTGGCTGGAACACAATGAAGGGAACTATGGAAAAAGAGCTGGCAGAGTCAGCACAGGCAGGTGGATGTTAGTGCCATGTGCAGAGATGCAATGAGATACATGAATTCTGGGAGAATGAAGAAAAAACTTGAGGAGTGTTTAGGTAAGTGGGCCTCAGCTGTTCCTCAAGCAGTCTGGATGGGAATTATATACTGGTGTCACAAGGTGGAATGATTGTACAGTACAGCTCATGGTGCCTCCCTACACTTGGGTATTTGTAGAACTAATAATTTTACATGTAGTCTGAGAACACTCAAGAGTGAGTAGTTACCATTCCAAAGCCAAGTCCAGGAAAGTCCAGAGGGGCTGCATCATAACAAACAAGGACGATAAGTCACAGATACTAACAAGAAAATCCTATCAGACCAGCTTCCCTGGTCCATTGAACAAAGACGTGAGAGTGGCTGGACTTCCTGCCTAAACGGATGCCGCTGGCAGCTGTCATCACAGTGCAGTCTTTGCATCTGAGTAACAGGAGATTATTTCATATTGATCTCTTCTATTAAGTGCATGACATGTGTACAGGCATGGTATATCTTGCATCATCAATACATGGAGTTTGGCATAAAAAAGTGTAAAACTCAACCATAGGGATCAAGGCATATGAAATTCATCTTATTCTAGAATCTCCTCCTAATGTAAGGTTTCTTGAATATTTGTTAGCCACAGAAGGAGAGATTTTTTTTAATGGGTAAAGACAGACATTTGGAGACATATTTCTGAGATTATGTTCTTCCATCATTTGGAGAGAGGGAGAGAGATCCCTACCACCATTTCTTTAATTTTCATGTAAGTTCAGCATCATTACTGCATCCTGGAGTTGGGAATTTGCTCATGGCTTAGGAGCTGACTCACGCAATTGGAAATGTGTGATGTTGAAGCCCAGACTAGAAAGATTTTTGTAGGAAAATACTGGGAGACATTGTGTAGGAAGGGGAGGGTTAACTGTACATGGTGGTGTTTATAGCAGCAGCGTTGTTTACTTCATTGAGTTTAAATTATTTTATAAGGGGCTGGTATTGTCACATAATAGGTTAAGCTGCTGCCTGCAATGCCAGCATCCTGTATGGGTGCTGGTTTGAGTTTGGACTGTTGAATTTCCTATCAAGCTGCCTCTTAATAGCCTGGAAAAGCAGAGGAGGGTGGCCCAAGTCCTTGAGCCCCTGCACCCACATGGGGTTGATCTATCAAACCAATGAAAGTCGCTTCATCCAAAGAAATGAATAGGAAACTAAAATTAACTAGTTGAGTTTTATATGAAAAATGTACTATTTTATGACTTGTCAAAAGACCAAAATATCCTAAAAGATTTCCCAACTGTACTACACAGAGAACACCCCTGAGCTGTGGAGGACTGTTGGAGCCCAGTCTCTTCTGAGGCTGCCACAAACCTCACTGTAGTCACAATCTGTCCCCCATCACACCCTGCCTAGGAACCCACCCGCCCTGATGGCCCATCTGTGGAGTAAAGAGCCACTTACCCAGGATGACAGCTGAGGGAGTCCATGCACCTGAGAGGAACCTGCAGGGTTTTAAGGGAAGGCTTCCTGAGCTCATCTCTCTGCAGGATCTCATTGTAGTGTCTGCACAAACCTGACAAGATGCCGCAGGGGACATGGGACACGCGGTTCCCTGTGGAACAGGTCACCTGTCTCTGCATTTGCCCTTACTCTCTCCTGGATAATGGCAGTCTGGGGAGAGCTGAGCTCAAAACTTTTCTCTGAGTTCCCTGACACCTGTGTGAGGGGCAGAAGGGTTCTGGCTGGGTAAACAACATCTAGTTCTCTGATCTTGATCCTGAGAGCACCAGAGTCCCAACCCACTCCACACTGTGCAGTGACCCTGCCTCAGGCTGAGACGCCTGGTGTCCTCCATGAGTTCCCAGGGGCTGAGGGACCTCGCCCTGGAATGTGAGGGGCAACTTTGTCCCTGGATCCACTCACATGCCGCACCTGGTTTCCATGTGTCATTAGTGGTATATGCTGTGATGTTCAAGTTCTTAGTTTAAAATTAAACTCTTTGTCAGACTGAAGGAGATGTAGAAACCTCTGATCAATTCTTCGTGGTGAAAATTGTTTGAAATTCTCTTGTAGAAACCCTCTGAGAATAGAACAGCACAGTGCTCATTCCTATCTAACTGTAGTTAGCACCTATTCTGCAGCCTGTCCCCTCACCTCTGTTCTCCCTAGCCTCTTGTCGCCACATTATACTTCAGCTGTTAGGAGCTAAGCTGTTTTTCAATTCCAGATACAGGTGAAGTGGTATGGAAATTATCTTCTTGTGCTTGGCTTATTTTATTTAACAGAGTGGTCTCTAGTCCCATCCGCTTGTTGCCATTGATAAACTTTGAGCTTTGTTTGACTGAATAGCACTACAGTGTGTACAAGGACGTTTTCCTTATCCATACGTCAGTTTCCATATCCTGGCTGCTATGAAGATGGCTGTAATAAACGGGGGCATGTTGGTGTTTCTTCGACAGTGGTTCCCTTTTCCTTGGATATGTGCCTGGAGGTGGAGTTGTTGGGTCATCTGGCAGTTCCATTTTTAGTTTTCTGAGGCAAGTTCATACTATTTCCCATAGTGGCTGAACAGTCTCATCAGTATACAATGGTTCTCTTCTCCCCACATTCTTGCCAGCACTTGTAATCTTTGTGTTGTTGATAGCAGCCAGTGTAACAGGAGTTAGGTGTTATCTGTGATGGTTTTTATTTCCATTTCCCTGTTGATTAGTGATGTTAAGAAATTCTGTTAACCTGGCAATTCACATACCTTCCTTTGAACAAGGCCTCTTTATAGCTACTGCCCATTTTAAAATTGGATTATTTGGCTGTTTTGCCATCGGGCATTAGAGATTATGGTTATTAATCCTTTGTCATGTGAATGCTTTAAAAATATCTTCTCCCATTTTTTAAAGATTTATCTATTTATTCGAAAGGCAGAGTTAACACACAGAGGGAAAGAGAGGTAGAGAGGGAGAGGGAGAGGTCTTCCATCTGCTGGTTCACTCCCCAGTTGGCTGCAATGGCCGGAGCTGCACCCATCCAAAGCCAGAGGCTTCTTCCGGGTCTCCCACATGGGTGCAGGGACCCAAGGACTTGGGCCATCTTCTTCTGCTTTCCCAGGCCACAGCAGAGAGCTGGATTGGAAGTGGAGCATCCAGGACTTGAACTGGTGGCCATATGGAATGCCAGCACTGCAGGTGGTGGCTTTACCCACTACGCCACAGCGCTGGCCCCATAAAGCTCTTTAGTTTGATGAAATACTATTGCCTTTTTTCCCATTCTTCCAGGGTCTGATCTAACAAATCCTTGCCCATTCCAATGTCCTGTAAAATTTCCTCTGTTGTTTCCATGTAGCTCCAAGTGTCAGGTGTTACATGTATATCTTTGATCCATTTTATGCTAATGTTTTCCATCGTGAGGAATAGGGTCTGACATTATCTGTATCTGGATATCCGATTTCCCAACATTATTTATTGAAAAGACTGTTATTTTGCCAAAGTATATTTTTAGCACCTTTGTGAAAAGATCAGTTCGCTTCAGGTGCTTATGTTCAATTGTAGGGTCTGTATTCTGTTCCACTGTTCCACTTGTCTGTTTTTGTACTGTTTTAATTATTGTAGCTTTGCAATCTACTCTATGGTCAATTTTGTCCTTCTTGTTCAAAATTGCATTGGCTATTGGGATCTTTGATGCTTCTGTAAGAATTCAGTAGTTGTGTCTGGTTCTCTGAAAAATATCATTGGTATTTTGATGGGGATTGCAAAGATCCTGTAACAATCAGTTTGTGTGGTATGGACATTGTACTGATAATTACTTTTCCATTCTATCCACATGGAAAATCTTTTATGTCTTTACATCATCTTCTGTTTCTTTCTTCAGTGCTTTATAGTTTTCATTGTAGAGATCATTTTCTTCCTTGAGTAAATGTACTTTATTGTGTTGTTTTTGTAGTTACTACAAATGGCATTGCTTCCTTGATTTCTTTTTCAGATAACTTGCTGTTGATGTATAATAGTGCTATTGATTTTTGTAAGTGACTTCATATTTTGCAACTTTGCTGAATGTGTTTATTAATTTTAACTCCTTTTGGCCGAGTCCTTAGGGTTTTCTATATTTGAGGTCATATCATCTGCAAATGGTGACAATTTAACTCTTTCCTTTTCTTTTTTTAAAGATTTTATTTATTTATTTGAGAGGTAGAGTTACAGACAGTGAGAGGGAGAGACAGAGAGAGAGGTCTTTCTTCCGTTGGTTCACTCCCCAACTGGCCGCAATGTCCGGAATTGTGCCAATATCCGAAGGCAGGAGCCAGGTGCTTCTTCCCGGTCTCCCATGAGGGTGCAGGTGCCCAAGGATTTGGGCCATCTTCCACTGCTTCCCCAGGCCATCATAAAGAGCTGGATAGGAAGTGGAGCAGCCAGGACCAGAACCGGCGCCCATATGGCATGCCAGCACTGCAGGTGGAAGATTAACCCACTGTGCCACAGTGCCAGCCCTTAACTCTTTCCTTTTCTATGTGAACATCCTTATTTTTCCCCTTAATTTCTTCACCAGTACCTTTCTCTATTGTCCAAGGAAAGTCCAATGGTATGCCTTGGACAAAAGAAAAGTCACTCTTGAGTTTTCTTCTTTTATGAAAATGTTTCTTCATATTAACATTTTGTTAATATCTCCATAATAATAATAGAAAATTTTAAACATATAAAATGCAAACAAAATAGTTTACTTCACCCACCCTCAGCAATATAAACATTCTGTTACTTTGTACCATCCTCCAGCTTTGTGAGATAATTGATATGACAGTATAATTTGAAGATATATCATGTAGATTTTATGTACACAAAGATAGACAAACATTGTAAAGTAGGTACCATAATCAAACCTGTTGACACTTCCCCTCATTCACATATGATGGTACTTCAAAAAGATTGTGGGAAAATGGAACTGAAAGATAAATTTTTATGGGTGCAAAAACATTTTTTAAATCCTTGCCTAGTTTTTAAAATCATAACATGGGTTTTTGTGAAGTTTTTGAAGAACTTTGTTTGCTTCTATGTGTGTTGATAATCTTGAGGATCTATTCTCTCACCCAATTCAAATGTATGATACAGTGTTAATCATGGCCACCATGTTGTATAGTGATCCCTAGGTTGTACTCAACTTAGAATGAAATCTTTCCCTCTGACCAGCAGCTCCCCATGTCAACCCCATGCTATCCCCAGCAACCATCCTACTATTCTATTCTTTGCTCATTTCAACTTTATTACATTCCACATAAAAGTGAAATCAATTTAAATGGTGGTTTTATTGTCAGAAATGTTTTTTGTTTTTATTTGAAAGGGAGAGAGACAGAAATAGATTTTCTATCCACTGGTTCATTCCCCAGATGCCCACAACAGCCAGGGCTGGGGCAGTCTGAAGCCAGGTGTCTGGAATTCAGCCCAGTCTCCCACATGGATGTCAGGGAGCCAATTACTTTATTTATCACTTAGCACCTCCTGTAAGCTGGAGCTCTGTCTACGCACAAGGCCATGAGCACCCATTTTGGCACACCCTCCACTGCTCTCCTGGCACTTACATATGGATCTGAGCATCTCTCAGAAGTTCCATGCCCATTGGATGGTACCGTGGTCACAGCATTGCCTGTGGCATGGATAATGGCAGGATGCTGAGTGTGTGAAGTGATGGCTGCCTGGAGCAGCTGTGCTACTCCTCTCCTGAATTCACAGCACACAGAGGTGGAGCGTGTACTCCACTGATAGAATTGTGTGTGGTCTGCACAGCGTGGAGACAGCTGGGGGTTTGGAGTCAGGGCCTCTGTTCTCTCCAAGGGAGCTCCCGTGGGTGGGAACTCCTGAATACATCTAACTGTATCATTTCCTGACCAGTAGTATTGAAAGGGAATAAGGTTTTCCAGTTCCAACTCAGGAATTTCCTGCATAGAAAAATGTAAAATCCTGTGTTTTTTTTTATTTAATAAATGCATTTTTACATAAATACAAATTTAGGAATAGAGTGGTTCTTTCCCCCATGCCTCCCACCCCACTCCCTTCCTGCCTCCCATTCCCTCTCCCATCTCCTTCTTCATTATGGATCCTTTTTAATATGACTTAATATATAGAGGACCATCTCTATGCTAATCATAGATTTCAACAATTTGCCTCCACACCCACACACAACATATAGAGTACAGTTTGGGGAGAGAATTTACAGTCAATTCTCATTTTGTAGTTCAATAGGGACAGAGGTCCTACCTGAGGAGCAAGTGCACAGAGACTACTGTTGTTCATTTAACAATTAACACTCTTGTTCTATGACGCTGGCGATCATCCGAGGCTCCGGCCGTGGGCCACCAGGGCCACGGAGGCCCCCTGTGATCACAGACTCCATCGTCACCTGGACACAGCCATAAGCAAAGAGGATGTTCTCCCCTCCCCTCAGAGAAGAGCGTCCCCTTCCCCGATTACCTTCCCCACCTCCCGAGGTCTTAAAGAGATCCTTCGTGTAGGTTCCCCCCACCCCCAGAATCGTGTCTTTCCGTGCTCAAGATGCTCCTGCAGGCCCTTCAGCCCAACCAGGAAGCCCCATGGGCTGACTCTGAGGTCAGAGTGCCATCCACCACGAAAGTCATTCTGGGAGTCTGCCAGGCTGACTGTGCCCCCCTTCAATTCCATTATTTTTACCAGGTATTTGATGTTATTTATGTCATCCCTTTTAAATTTAAACCAGTCTATCTGTTGCTTTTAACATTTAAGTTGATCACTGTAATGGTGAAGATGGTGTTTATACCACCGATCCTTATGGGTTTGGAGCCCCATGACTAGTTCTTGGGGTGTACCCTGAGAGGTAAGTCTGTATGCCTGTATGCAGAACCATACTGCTTTACAGTTTTAGACTACCTCCTCCATCTCTTATTCCCTCCCTTGTTTTTAACTGAGATCTTTTTCCAATTGCTTTAAAATACATGTAGTTAACTCTGTGTTAGAGAGTTCAGCATATAGTGTGAAGTAGAGAGATGAGAGAGAGAGAGAGAAAACAGAGAAAACGACAAAACAAAATGAAGAGGATATACACAGTAAAAAGTACAATGGTTGACTGTCTCTCAACAATCAGGTCAAGGATTCTTGAGGACGTTAGTTCTGAAAGTGACTATTTCGCTTCTATAGCTTTAATTTTAGCTGGGCTGTTAATTCTCCTGAATCAGGGAGAACATATGATGTTTGTCTCTTTGGGGCTGGGTTATTTCACTAAGTGTGAGGTTTTCCAGCTTGCTCCATTTTGTTGCAAAGCACCAGATTTCATCCTTTTTTACTGCTGTGTAGTATTCCATAGTGTACATATCCCACAATTTCTTTATCCAATCTTTGGTTGATGGACATTTAGGTTGCTTCTATGTCTTAGCTATTGTGAATTGAGCTGCAATAAACATGGTGGTGCAAATAGTACTTTTGTTTACTGATTTCATTTCCCTTGGGTAAATCCTAGTAGTGGAATGGCTGGGTCACACGGCAGGTCTGTATTCAGGTCTTTGAGGTATCTCCATACTGTTTTCCACAGTGGCTTTACCAGTTTACATTCCCACCCACAGTGGGCTAGGGTGCTCTTTTCCCCACCTCCTCGCCAGCATTTGTTGTTTGTTGATTCTTCTATGAGTTCCAATAGTCTCTTAGAGGGATCTATTGGATCCCCTATATATAGTATCATGTCATCTGCAAATAGGTATAGTTTAACTTCCTCCTTTCCCATTTGTATCTCTTTAATTTCTTTTTGTTGCCTGATGGCTCTGCTAAAACTTCTAGGACTATATTGAATAGCAATGGTGAGAGTGGGTATCCCTGTCTGGTGCAAGTTTTCAATGGAAATGCCTCCAACTTTTCTCCATTCAATATAATGCTGGCCATGGGTTTGTCATCAATTGCCTTAATTGTGTTGATGAATGTTCCTTCTAAATCCAATTTGCTTACAGTTTTCATCATGAAAGGGTGTTGTATTTTATCAAATGCTTTCTCTGCATCTATTGAGATAATCATATGATTTTTGTTTCTCAATTTGTTAATGTGATGTATCACATTGATTGATTTTTGAATGTTGAACCATCCATGCATACCAGGGATACATCCTACTTGGTCCAGGCGAATGATCTTTCTGATGTGTAGTTGGATTCAGTTGGCTGTGGGGAGCAACTGAGACTAGACTAAGTTATTGGAATTAAGACTTGTTCTATGCATCTGATCTCCCACAATATGGCGCTGAGAGAGACCAAACAACTTCTACGCAGCTGCCTCACCAATTCCACTGATAAACTGCAGGAGTTGATCCTGCTCCTGATTGGAGGAGAGCAGCGTGCTCGGCGTGTGGGCAGCAGAGCAAGGATTGGTGGAAGAGGACTATAAAGGAAAAGAAGGACAATATGCACTGGGGAACATCTGAGGAACATCTGAGCAGCCCCCGAGAGAGCCGGCTGGCGGTGTGCTGCTCCTCCGTGGAAGCAGGGAAAGCGGTGGGGGGTGCCGCCCCTCTGCGGAGGCGGGGGGCCGGCAGCTAACCCAGGATGGCGTCATTCCTCCATGAGTGAGGGAACAAACGGCAGCTAACCCGGGAAGGGCCGGACAAAAGAACAGTGCAGGGTCTGGTGTCGTTCCTCAGCGAATGGGGGAGTGACATAATGGTGCCGTGACTCGGATATGAAACCTAGGAGGGAAGAAGCGGGCAAATACTGGAGAGAGAGAATAGGGAAGAGCCTAGGGAAAAGCCGGATGGAAAAAGTGCCGGAAGAAGCTAGTGAAAGCCTAGGCATAGACTCGGATACAGACTATGGGGAGAAGCTAGGAGAAATCTAAGGTTGAAAGTGAAAGTGAAAGCTAGAAGAAACATAGACTCGGATACGGACTGTGGGGAGAAGCTAGGAGAAATGAGAGAGAAATATTGTTGGAAAAGTACTGGGTAGAGAAAAATATAAGCTAGGGAAAGTGAAGCCGTGGGGGTAGGCCGAAGTGGAGACGTAAGCTAGGTTGGGATCCATCAAGTCAGCCCGAGGAGCAAAAGGCGAAAAACTAAACCGGAAGCGGAGATGTAAGCTAGGTTGGAATTCGTCAGGTTAGCCCGGGGAACTTAGACTGAAAACTAAACCGGTAGCAGAAACGTGAGCTAGGCCATGATTTGTGGAAGCCGCCGAGCGCAGAGAGAGTGTGCGGGGTACGAGTGGAGAGAGCGCACGGGGCGCGAGCAGATAGGAGAGCGTGGGGCTGGTGCAGAGGCCGTGGTGCGGGCGCGAAAGGCGCGGAGACCATGGAGCGCGCGTGAAGCCGGGAAGCCGCACAGATAAGAGAAGCGCGGGCTGAAGCTGTGCAGAGCCAGGAAGCTGCTGCGGTGTGGGGTGCCAGAAAGCCACCGCAGGGCGGGTGCTGGGAACCCGCGGGGATAAGAGAAACAGAAGTATAGAAGTAAAATGAGAGAAATAGGAATGCTGGCAGATAGAAGTAAAATAAGAGAAATAGGAATGCCCAGAGATAGAGAAATAGAGAAAAATAAGGCCTCCCCACAACACGGCGATGAGAAGGCTCAGATTTGGTCTGCCTGATTAGTAAGGCGATAAGCACCTGTGGGCGGCTAGCAGAGTATGTGCAGCGGGTCACCGAAGATAGGCACGTATCAATGCCAATAAAAGCCTCCCAACAACACGGCAATGAGAGGGCTTGGATTCAGTCTGCCTGATTAGTAAGGCGGTAAGCACCTGTGGGCGGCTAGCAGAGTATGCACAGCGGGTCACTGAAGATAGGCACGTATCAACACCAATAAAAGTCTCCCCACAACACGGCAATGAGAGGGCTTGGATTCGGTCTGCCTGATTAGTAAGGTGGTAAGCACCTGTGGGCAGTTCTAGCAGAGCAGAGCATGCACCACAGGGCACCGAACACAGGCACGCATCAACGCCTAAAAACCTCCCCACAACATGGCAAAGAGAGGACCCGGATTCGGTTTGCCTGATTGGTAGGGCTGTAAGCACCTGTGGGCAA
Organism: Oryctolagus cuniculus; assembly: GCF_051225735.1. Taxonomy (NCBI): domain Eukaryota; kingdom Metazoa; phylum Chordata; class Mammalia; order Lagomorpha; family Leporidae; genus Oryctolagus; species Oryctolagus cuniculus. The sequence continues at coordinate 115,107,263 of NC_142876.1, read as the reverse complement.
CTCGAGCAGAGCAGAGCAGAGCAGAGTGTGTGCTGCGGGGCACCAAAGACAGGCGCGTATCAATGCCAAAGAATAAAAAGAAAGGGGGAACTGTGGGGAGCAACTGAGACTAGACTAAGTTACTGGAATTAAGACTTATTCTATGCATCTGATCTCCCACAATATGGCGCTGAGAGAGACCAAACAACTTCTACGCAGCTGCCTCACCAATTCCACTGATAAACTGCAGGAGTTGATCCTGCTCCTGATTGGAGGAGAGCAGCGTGCTCGGCATGTGGGCAGCAGAGCAAGGATTGGTGGAAGAGGACTATAAAGGAAGAGAGAGACAACATGCACCAGGGAACACCTGAGGAACATCTGAGCAGCCCCCGAGAGAGCCGGCCAGCAGTGTGCTGCTCCTCCGCGGAAGCGGGGAAAGCGGTGGGGGGTGCCGCCCATCCGTGGAGACGAGGGGCCAGCAGTTAACCCGGGATGGCGTCGTTCCTCCATGAGTGAGGGAACGAACGGCAGCTAACCTGGGAAGGGCTGAACAAAAGAACAGTGCAGGGTCTGGTGTCGTTCCTCCGTGAATGGGGGAGCGACAGTTGGCCAGGATTTTGTTGAATATTTTTGCATCTATGTTTATCAGTGAAATAGATCTGTATTTTTCTTTCTTTGTTGCATCTTTTCTGGGCTTTGGAATTAAGTTGATATTGGATTTATAGAAATAATTTGAGAGGATTCCCTCCCTTTCAATTATTTTGAATAATTTGAGAAGAACTGGGGTTATTTGTTCTTTAAATTTCTGGTAGAATTCAGTAGTGAAGCTGTCTGGTCCTGGGCTCTTCTTTTTTTTCAGTAGTGTGTTTATTACTGATTCAATTTCTTTCACGGTTATGGGTCTGTTTAGGTTTTCTATGTCTTCATGGCTCAGTTTCAGAAGGTTTTATGTATCCAGGAATCTGTCCATTTCTTCCAGGTTTCCCCATTTGCTGGCATACAGCTCTTTGTAGTGGTTTCTGATGATTCTTTTTATTTCTGTTGTGTCTGTTGTTACATTTCCATTACTATCTTTAATTTTATTCTCTCCCTTTTTTGGTTAGTTGGACCAATGGTGTGTCTATTTATTTTTTCAAAGAACCAGCTCTTGGTTTTGCTGATCTTTTGTATTGCTTTTTTGGTTTCAATTCTGTTTATTTCTTCTCTAATCTTTAGTATTTCTTTTCTTCTGCTGGGTTTGGGTTTGGTTTGCTGCTGTTTTTCTAAATCTTCGGAGTGCATAGAGAGGCCGTTTGTTTGGTATCTTTCCAGTTTCTTGATGTGGCACCAATTGCTATAAACTTCCTCTTAGCACTGCTTTTGCTGTATCCCACAAGTTTTGATAAGTTGTACTATCATTTTCATTTGTTTCTAGAAATTTTTTGATTTCTTTTATGACCAACTATTCACTCAGAATCACGTTGTTCATTCTCCATGTGTTTTATTATGATGTAGAGATTCTTGAGTTTTTGATTTTGAGTTTCATTGCATTGTGGTCTGAGAAGATGCGTGGTATAATTTCATTTTTTTTTTGAATTTGCTGAGGCTCCCTTTATGGCCTAGCATATGGTCAATCCTAGAGTAAGTTCCATGTACCAGAGAGAAACATGTGTACTCTGTGGCTGTGGGGTGGAAGGCTCTGTAGATATCTACTAGGTCTATTTGGTCTATAGTGTCAATTAACTCTGTTGTTTCCTTGTTGGTTTTCTGTCTGGTTGATCTGTCCATTGGTGAAAGTGGGGTGTTGAAGCCCCCTGTTACTATTGTATTTGAGTCTATATCTCCCTTTAAATCCTTTAGTAATTCTTTCAAGTAGCCAGGCACCCTATAATTAGGTGCATATACATTTATAATAGTAATGTCTTCGTGTTGGATTGATCCTGTAATCATTATATATTGTGCTTCTTTGTCTCTTTTAATAGCTTTTGTGTTAAAGTCTATTTTGTCTGATATTAAGATGGCCACACTGGCTCTTTTTTGGTTTCTGTTTGGTTGGAATATCTTTTTCCATCCTTTCGCTTTCAGTCTGCTTGCATCTTTGCTGGTGAGGTGTGATTCCTGAAGGCAACAGATAGATGGATTTTCTCTTTTAATCCATTCAGGTAGTCTGTGTCTCTTGATTGTAGAGTTGTGATCATTTACATTCAGTGTGACTATTGTTAAATACTGTCGTTTTCCTGTCATGTTTTCCTTATGTGTTTTGGGATTTGTTTGTAGTTTAGTTGGGTCATTTTCTACATTTGTTGTCTTTTGTAGTGAAGTTCTTGTTTTTGTATTTTTGTGTGCAGCACGTCCTTGAGCCAGTGTTGTAGGGCTGGACGTGAAGATACAAATTCTTTCAGTTTCTGTTTGTCATGGAAAATCTTTATTTCCCCTTCATTCATAAATGACAGCTTTGCAGGGTACATTATTCTCAGCTGGCATCCTTTATATTTTAAAACTTGAAATATATCATGCCATTGTTTCCTTGCCTGTAGGATTTGTGATAAGTCTGAGGTAAGTCTGATTGAATTACCTCTGAATGTGATTTGTCGTTTCTCTCTGGCACATTTTAGGATTTGTTCTTTGTGTTTCACTGAGCTGAGTGTTGCCACAATGTGTCATAGTGAATTCCTTTTCTTGTCATATTTGTTAGGACTCCTGTGTATTTATTGAATTTGGTTGTTTCTTTCAAACTGCCTATGTTGGAATTTTTCTGATACTATTTCATTGAAAATGCATTTAAATCCGTTCTCTCTTTCCACACCCTCAGGGACTCCTATTATCCAGATGTTACAATGCTTGATTGAATCTTGTAAGTCTTCAACTGTGTTTTTTAATTTTCTAATTTCTTCTTCCTGTGCTTGATCTGACTGTATTACTTTTGGAAGTTTGTCTTTGAGTTCTGATATTCGCTCTTCTATTTCATCTGTTCGATTTCTGAAGGGCTCCACAGTGTTTTTTATTTGGTGTTTTTTATCTGTTTTTCATTTCCAATGTTTCATTCTGGCTTCTCTTTAGGATCTCTAATCCTTGGGTGTGGTTTTCATTCAGATCTTGAATCTGTTTCTCATTGGTTCTAAGTAATATGATTATTAATTTTCTGAATTCTTTTTCTGGCATGACTTAAAATTCTTCTTCAGCCTCTATTATGGATGGTTTAGCTTGCTCCATTGGCGAATTCATAGGTTCTTCTATATTCTTATTCAGGATTTTCCTTTGTTCTTTGGCATTTCTGTTTGGTTTCTGTTTGGTTTAAATTTTAGGTGGATTTCCCTCTGCTATGGGTCTGTGCTGATTGCCAGTGTAAGCAGGCAGCTCCACCTTCTAGCGTTTGTTTATTTCTGGTAACTGAGGGAGGTGGGTACTTGTGTAGGCTGGTATCTGGGCTTTGAGGTACTAAGCTCTGCCCGCTGGGGCCGGTCTCCCTGTTCCTTAGTTCACCCTAGAGAGCCTGGGTTCCGTTGCTCAGCCCCCGCCCCATCAATGCTGTGGTCCTTGTTCCCTGGGTGGGGTGATCCCCGCCACTGAGGTTCGCATTCGGGAGGCAAAAGCAGAGCCCACTCTCTTTCATTCTGAATGTAAACAAACAAGATGGCTGTTCTCCGCCCACTGCAGCTCTGGTTGGGGGGGGAAGACACTGAGGGATCATGGTGTATTCAGTCTCTCAATTCATGCCCCAGGATCGCACCCTCTTCCCGCTTACTGCAGTGAGCACTATTCACTTTGCTTCCATTTTCTTCCCCACTCATCCGTGCTTGTGTCTCACCTGTCTGTCCAGAGTGGGTCAGAGGTCGTGGCGGCAGTGGTGGCAGTGGCAGCAGTGGCGGCGGTGGTGGCACTCATCCTCCCACTGGTTCTTTGTTCCGTTCTCTTTCTGCAGTTCTGGGCACCTCTACCTACCCTGGGGTGTTCCCTGGCACTCTCTGGCGTGCTCCTGTGCCACTCTGCGCCAACCTTTTGTGGTTCCATCACCTGTCCCCTCTATTCATCAGTCTTTCTCTGCGCGACTCAGCACACCTTGCTGCTATGCCGCCATCTTGAGCCCTATAGGTTTTTGTGTAATGACCTGCTTCAAGCATGGTTTCCCAAATGTCACTACAAATTCATGGCCTCTGCCCACCTACCCTGGCTTCTCTTTCTTTGCACATAATGTTGGCAGGACTTTGGCTCCCTAAGATCACTGAAAATAGTGAAGTCCTGTTACTTCAATGTGAAGGTGATTAAAACATACTACTTGACCCATTTTATGCTGCTAAATGTTTTACTGCACTGAAGAGAAATGATACAAGTTAATTAATGTCTTGGAGTTGAGATTCCATGATCATTTACAGCCCCTGTCTCTACTATTGAGGAACAGTGTTTTTATTCTTCATAATATCTGCTGAACTCTTTACTTGGTGTTGGGTTAGACTTAAAACTATAACATGAACTGAAAATAGATCTTTGTAAAAGTTCAGGGTGGATGTAGGAGAGGGAGCAGAAGGAAGGGTTGGAGTGTAGGCAGGGCAGAAGGTAGGGTGGAAAGCATTACTATGGTCCTAAATCTTTACATATCAGATACATGAAACTTGTATAGATGAAATAAAATTAGAATATTTTCTCTTTAAATATTTTTAAACATATTTCTTTATGCAGTGATCTGTTGATTCACATCTGGTTTGATTCTGTATCTTGGTTATAGTGAGTTGAGCTGCCATAAACATGGGGGTACAGATAACTCTTTCATATGCTGATTTCTTTTCCTTTTGGTAAATACTAAGGAGTGAGATGGCCAGGTCAAATGGTACATCTATTTTAAGATTCCTGAGGAATTCCTATACTGTCTTCCATAATGATTGTATTAGTTTACATCCCCACCAACAGTGTATGAGGGTACGTTTTCTCCCATGTCCTCTCTAGCATTTGTTGTTTTTGGATGATATCTATTGTAACTTGGGTGAGTTACAACTTCATTGTAGCTTTTATTTGCATTTCCCCAATATGGTTAGTGATCCTGAGCATCTTTACTGTGTGTGTTGACCATTTGTATTTCATCTGTTGAAAAACACCGGTTCTGGCTGGCGCCGTGGCTCAATAGGCTAATCCTCTGCCTGCGGCGCCAGCACACCAGGTTCAAGTCCCGGTCGGGGCACCAGATTCTGTCCCGGTTGCCCCTCTTCCAGGCCAGCTCTCTGCTGTGGTCCGGGAAGGCAGTGGAGGATGGCCCAAGTGCTTGGGCCCTGCACTGAATGGGAGACCAGGAGAAGCACCTGGCTTCTGCCTTCGGATAGGTGTGGTGCGCCGGCTGCAGCTGGCCATTGGAGGGTGAACCAATGGCAAAGGAAGACCTTTCTCTCTATCTCTCTCTTACTATCCACTCTGCCTGTCAAAAAAAAAAAAACAGTTGCTATCCTTAGCCCATTTCTTAACTGATTGTTTATTTTCTTGTTCTTGAGTTTCTTGAGCTCCTTATATACTCTGGATGTTAATCCTTGATCAGATGTATTGTTTGCAAATATTTTCTCCTCATTTTTTTGGATTGCTGCTTTATAAGTGTTTCTTGTGCTGTGCAGAAGCTTCTTAGTTGATATAAATCTATTTGTCTACTTTTGCCTTTATTACCTGTGCTGCCTCAGTCTTATCCAAGACAACTTTGCCTATGCCAATGTCTTCCATGTTTCCCCTCTGTTTTCCTCTAGTAGTTAGATAGTTTCTGGTCTTATTTTTAGATCCTTGATTGATTTAGAGGATGTAAGGTAGGGGACTTGTTTCATACTTCTGAATGCAGAAGTCCAGTGTTCCCAACACCATTTATTGAAGAGACTGTGCTTTTTCCAGGGGATGATTTTAGCTTGTATGTCAAAGATTAGTTGCTTGTGGAGGTGTGTATTAGTTTCTGTGGTCTCTATTTTGTTGGCATTGGTTGACGGGTCTGTTCTTGGGCTGGGACCAAGCTGTTTTGGTTTAACTGCCTTGTAATAATCCCTTCTTCTCCCCTCCTTGTCTTCTCCTTTACCTCATCCTCTCCTCCCTCGCTTGCTCTCTTCCTCCCCCACTCCTTTTCTCACCAGAGATAATTCAAACAACTGTCTTCTAGGTCAGATATTCTTTCTTTTGCCTCACCAATCTGTTATTAAGGCTTTACATATATTTTAAATGCTTTGTTTCTAATATTTCTATTTTTTAAACATCTCTCTTTTCAGAATTCTTCACAATGCCACCTACTAACTTCCTAATTTGACCTCAGTGTTTCTGTAAGTTTTTAAGTAACCTTATACTCTTTCTTTTGAATTATTTTTCAGGCATTTTCAATCTTCCTTCTTCACATTACAATTTTCAAGAATTATCATGTTCCGTGAGGACACATATGCCTTCCTTGGTCATGAGAGGTTGCATATGCCCTTCCTTGATTATGGTTTTGTGTAGCTACATTGACTTTCTCATATCTGGGGGATCTCTTGTTACTCTCTCCTCTGGAGAATGGGCATTTTAGTTTATTTTTTGGGTTTTTTTTTTGGTTGAATATTTTAATCCCAGGAAATGTGCCTCTGGGACTTGGAGGAGTGTCTGAGGCTTACACTTGAGTTCCAGGTCTTTGTGCTGAGAAGGACCAGGGAGCTCTGGCCACTGTTTGTGGGTGGGGCAAGAGTCCAGATTGACACCCACGCTGGCTGTGCTGCAGAGCCTCTGGTAGTCAGTGGGGCAGGGGATGGTGGAGGCTCCTAGTGTGTGGACAGTGGCAGCTTTCTCTGACAGGGTGAGCCAGTTGATTGAAGGTCTAGAGTGAGCTCATGGTGCTAGTGCCCTCCCCCACCTATGCACGTGGCCAGACAGGGCCCTGACTCACTTCACGGGGGGTGTGTCTCCCAACTCCCTGCAGGATCTGTCCCCAGAGAGCAGTGGGGTCTGAGACTCCACAGACTGCTTAGGTGCACTGGAACTCAGCTGCATCCCACCTCCTTCTGAACCCCATGGTGAATACCACCAACTCCCACAGTGACAGGGTGCAGGTCGTCTCCACCCTGCAAGTCGCCCTGCCCCAGGCCCTGGCAGGCTCCAGCAGGGATGCAACTGCCTGCTGTTAACTGAGTGAGGACAGAGCTGAGCCGCGGCTCCACCTCAGCAAATTGTGTCTGGTGCTTCGGTGGAGGAGGGGAGGGAGCCAACATGGCCTCGTTTCACAGAGCAAAGTAGTCAGCCATCCCCTGCAGCTCCCCAGGCCAGACTTGGATCCAGTGGGAGAGCTGGAATCCTTCCTCAGTGACAGCTGCCAGTGGCAGGGGCCCAGGCAACCTCCTCTGACCCTGCTGCCCTGTGAAGATGGAAGCCCCAGTCATGAGCCACTGACAAATGCAGCGGTGGCTGGCGGCCACGTGTCCGTCCTCCCTCCTCACTGCTCCATGGATTCTCTGTTCTGTGCATCCGCCACTGGAAGCTTCTCTGAATGAGTCCCCTGAGGATGTGGTCCTTCCTCTGCTTTTCTGGGAACTTTCTGTGCCTGGGGACAATGTAGCTTCCCCATTCCACCATCTCGAATCTCCCTTATTTCTATATTTCAGCGAACCTAGAAGAGCACGTTCTATAAGCAATCATGAAGCACTTAGAAGTCAAAGTATTTGCTCAGGGAAAGACATGTTTATTCCTGAACAAATAAACACTTAATTTCCTTCTCCCACATGAACTTGAAAAGCTTGATCATTCGTTTTTCACTGCTGATTAACACCAAGGGACCAATGGTTGCATAGCCATTGCCCACCAACAGCTGAATGCAGAGGTGAACTGGGTCATTTTTCCACCACAGCCCTGAGAATGAGAACACAATGCAGTCTGTCAAGTACAGGAGCACAAAGACACCCATGAGCAGCAGGATGGTCTGGGTTGCCCTGTGCTCTGGGGAGGCTCTTGGAGAGAGGCTGGTACTGTGAAGGTGCTGGGACTGCCTCTTGTGCCTGCACAGGAGAGTCACCATGTACCCACTTGAGACGGCCATGAGCCCTACAAGGGAGACATCCCTGAAGATCCACAATATGGAAAATGTGTATCTAGGTAAGTAGCTCAGGGGCCAAAGAGAGCAGGATTTAGTGACAAACATAAGACTGTGGGATGTACAATTTTTGGTGGCAACAGTGGAGGTTAAGAGACGAGCACTGATGGACAAATTGAACACCCATAGTAAGAGAAATCCAGACACGTTGTGCTGTGAGGACGTGTGCTTGAACTTTGCCAACCAGGAGCTCCTGGGGCTGAGGGTGATGGCCTGGAGGACACTCAGCAGGCAGGTGTTACATAGGGAGAGGCTCCGTGTCACCTGGTGCAAGTAGATGACAGCTTTACATGTGATGTCATACCAAAACTCCTGAGACTCAAAAATGTCTGAAGCTATGACTCCCACAGTGATCAGCATCCCCAGGTGGATGAGGGCCAGGTGTCCAATGGCCAGGTCGGTGGGCCTGGGCCTGTGCTTGAGAAAGAACCAGAGGATGTGGAAGAGAAGGAGGAAGGTGTTGGCTGTGATCCCAATGCTGACTTCAGAGAAAATGGCATTTCTGACAGCAATAAAACTGGAAAGTATAGTGTTCTTACTCATTTTTAGAGTAGAAAACAAATAGAAAGTCTGTGGAAAAAGTAAGAGAAAATGATCTATCAGAAATACTCCTTCATGTATTGGTTGTGACCCCAGCTGCTCTGTTCATGGAGATATCTGGATCAGTCCTCCTGCATCCTTCTGTACCTGGGAATACTCAGTCTACCTCAGCCTATCTTGGAAGCCACTGTGTTGCTAGCTGCACACCTGCCCACCATGATTAAGGAGTACTTCCCTGTCTGGACTCCCACAGGATCTGCAGAATGGAATTGTCACTATATTAAAGGTGTTTCCTGATTTTTACCTTACTTTGAGTTTTTCACCTGAAGGGCAGTGAGTTACTTCCCTTTGCAGCTGCAGGATCCTGATAAAGTTCTGAACCCAAAGTAGGAGTGAACTCTAAGAATTTTAGGAAAGCAGAAATGAGACCATCATGTGCAGTAAGTGGCAAGGGTCTATCTATGCATGTAAATGTCTTACGTCACTGTTAGGTTCATTTTCATTTATTTCCAGAGAAATTTTCTTAAAGAGTTAACAGAAATATTGGTTAGTGTACACTCTGAATTTAATTGTATGATCTGACATTTACTAAGTTTGTGACCTTCAGCTGTCACTCAACATGTGACACCCTGTTATCTGTTAGTATCGGTAAGTGTGTCACTTACTAGAGATGGTGTGTCAAAGGGTATTGGGTAGACGTGTGAACAGGTATAGGGCCTGGGGGACAGTGGTCTCTGCAGAAGCTGCAGCCACTGCTGTCCCTGTGAGGTTCTCCTCCTGAGCTCACCTGGAGAGAGCGCCGTCCTCTCCTAATGTGCCAGTTCCTTCCCTGCCTGGAGGAGCAGGGGGAAGTGAGCACCACAGTCAAGGGTGCTGAACGCCCTCTGTTCCACGGTCCCTTCCCCCTCTGTCCCTGCCTTATGGAAACCACAGTGACTATGTTCACAGGCTAAGCTGACAGATGACTGCTTTCTACAGAAATGATGATGGGACACAGATTTAAACAGTCTTCTCTGTCTTTCCTGTGCTTAAAAAGAAACTCAGCTATTTACTGGGTTTCTATTTCACCTAAGCTTGGAAAAATATTCTGATCATGTTTTAAAATAATAGTTAATAGATAGAAAATAATTTAATGATTTAGAAGATTGCATAAAAATTAAAATACTAGGAAAGGAAGATCTTTTTATCTCTCCGTCTGTAACCCTCCCTTTTAAATGGGTAAGTAAATCTTTGAAAATATCAAAGTTCTAAACTTCTACTTTATTTTTAAAAGATTTATTTATTTATTTGAAAGGCAGAGTTACAGAGAGGCAGTGAGAGAGCGAGAGAGAGAGATCTTACATCAGCTGGTTCACTTCCCAGATAGCCGCAGCAGATGGAGCTGCACCAATCCAAAGCTAACAGCCAGGAGCTTCTTCCAGGTCTCCCATGTGGTTGCAGGGGCCCAAGGACTTGGACCATATTCTGCTGCTTCCCCAGGCCATATCAGAGAGCTGGATTGGAAATGGAGCAACTGAGACATGAACCAGTGTGCATATGGGCTGCTGGCACTGCAGGCAGCAGCTTTACCTGCTATGCCATGGTGATGGCCTCTAAAATTCTATTTTCTTATGTTATTTGAAGTATTTGAGGATGTTTCTTATGTTGTTTGAAATACGTGAAAACATCAAAAAATGGAAACATGATTTTTTAAAAAAATTGAACTATATATATGAAGATCTTTAAAACTTTAATTAAAGTGCATGTTATGAAAAAAAAAAACTATGTGTGGATTTCAAAATAATCTGTTTTACCAAAATATGCTTACCTTTTACTTCTGTGGTCCTCGCATGCTTTGAAGTTCTCTTGTGTGTGCTGTGCTTGAATTCAGATTTAAAAATATAATGTAGCTGATAGGAGTATGGGCATATAATATTAGAACACTGATCTGCCAGCTTCCTCATCATTGGTAAGTTGGGGTTGGTGGACAACAGAAGTTGAGTGTTTGTCAGGGGCATGTGTAAGAAAAGGCAGGACAGATGATGCCACAAAGTAGGGATCATATCAGGAAGTACCATTCTCATGGATCATTCTTCAAACCACTGGAAAAGCCTTGCTTTGCCTATGGACGAAATTCCCCAGAAGGAGCTGGAAGACATCTCCTTCTTTCCCAGGGTGTTGATCAGGAAGAGGACACATTTGGATGCATCCAGGGCACGCACTGACGGTGTCTGTGGAGGATCAGGAGAGACGGCTGAAGACAGGAGTGCTCTCCCTGAGCTGTGTCCTCACCGTGCTGAGTACACACTGTGGCTGTCATTGCCAGATGCGTGCATTTTTATTTTTATGCACTTATTGAAAGGAAGCTAAATAGCTAATACCTGGTACTGTGTTATTTTATGAGAAGACATTCCTTAAGGTGTGAACATTTCAGAAAAGAAGGTGTAGAAATGCTGTCAGTTAGTTCTCCCCAGCTGTGCCTGCTCACACACAGCCCTGAGTAGCACAGCATGGTGTGGGAGAGTAGAGGATGGTACAGAACTCTGCATCAGCAGGAGGAGCCAGGAGACCCTCCTCCAGCACAGCTCCTGGGGTGATGATACTGACACCACACCTGCTCTCCTGATGCACCAAGCCCAAAATCCATTTGCCACACAGGAGACAGCAACCTGCCCTCAGAGAGACCTGAGGTTCTGAATACAGTAACATAAACCACAGGCTAATCATGTGGAAGAAAGTCCTGCAAGAGTTCTCACTCGGACAGGTCGCACCATGGGAGAGGAAGGGAAAGGCTAAGTGGGCAGGTTAGGAGAGCAAAACATGCACGGAGTAAGAAAGTCAACAGGAAATCAGCATTTCACTGAATGCTCACTGCCAGGAGTTGGCAGAACTGATCGTGAAGGCTGATGCTCCGTGAGCAAATTAGCAATGTTAGGACTGTGTGCCACCCCAGTAAACAGCAGTCACTTCTGACACTGCATTTACCCCAGTCAGGCAGTCTTACCACACACTGCACCATCAGATGGGCCAGGCACAAGGGGTTACTGCTTAGGTCAATGCACGTGAACCAGTGGACAGAGAGAACTGGCAGTGGTAACGGGACAAGGAAAACCCTCTGCAGGCCCCAGTGCAGGCTTTCTGACTAGGAGTTAGTGGGTGGACAGAGACAGGGTGAGGGAGGAAGAGAGGGAGGGCGTTTCAGTTCTGTCTCCTGGAGCATAAGTGTGGTCCTGCATCTCTCTCAGGACTGAGTTAATGGATATAAACTAGGATTTATGTCTGCTCCTTGCAATGTGCCTTGGATACATGAGGGAGCTCACCTTTGCTTGTTGTTACCATAGTTTGTCTTCACCACATGGTCGACATAAAAGCTCTCTGGTGTGTGGCACTGACCACACATGGTGTATGTATGTTAGGGACTATGTGTGTTTGGAACAGCATGTTCTATTCATGAACAATTCGAGCTGGAGTGTTATGAGATCTATGGAGAAACAGCTGACAGTAGCCAGCAGAGGCTAAGTTCCCCCAAAGAATCCTCCTAACAAAAAAGAGTGATTACTTCTTTTTACTGTTCTAGTAAATGCAAGATACATATACAGCAGGCACAAGATTTCTTGTATCTTCAGTATATCAAATTGGGGGGGGATGTAAATCAAGCAAGGACATCAAGGTACATGAAATTTATCTCTTTCTTTTCTTTTTTTTTTTTTTTTTTGACAGGCAGAGTGGACAGTGAGAGAGAGAGACAGAGAGAGAAAGGTCTTCCTTTTGCCGCTGGTTCACCCTCCAATGGCCGCCGCTGCAGCCGGCGCACCGCGCTGATCCTGGCAGGAGCCAGGAGCCAGGTGCTTTTCCTGGTCTCCCATGGGGTGCAGGGCCCAAGCACCTGGGCCATCCTCCACTGCACTCCCTGGCCATAGCAGAGAGCTGGCCTGGAAGAGGGGCAACCGGGACAGAATCCGGCGCCCCAACCGGGACTAGAACCCGGTGTGCCGGCGCCGCAAGGTGGAGGATTAGCCTATTGAGCCACGGCGCCGGCTCGAAATTTATCTCTTTCTAGAATTTCCTCCCAATGAAAGGTTTCTTCAGTATTTATCATCAGTAATACACAAGGACTTTTTCATGAATAGAGTAGTTATTAGGACACTTATTTCTGACATACTGTTCTTCTAAAAATTGGAGATAGAGAGAATTAAGTCCCATCTCCATCACTCCATTGTCATTCAGTGTAGTGGCAGCCTCATTTCCTCATCCTCTAGTTTGTACTTGCTGCACAGCCCAAGAGCTGACTTCATCAATCTGAACTGTGTGAAATTGCAGCCAGGACAAGAAAGCCCTCTGTGAGAACACACTGGGAGGAAGTGGAGAGAGAAATTTTCCTGGCATTGCTTTGATCAAACATTCCCATTTGCTAAAAAAAGGCTTAAGGTACTTTTCAGGACAAACTTTAAAGTAGTGTAAAATGACAACTCAGTGTCCTACAGATGAAAGAATAAAGCTGATAACTGAATGGAAACTGAGAATTCAACTTGTCCCATGTGGGGTGCGGTTAGAAACGAGAACTGTTGTAGTAAGAAAATGGTTGAAAAATGTGTACTTCATCAGGAGATAAACCAAGCCAGTGGATGTCATTTCATGGAAAGAAATTAATGTGAAACTGAAATTGATCAGTTGACTGTTTCATATGGAAAAATGTGCTAATTTTATGGGTTTCCAAATTTAAAGAGCAAATATCCCAAGAAGTAAATGTTCTCACTGGATCACAGAGAGCACTGCTGAGCTATGGAGGACTGTGAGCCCACGTCTCTTCTGAGGCTGCTGCAAACCTCACTGTAGCCACATTTGCTGCCATTCACAACCTGCCTAGGAACCACTGCACCCTGATTGCCCATCCGTGGAATAAAGAGCCACTTACCCAGGACGACAGCCGGGGGATTCCATGCACCTGAGAGCACCCTGCAGGGTTTTAAGGAAAAGACTCCCTGAGCTCATCTCTCTGTGGATCGTCATTGTGGTGTCTGGGGAAAGGTGACGGATCCCGCCGCACAGAACACAGAGTCCCCAGTGGAACATGTCATCTGTCTCTCCGTTTTCCTCTATTAACCCCTGGATAATAGCAATCTGGGGAGAGCTGAGCTCAAAACTTTCTTCTGAGTTTCCTGACACTTGAGTGAAGGTCAGAAGGGGCCCAGCCCCATAGACAAAACCAGGTTCTCCCAGTTTTATCCTAGAGCACCTTAGTCCAAACCACTCCACACTGTGCAGTGCCCCTTCCTCTGTCTGAGAGACCCCTGGTGTCCTCCATGACTTCCCTGATGCTGAGGGTCCTCTCCTTACAGTGTGAGGGGTGACCAGGTCCTGACATCCATTCATGCACACAGCACCTGATTTCTGTGTGGCATTAGTCATATATTCTATGATGTCTGTGACTTAGCAGCTGGCTGAGTTAGCTTTTACTCAGACAGCCACTTGCCAGCAATAATTATTAGAAACCTACATTAGCTTATTTTTGAAAGTTGGGACAGTTTTTTCTGTTTCTCTGCTTTTGAAAAGGTAAAATGGCTTTATCCCTAACTGTGTCATACATGGCTGATACCAGATTCCTCATGGCAGGACTTTGATGGAGCAGTGAGCATCAGGACATCTGTGCCACCTGAGCACCAAAGTGCACCTGCTCCACTCACTCATAGCCTTTGGGCACTCTGGATGAAGTTTATTTTTAAGGGTATTTTATTTATTTAAAAGGCAGAGAGAGAAAGATCTCGCATCTGATGGATCACTCACCAGATGCTCGCAATAGCTCAGGCTGGGTGGGGCAGAACCCAGCACGTGGAACTCAGTCCATGTCTCTTGCATGGGTAGCAGGGTTCCACTTGCATGACCTGTTACCTGCCACTACTACTGCATGTGGAAATCCAGTTTTCCCAGCACCATTTGTTGAAGAGACTGTCCTTGCTCCAAAGATTGGTTTAAGCTCCTTGGTGAAATATAGCTTGGCTGTAGATGCTTGGGTTGATTTCTGGTGATTATATTCTGTTATGTTCCATTGGTCTAGACATACATTTTTATATCAATACCAGGCTGTTTTGATTATAATTGTCTTGTAGTGTGCCTTGAAATCGGGTATTATGATGCCTCCGGCCTTGTTTTTGTTGTATAAGATTGCTTTAGCTATTCAAGGTCCCTGTGTTTCCATTTGAATTTTGGCATCATTTTTTCTAGATCTGAGAAGAATTTCTTTGGTATTTTGATTGGTATCACATTGAATCTGTAAATTGCTTTTGGAAGAATGGACATTTTGATGATATTGATTCTTCCAATCCATGAACATGGAATATTTTTTCACGTTTTTCTGTATCTTCCTCTCTTTCTTTCTTTAATGTTTTTAATTCTCATTGTAGAGATCTTTGACATCATTGGTTGAATTTATTCTAAAGTAATTGATTTTTTTGTAGCTATTGTGAATGGGATTGATCTTAGAAGTTCTTTGTCAGCCGTGGCATTGTCTGTGTATAGAAAGGCTTTTGATTTTGTGTATTGACTTTATATCTTTACTTTTCCAAAGTCTTCTTGAGTTCCAATAGTTTCTTGTTGGAGTCTTTTTGGCTCCCCTGTATATAGAATCATGTCATCTGCAAATGGGGATAGTTTGACTTCCTCCTTCCCAATTTGTATACCTTTGATTTTTTCCTTGCCTAATGGCTCTATCTGGCCAAAACTTCCAGGATTATATTGAATAGCAGTGATAATAGTGTGCATCCATGTCTGGTTCCAGATCTCAGTGGGAATTCTTGCAAAATTTCCCTGTTCGATAGGATGTTGGTTGTGGGTTTGTCATAAATTGCTTTGATTATGTTGAGGAATGTTCCTTGTATACCCAGTTTGGTTAGAGTTTTCATAATGAAAGGGTGTTATATATTATCACATGTTTTCTCTGCATCTATGAGATAATCATGTTTTTTCCTTTATTTTGCTAATGTGATGTATCACATTGATTTGCGAATGTTGAGCCATTACTGCATGCTAGGGATAAATCCCACTATGTCTGGGTGAATGATCTTTCTGACGTGTTGTTGGATTCGATTGGCCAGAATTTTGTTCAGGATTTTTGTGTCTATTTTCATCAGGGAAATTGTTCTGTAGTTCTCTCTCTCTGTTGTATCTTTTTTTCAGGTTTAGGAATTAAGGTGATGCTGGCTTCATAGAATTTGGAGAATTCTCCCCCTTGCAATTGTTTTGAATACGTTGAGAAGAAGTGGAGTTAGTTCTTCTGTAAATGTCTGGTAGAATTCAGCTGTGAAGCCATCTGGTCCTGGGCATTTCATTATTGGGAGGGTCTTTATTACTGATTCAATTTCCATCTTGTTGATGGGTCTGTTTAAGTTTTCCCTGTCTTGGTAGCTCAATTTAGGTAGGTTGTATGTGTCCAGGAATCTATCCATTTCCTCTAGGTTTCCCAGTTTGTTATCATACAGCTCTTTGTGGTAATTTCTGATGATTCATTTTATTTCTGTGGTGTCTGTTGTTACATTTCCTTTTCATCTCTATTGTTTTTAAACATGCAGAGTGGACAGTGAGAGAGAGAGATAAAGGTCTTCCTTTGCCATTGGTTCACCCTCAAATGGCCACTGCAGCTGGCGTGCTGCAGCCGGCGCACCATGCTAATCTGAAGCCAGGAGCCAGGTGATTCTCCTGGTATCCTGTGCGGGTGCATGGCCCAAGGACTTGGGCCATCCTCCACTGCACTCCCAGGCCACAGCAGAGAGCTGGATTGGAAGAGGAGCAACTGGGACAGAATCTGGTGCCCTGACTGGGACTAGAACCCGGTGTGCCGGCGCCACAGGCAGAGGATTAGCCTATTGAGCCGTGGTGCCAGCCTTCATCTCTAATTTTATTGATTTGGGTCTTCTTTTTTTGCTTAGTTGGGCTAATGGTATGTCAATTTTGTTTATTTTTTTCAAAAAACCAGATATTTGTTTTGCTTATCTTTGTATTTTTTGATTCAGTTTTGTTGATTTGTTGTAATTTTAGCTATTTCTTTTCTCCAGCTAGTTTTTGGTTGGTTTGCTGTTATTCTTCTAGATTCTTGAGATACATCGATAGCTCACTTATTTGGTGCCTTTCCTATTTCTTGATGTAGGCACCAATTGTTATAAAGTTTCCACTTAACACTGCTTTTGCTGTTTTGAAATGTTATATTATCATCTTCATTTATTTCCAGAAATTTTTTTTGATTTCTCCTATGACTCACTGTTCATTCAGGAGCATGTTGTTCAGTCTCCATGTGTTTGCATATGCTCCAGATATTCCTGAGTTTCTTATTTCCAGCTTCATTGCATTGTGGTCTGAGAAGATGCATGGTATTATTTTGATTCTTGTGAATTTGCTGAGACTTGTGTTAGCATGCGGTCAATCCTAGAGAAAGATCTCTGTACTGCTGAGAAGAATGTGATTTTGCAGCTGTAGGATGAAAAGTTCTATAGACCCATATGGTCTATAGTTTCTATTCATTCTTCTGTTTCCTTGCTGATGTTCTGTCTGGTTGATCTGTCCATTGCTGAAAGTGAGGTATTGAAATCCCCCATTAATGTTGTATTTGAGTCTGTGTCTGCCTCTAAATCCCTTAATATATATATTAGGGGGGAGCGGCAAGATGGCGGAATAGGAAGGGAGCACACTGATAGTCCGGGGAGAGACAGTTTAATAAAAGTGGAGATACTGCAAGTTCAAGGAAGAGTAGGGGAAGAAACAGCAGAGGAAACTCTTACAGAACTAGTGATTCACAGTGGACCTGCGTGGAGAGCATGGTTCAGGACACCAGTGGCAGACTCAACACACCAGCGCTGGAACCTGAGGTGAGCTGAACCTCAATAGCCCGAGACACCAGCAGGCAAGCGGAAAGAGGAGACTAGAGGGAACGATCCCATGGGCAAAAGTTCACCAGGCTAACTAGAAGAGAGGGAGGAAAAAAAAAGTGACCGATACGGACATGAGTTTCTCTCTCTCTGCTCACCTCTCAAAGGCGAGCAAGACAAAATGCAGGCACCATCTTGGACATATGTCATAAGCAGGGCGACCACAGGTCTGCACCGGCCCTGAGCCTACCAAAAAAACCTAACTCTGTGTTGGGGGGTGAATTAACAGGAGATTAGGACCTAGTGAATGTGTGGTTTACTGAACTGAGACTGTGAAAAAAGAGACGGTGGGAGAGAGAACTCAAGGAAATCACGTGAGTACTCTCCAGAGATGCTACAATTCAGTAACCTTGGCAACCCATTGGGAGACTGCAGGAGAATTTGAGCCCACACTGAGGGTAGGACAGATTCCCTGTGTGGTCCTTGGGAAAGAGCTTCTGATCTCTGGCTCCTGTGGGTATATCATTTGCCTGCTAACTACCTCCAATTCCACTCAGATGTGTGGAATTACATCCCTTTTGAATCAAAAAAAAAAAAGAAAGAAAGAGAGAGAGATCTACCACGCCTAACCTGGGAGTGTCACCTTGGACACACCCTTAACCCTGAGGAACCAGAGCTCTCAGGCCGCACCCATCTCAAGACTCTAAGGCTCCATCAAAAACAGACAGTCCACTTAATCTAGAGTTATAGTATAACAAGAAAAAACACCACAGTAAAGAAACCAAAGAATATCTCCAATATGCCAAACAACAAATGCAAAAACCGAGGTATTAAGAACAAAGAAGACACTATGACGCCCCCAAATGAAAAACACACCCCAATTCAAGATTATGAAGATGATGAGATAGAAGAAATGCAAGAAGTGGATCTCAAAAAATTGATAAGGACATTAAGAAGTTCTCAAAAACAAATTCTTGAACTACAGAAGTCCTTAACGGACAAGATAGAAAATCTTTCTCATGAAAATGAAATATTAAGGAGGAATCAAAATGAAATGAAACAACTAGTAGAACATGAAACTGTGATAGTGATGAGAAATCATAATGAAATGAAGAACTCAATAGATCAAATGACAAACACATTAGAGAGCCTTAAAAACAGAATGGGTGAAGCAGAAGAGAGACTATCGGACTTAGAAGACAGAGCACAAGAAAGGATACAGTCAAACCAAAGAAAGGAAGAGAAAATTAGAAATCTAAAAAATATTGTTGGGAATCTACAGGATCCTACTAAAAAACCCAACATTTGGGTTCTAGGAGTTCCTGAAGGCATGGAGAGGGAGAAAGGATTAGAATGCCTTTTTAGTGAGATAATAGCAGAAAATTTCCCAGGTTTGGAGAAGGACAGAGAAATCCTAGTACAGGAAGCTCATAGAACCCCTAATAAACATGACCAAAAGAGATCCTCACCACAACACGTTGTAATTAAACTCACCACAGTGAAACAGAAAGAAAAGATCCTAAAATGTGCAAGAGAGAAACGTCAGATTACTTTCAGAGGATCTCCAATTAGACTCACAGCAGACTTCTCATCAGAAACCCTACAAGCTAGAAGGGAATGGTGAGATATAGCCCAGGTACTAAGAGAGAAAAACTGCCAGCCCAGAATATTATATCCTGCCAAGCTCTCATTTGTGAATGAAGGTGAAATAAAGACTTTTCATAGCAAACAGAAATTGAAATAATTTGTCGCCACTTGTCCAGCCCTGCAAAAGATGCTTAAAGATGTGTTGCACACAGAAACACAGAAACACGGTCATCGACATGAAAGAAGGTAAAGGAAGGAAACCTCACAGCAAAAGATCACAGGGAATTCAAAGCATATATTAGAACTTATCTTTGGCAAATGGCAGGGCAAAGTTACCACTTATCAATAGTCACATTGAACGTTAATGGCCTATACTTTCCAGTTAAAAGACACCGATTGGCTGATTGGTTAAGGAACAAAACCCATCTATTTGCTGCTTACAAGAAACACATCTTTCCAACAAAGATTCATACAGATTGAAAGTGAAAGGCTGGAAAAAGATATACCATGCCAACAGAAATGAAAAAAGAGCGGGCGTAGCCATCTTAATATTGGACAACATAAACTTTAACGCAAAAACTGTTAAGAGAGACAAAGAGGGGCACTATATATAATGATTCAGGGATCAATTCAACAGGAAGATATAACAATTATCAATGTATATGCACCTAATTACAGGGCACTGGTTTATTTAAAATATTTGTTAAGGGACTTAAAGGGAGACTTAGACCCCAATACAATAGTACTGGGGGACTTCAATACTCCACTCTCAGAAATAGACAGATCAACAGGACAGAAGATCAACAAGGAGACAGTAGATTTAAATGAGACTATAGCCCAAATGGATCTAACAGAGATCTACAGAACTTTTTCATCCTACACATAAAGCATTTACATTCTTCTCAGCAGTACATGGAACCTTCTCTAGGATTGACCACATACTAGGCCATAAAGCAAGTCTCAGCAAATTCAAAAGAATTAGAATCATACCATGCAGCTTCTCAGACCATAAAGGAATGAAGTTGGAAATTAGCAACTCAGGAATCCCTAGAGCATATGCAAACACATGGAGATTGAACAACATGCACCTGAATGAACAATGGATCATTGAAGAATTTAAAAGAGAAATCAAAACTTTTCTGGAAGTAAATGAGGATAACAGCACAACATACTAAAACTTATGGGACGCAGCAAAAGCAGTGTTAAGAGGAAAGTTTATATCAATAGGTGCCTACATCAAGAAATTGGAAAGGCACCAAATAGATGACCTTTCAGTGCATCTGAAGGATCTAGAAAATCTGCAGCAAACCAGACCCAAATCTAGTAGGAGAAGAGAAATAATTAAAATCAGAGAAGAAATTAACAGGATTGAATCCAAAAAAAATTACAAAAAATCAGCCAAACGAGGAGCTGGTTTTTTGAAAAAATAAACAAAATTGACACCCCATTGGCCCAACTAACTAAAAAAAGAAGAGAAAAGACCCAAATCAATAAAATCAGAGATGAAAAAGGAAACGTAACAACAGACACCACAGAAATAAAAAGAATCATCAGAAATTACTACAAGGACCTGTATGCCAGCAAACAGGGAAACCTATCAGAAATGGATCGATTCCTGGATACATGCAACCTACCTAAATTGAACCAGGAAGACATCGAAAACCTAAATAGACCCATAACTGAGACAGAAATTGAAACAGTAATAAAGGCCCTCCCAACAAAGAAAAGCCCAGGACCAGATGGATTCACTGCTGAATTCTACCAGACATTTAAAGAAGAACTGACTCCAATTCTTCTCAAACTATTCAGAACAATCGAAAAAGAGGGAATCCTCCCAAATTCTTTCTAGGAAGCCAGCATCACCTTAATTCCTTAGCCGTAAAAAGATGCAGCATTGAAACAGAATTACAGACCAGTCTCCCTGATGAACATAGATGCAAAAATCCTCAATAAAATTCTCGCCAATAGAATGCAACAACACATCAGAAAGATCATCCACCCAGACCAAGTGGGATTTATCCCTGGCATGCAGGGATGGTTCAATGTGCACAAAACAATCAACGTGATATACTACATTAACAGACTGCAGAAGAAAAACCATATGGTTATCTCAATAGATGCCGAGAAAGCATTTGATAAAATACAACACGCTTTCATGATGAAACCACTAAGGAAATTGGGTATGGAAGGAACATTCCTCAATACAATCAAAGCAATTTATGAAAAACCCACGGCCAATGTGGGGAGCAACCCGGACTGGACTGAGTTACTGGAATTAAGACTTATTCTATGCATCTGCTCTCCCACAATATGGCGCTGGGAGAGGAGAAAACAGTTTCTACACAGCTGCCTCCAGTTCAGCCAATAAACAGCAGGACCTCCTCCTGATTGGAGGAGAGCAGCGTACTCGGCGTGTGGGCAGCCGAGCACGGATTGGCGGAGGAGGACTATAAAGGAGGAGAGAGACGGCATGCACCAGGAACATCTGAAGGAACATCTAAGGGGAACATCTAAGGGGAACACCTGTGCAGCCCCCGAGAGAGCCGGCCGGCGGTGTGCCGCTCCCCTGCGGAAGTGGGGAATGTGGCCAGGGGGAACTGCCCTTCCACGGAGGTGGAAGGGATAGTAGCCAACCCAGGAAGAACCAGCAGCAAACCCGGGGAGGGCTGAGCAGACGAAAGAACAGCGCAGGGTCCTGTGTCGTTCCTCCACGAAGAGGGGGAGCGACATAATGGTGCCGTGACTCGGATATGAAGCCTAGGCAGGGTTTAGTGTCGTTCCTCCGTGAAGAGGGGGAGCGACATAATGGTGCCGTGACTCGGATATGAAGCCTCGGCAGGGTTTAGTGTCGTTCCTCCATGAAGAGGGGGAGCGACATAATGGTGCCGTGACTCGGATATGAAGCCTCGGCAGGGTTTAGTGTCGTTCCCCCATGAAGACGGGGAGTGACATAATGGTGCCGTGACTCGGATAGGAAACTTAGGAGGGAAGAAACGGGAAGAAGCAGGAAAATACCGGAGAGAGAGACTAGCAAAGAGCCTAGGTGCCGGAAGAAGCTATTGAAAGCCTAGGCATGGACTCGGATATGGACTGTGGGAAAGAAGTTAGGATTTAAAGTGAAAGCAAGAAGAAACTTAGACTCAGATACGGACTGCAGGTTGAAAGTGAAAGTGAAACCTATAAGAAACTTAGACTTGGATACGGACTGTGGGGAGAGGCCAGGAGAAATGAGGGAGGAATATTGTTGGAAGAAAACTTAAGGAAACATACCGGGTAGAGAAAAATGTTAGGGAGGATGAAGCCGCGAGTGCAGGCCCAGGCGGAGACGTAAGCCACCTTGGAATTCTTCAAGTCACCCCGGGGAGCAAGAGGTGAAGATCTGGAACCAGAAGCAGAGACATGGGCCGCCAGGTTGGAATTCGCCAGGTTAGTCCGGGGAACTTGGACTGAATGCCGGTGGTGGTGGAAACATTCGCAGAAGCCGCCGCGTGCAGAGAGAGCACGGGGCGTGAATAGATAGGGAACGCGGGGCTGGCGCGAGGCCGTGGTGCGGGCGCGAAGTGCGTGGAGACCGCGGAGCGTGCGCGCGAAGCTGAGCCGCGCAGAGCCGGGAGCCCGCCGGCGGGGCGAGGCGCCGGGAAGCCGCGCAGAGCCGTGAAGCTGCCGCGGGGCGGGCGCCGGGAAGCCGCAGGGATAAGAGAAACAGAAGTTTAGAAGTAAAATGAGAGAAATAGGAATGCTGGCAGATAGAAGTAAAATGGGAGAAATAGGAATGCCCGGAGATAGAGAAATAGAGAAATAGAAAGGCCTCCCCTCAACATGGCAAGGAGAGAGCTTGGATTCGGTCTGCCTGATTAGTGAGGCGATGAGCACCTGCGGGCGGCTAGCAGCTTATGCGTCGCAGGTCACCGAAGACAGGCACGAATTAACATCAATAAGGCCTCCCCACAACACAGCAATGAGAGAGCTTGGATTTGGTCTGCCTGATTAGTAAGGCGGTAAGCACCAGCAGGCAGCTCGACCAGAGTATGAGCTGCAGGTCACCGAAGATAGGCACGAATCAACACCAATAAGCCTCCCCACAATATGGCGCTGAGAAGGCTTGGATTCGGTTTGCCTGATAGGGCTTGTAAGCCCCTGCAGGCAGAGCAGAGCATGCACTGCAGGGCACCGAACACAGGCACGCATCAGCGCCTAAAAACCTCCTCACAACATGGTGAAGAGAGGACCCGGATTCGGTTTGCCTGATTGATAGGACTTGTAAGAACCTGTTGCAACTCTAGCAAGCAGAGCAGAGTGTGTGCCGCAGGACACCGAAGACAGGCCCGTATCAACGCCAAAAAATAAAAAGAAAGGGGGATCTGTGGGGAGCAACCCGGACTGGACTGAGTTACTGGAATTAAGACTTATTCTATGCATCTGCTCTCCCACAATATGGCGCTGGGAGAGGAGAAAACAGTTTCTACACAGCTGCCTCCAGTTCAGCCAATAAACAGCAGGACCTCCTCCTGATTGGAGGAGAGCAGCGTACTCAGCGTGTGGGCAGCCGAGCACGGATTGGCGGAGGAGGACTATAAAGGAGGAGAGAGACGGCATGCACCAGGAACATCTAAGGGGAACATCTAAGGGGAACACCTGTGCAGCCCCCGAGAGAGCCGGCCGGCAGTGTGCCGCTCCCCTGCGGAAGTGGGGAATGTGGCCAGGGGGAACTGCCCTTCCACGGAGGTGGAAGGGATAGTAGCCAACCCAGGAAGAACCAGCAGCAAACCCGGGGAGGGCTGAGCAGACGAAAGAACAGCGCAGGGTCCTGTGTCGTTCCTCCACGAAGAGGGGGAGCGACATAATGGTGCCGTGACTCGGATATGAAGCCTAGGCAGGGTTTAGTGTCGTTCCTCCACGAAGAGGGGGAGCGACAGGCCAACATCATATTGAATGGGGGAAAAGTTGGAAGCATTTCCACTGAGATCTGGTACCAGACAGGGATGCCCACTCTCACCACTACTATTCAATATAGTTCTGGAAGTTCTAGCCAGAGCTATTAGGCAAGAAAAAGAAATTAAAGGGAAACGAATTGGGAAGGAAGAACTCAAAACTATCCCTCTTTGCAGATGATATGGTTCTTTATTTAGAAGATTCAAAGAACTCTACTAAGAGACTTTTGGAACTCATAGAAGAGTTTGGGAAAGTAGCAGGATATAAAATCAATGCACAAAAATCAACAGCCTTTGTATACACAGGCAATGCCATAGCTGAGGAAGAACTTCTAAGATCAATCACATTCACAATAGCTACAAAAACAATCAAATACCTTGGAATAAACTTAACCAAGGATGTTAAGGATTTCTACGATGAAAATTACAAAACCTTAAAGAAAGAAATAGAAGAGGATACCAAGAAATGGAAAAATCTTCCATGCTCATGGATTGGAAGAATCAATATTATCAAAATGTCCATTCTCCCAAAAGCAATTTAGAGATTCAATGGAATACCAATAAAAATACCAAAGCATTCTTCTCAGACCTGTAAAAAATGATGCTGACATTCATATGGAGACACAGGGGACCTCGAATAGCTAAAGCAATCTTGTACAACAAAAACAAAGCCGGAGGCATCACAATACCAGATTTTAGGACATACTACAGGGCAGGTGTTATCAAAACAGCATGGTACTGGTACAGAAACAGATGGATAGACCAATGGAACAGAATTGAAACACCAGAAATCAACCCAAACATCTACAGCCAACTTATATTTGATCAAGCATCTAAAACCAATTCCTGGAGCAAGGAGAGTCTATTCAATAAATGGTGCTGGGAAAACTGGATTTCCACGTACAGAATCATGAAGCTAGATCCCTACCTTTCATCTTACACGAAAATTCACTCAATATGGATTGAAGACTTAAATCTACGACCTGACACCATCAAATTATTAGAGAGCATTGGAGAAACTCTGCAAGGTATAGGTGCTGGCAAAGACTTCTTGGAAAATATCCCAGAAGCACAAGCAGTCAAATCCAACATTAACATTTGGGATTGCATCAAATTGAGAAGTTTCTGTACTGCAAAAGAAACAGTCACGAAAGTGAAGAGGCAACCAACAGAATGGGAAAAAATATTCGCAAACTATGTAACAGAAAAAGGGTTGATAACCAGAATCTACAAAGAGATCAAGAAACTCCTCAACATCAAAACAAACAACCCACTGAAGGGATGGGCCAAGGACCTCAATAGACATTTTTCAAAAGAGGAAATCCAAATGGCCAACAGACACATGAAAAAATGTTCAAGATTACTAGCCACCAGGGAAATGCAAATCAAAACCACATTGAGGGGGCTGGCGCTGTGGCACAGCGGGTTGACACCCTGGACTGAGATGCTGGCATCCCATGTGGGCGCCAGTTCGAGACCTGGCTGCTCCACTTCCCATCCAGCTCTCTGCTTTGGCCTGGGAAAACAGAAGGTGGCCCAAGTCCTTGGGCCCCTGCGCCCGTGTGGGAGGCCCGGAGGAGGCTCCTGGCTCCTGGCTTTGGATTGGCGCAGCTCTGGCCATTGCGGCCAATTGGGGAGTGAACCAGTGGATGGAAGACTTCTCTCTCTCTCTCTCTCTCTCTCTCTCTCTCTCTGCCTCTCCTCTCTCAGTGTAACTCAATGACTTTCAAATAAATAAATAAATCTTTAAAAAAAAAAAACACATTGAGGTTTCACCTCACCCTGGTTAGAATGGCTCACATTCAGAAATCTACCAAAAACAGATGCTGGCGAGGATGTGGGGGGAAAGGGACACTAACCCACTGTTGGTGGGAATGCAAAGTGGTTAAGCCACTATGGAAATCAGTCTGGAGTTTCCTCAGAAACCTGAATATAACCCTACCATACAACCCAGCCATCCCACTCCTTGGAATTTACCCAAAGGAATTTAAATTGGCAAACAAAAAAGCGGTCTGCACCTTAATGTTTATTGCAGCTCAATTCACAAGAGCTAAGACCTGGAACCAACGCTATTGCCCATCAACAGTAGGCTGGATAAAGAAATTATGGGACATGTACTCTATAGAATACTATACAGCAGTCAAAAACAACGAAATCCGGTCATTTGCAACAAGATGGAGGAATCTGGAAAACATTATGCTGAGTGAATTAAGCCAGTCCCAAAGGGAAAAATATCATATGTTCTCCCTAATTGGCGACAACTAACTGAGCACCAAAGGGGGAACCTGTTGAAGTGAAATGGACACTATGAGAAACAGTGACTTGATCACCCCTTGCCCTGACTGTTGATGAACAACTTAATACGTTATCCCTCTTAGTATTTTCTCTTTGTTTTGTTCTAGTACTATTGGTTGAACTCTGTGATTAACATACAATTATTCTTAGGTGTTTAAATTTTAACTGAAAAGTGATCCCTGTTAAATATAAGAGTGGCAATAAGAGAGGGAGGAGATGTACAGTTTGTAACATGCTCAATCAGAATTGCCCCAAATGGTGGAGTTAGAATCATGGCAGGGGATCCCAATACAATCCCATCAAGGTGGCATGTACCAATGCCATCTCGCTAGTCCACGTGATCAATTTTGGTCACAATTGATCACACTGATAGGTCTAATAGTCAAAGGGATCACACAAACATGTCTAGTGTCTGCTAAAACTAACTGATAGAATCAAAAAGGGAGAGAACGATCCATCATGGGAAGCGGGATACACAGTAGACTAACAGAATAGCAGTTGTCCTAAATAGCACTCTGGCCTCAGAATCAGCCCTTAAGGCATTCGGATCTGGCTGAAGGGCCCATGAGAGTATTTTAGGCATGCAAAGCCAAGACACCCTGGGGAAAAAAAAAAGGAAGACCTAAATGGAAGATCTCTGCGAGTGAGATCCCAGTGGAAAGAATGGGGCCATCAAAGAAGGAGGTACCTTTCTCTGAAGGAGGAGAGAACTTCCACATGACTATGATCCTGTCAGAATAAGATCGAAGTTGGCGAACTCAAAAGGCTTCCATAGCCTCGGCAACTCATGACTAGAGCCTAGGGAGATTACTGACACCATAAACAAGAGTGTCAAATTGTTAAGTCAACAACAGGAGTCACTGTGTACTTACTTCTCATGTGGGATCTGTCCTTAGTGTGTTGTCCAATGTGAAGTAATGCTATAACTAGTACTGAAACAGTATTTTACACTTTGTGTTTCTGCGTGGGTGCAAACTGATGAAATATTTACTTAATATATACTGAATAGATCTTCTGTATCTAAAGATAATTGAAAATGAATCTTGATGTGAATGGAATGGGAGAGGGAGCAGGAGATGGGAGGGGTGTGAGTGGGAGGGAAATTATGGGGGGGGAAGCCATTGTAATCCATTAACTGTACTTTGAAAATTTATATTTACTAAATAAAAAATAAATAAAAACATATATTTTAAACAGCCATGTTCCATGTTATTAGGTGTATATAATTTTTAAAAATAATTATAATAGTTATATCATCCTATTGAATTGATCCTTTAATCATTAGGTAATGTCCTTCTTTTTCTCTTTTAACAGTTTTTGTGTTAAAGCCTATTTTGTCTGACATTAGGATGGCTACACCAGCTTTTTTTTGGTTTCTATTGGCATGAAATGTCTTTTCCCATCCTTTCACTTTCAGTGCATCCTTGTATCCTTTCATTTTCACTGCGTGCATCTTTGTTGTTGAGATGTGTTTCTGTAGGCAGCAAGAAGATTGGTTTTGTTTTTCATCTTTTCAGCCAGTCTGTGTCTTTTATCTGGACAGTTGAGGCCATTTACATTCAAGGTGAATATTGATAAGTAACATCATTGCCCTGCCATTTTCCATAAATATTCCTATTTTTAACTTTGAATTTTCTTTGTACTTTTACTGGGAGCTTTCCTTCCTTTACCTTCTTCTGTAGTGAAGACCATGTTTTTGTGTTTCTGTGTGCAGCACATCCTTAGGCATCTTCTGCAATGCTGGATGAGTGGTGACAAATTCTTTCAGTTTCTGTTTGTCATAGAAGGTCTTTATTTCACTTTCATTCATAAAAGAGAGCTTTGCAGGATATAGTATTACGGGTTGACAGTTTTTTCTCTTGAGACTTGGACCATATCTCTCCATTCTCTCCTAGCCTGATTAGAAGTCAGCTATGAGTCTAACTGGAGAACTTCTGAAAGTAATCTGGCATTTCTCTCCTGCACATTTTTGAATCTTTTCTTTATGCTTCTCTGTGGAGAGTTTGATTACAATATGTCTTTGTGAAGATCTTTTCTGTTCATGTTTATTAGGAGTTCTAGGTGCTTCTGTACTTGGATGACCCTTTCTTTTGCCAAATTGGGGAACTTTTCTGTTATTATTTCACTAAAAAGGCCTTATAATCCTTTCTTTCCATGCCTTCAGGGCCTCCTAGAACCCATATGTTGGCTCATTTTATAGTATGTTGTAGGTTCCCAATAGTGTTTTTTAGTTTTCTAATTTCATCTTCTTGTGTTCAGTCTGTATAATTTCCTGTGCTTTGTCTTCTAAGTTGTGTATTCTTTCTTCTGCTTCACCGCTTCTGTTCTCTACTGTATTTTTTATTTGTTCTACGGAATTCTTCATTTCCAAGATTTCATTTTGCCTTCTCTTCAAGATCTCAATTTCGTGGGAGGAATTTTTTTTCATGTCATGTATGGATTTCATTAGTTCATGCATTTGCTTCTGATTACTTCTAAATAATCCTTGATCAGTTTTTAAAATTCCATTTCTGATATTTCTTCAGGCTCATCATCTTCACAATCTAGTATTGAGGTGTTGTGTTCTTTTGAGTGTGTCACGTTGTCTTCCTTGTTCTTGTTTCTTGGGTTGGTGCATTTGTTATTTAGCATTTGTGGGGATACTCCTTGTTTTCTTTGGGTTTTTGCTGTAGCAGCTTTTATCTTTGGACTACGTCTGATTGGATTAATGGAGTCTCTGCTGGTCTTACCTCACTCTCCATTGCTGGCACTGTGAGCTGCTGGGGTCCTGAGGGTGCACGTCCATCCCTCCATGTAGGTCCACTACTTTGTGTAGTGTTGTGTCCCTCTAATTTGTGCAGCATTTCCTCTGCCATTTTCTCTCTAACTCTTCCCTGAGATTGCCCTCTCTCCACTTTTTTTTTAAAACTATCTTCTCCTAGACTAGAGCAAAAGCTCCCTCCCTACTGCACTGTCTTAATCCAGGATGTTCTTGAAGTCACAATTACTTATCTGAAAAATTAAGCTACTTCCATTAACTCCCATTCTAAAAACTAAAATTAGGAAGTACAGCAGACACAACAAGAGGTGAAACATAACTACAGAATTGAAATGAAGAGCAATGTACAAACAATTATTCATCTCCTCTAAATTTCTTATCACTCTTAAAAATTCAACTTTCAAAATTTGTTTTCATTATAATCTATAATAAGAAATACATTTTACATAACGATCCAGTGCACACATCTGTGTATATGTAACTGAAACGAAAATGTTATCACTTAACCTTATGGCCTGTAATAGACCCTAATATTTTTGTTCCCTTTTTGTTGGGGAATAGAGTTAGCACCTGCAATGCTGATCTCTGCTGGCAGGTTGAGGAACGCTTCCAGCTCAGGTAGAAGTGGTTACATGTACAGCGTGAAAACACAGTAGGTGCTCCAATGTTTGCTGTATGTAAGACAGTGGTGGAAACGGAAATTTAAAAGAAATGACGGCATGAAGGCAGAACACATTGTTTTCTCGATCTAGAGTCTACACAGAACTACTTTCTCATTAAAATGCCTGCATGGTGGCTGGGACTAGAGAAATTGTTAGTTTTCCAGGCTCACTTGCTGAGGGAAAAATGGCTGTGAATGATTTAACAAAGTCCAGTTACTAAAAGTGTGTGAACAACTGTTACAGTGCATGTTGTGTTGTGGTGGCAGCCTCTGTGCTGCCTGTGTGGCCTGCTCTAGAATATTCTGTAAAGGCCAGAGATAGAGCAGGATAAATAACATGTACATATTCTCTGAACTTGATTCTACCCAGTTGCTTGCCCCTATGTCCCTCATGAGATACGCCAAGCTGGTTCAAATTCTATCATTTGTTTCCTTTGCTCGCCCTCTAGAGGACATGGGTGCATATTTAGAAGCATTTTATCTTCTTGCTGTACTGAACTTTGCATTAATAGGTGATGTTCTTCCTTCTCTGTACTTACAAATGCTGTGGACTTAAGGCCCTTCTCCCTGACATTAGTGTAGCCACCCCTGCTTCCCTCTGCTTATTATTTACATGGGATACCTTTATCTCGTTTCTTAGTCACCTTTTTTGTGTCTTTGATCTGAAGTCAATATTGTTGTGGATGGCAAATTTGGTCATGTTTTTCTCTCCATTATGCCTTCCCCTGCATTTTTCTTTTTATTTCACAAAAACTAAAACATTTAATCAAAATCTCTTTGATTTTTAACATTTTACCACATGTGCTTCATATGTAAATATCATATAAATACACATATGTACTGTTTTTCTTGAAAGCAGAGACATGAATTTCAGATGACATGGGTTAATGACAAGCATCACCAAGTGGGGGGAGGGGTGCATTATTATGGTAGTGAACACAACA
The DNA here is from genome assembly GCF_051225735.1 of Oryctolagus cuniculus. Lineage (NCBI taxonomy): Eukaryota > Metazoa > Chordata > Mammalia > Lagomorpha > Leporidae > Oryctolagus > Oryctolagus cuniculus. The sequence continues at coordinate 115,076,690 of NC_142876.1, read as the reverse complement.
TTTATAACTATTTGTACACCAAATAATACAGCACCACACAGATTTCATACTCTCTGTATTACACATATGAGAGAAAAACAGGTAGAATTTGTCTTTCTCTGCCTTGTTTCAGTTATCATAAGGATCTACAGTTACATCCATTTTGTTGCAGATGTCAGAATATCATTCTTTTCTATAAGTAATATTCCATCAAGTGTATGTGCCACATATTCTTTGTCCAGTCATCAGTTGGTGAACATCTAGGTTGATCCAACATCTGCTATTTTGAGTTTGGCAATTGAAGTGGGAGTGCAGGTATCTTTTTGATATGCTAACTTGATTTCATTTGGTATATTCTCAGAAGTGGGATAGCATGTGGTAGATCTATTTTTAGTTTTTTGAAGAATGGACATTACTGTTTTCCATAATGGCTGTATTTTCATCTGCATCCTCTCTAGCATTTTTTTTTTGACTTTTGGGTAATAGCCTGTTTTTGATAGGCATGTTCAATCCATTTTTATTTAAAGCAATTCCTCATAAGGAAGGACTGATGTCTGTCATTTTTCTGTTTGTTTTCTATAGCATTAAAGCTTTGGGGTTCCTCATTTTCTGCAATAGCTATTTAGGGCTTTCTGTAGTGAAATGTTTGAATTCCCTCCTTATTTCCTTTAGCATGTTTTTCTACAGTTACTTTCTTTGTGGTCACCGTAGGGTTCTAACACCCAAAAGTTACATCATTGTGATGTGAATCTCCACCAGTTTAACATCAGTAACATAAAAAAAGCTCTGCTGCACTACAGCTCCCACCCAGCCCCTCTTAGGCATCAGTGACACAAGGATACATCTCTGTGCACTGTGTGTATAAAAGTGTAGATAGATTTTTAAAAGAGTTATTTCTTTATTTGAAAATCAGGGTTACAGTGAGAGAGGGAGCATCTGTAGAATTACAATAAAGGGCCAAGCATAGAGTCGGATAGATTGTGGGGAAATTAGGCACAGGAGGCAATTCAAAGATGGTGGCTGAAGGGAAATTAGGCACATGTGGCAATTCAAAGATGGCGCCCAAAGGAAGTAAGGTGGGTGGTGTCCAAAGTCATTTACCACCAAAGCTGATTGGCGGCCGTGCAGCATCAGGGGAGGTGACAACTGAGGATGAGTGTACAGACATATGGCTGTTCCTGTAAAAAGTCATCCCATAAAATGACCTTTTAAGTAATTGGTCCTTAAGCCCTGCCCCAGTAATCATGTGGTCTTGTGCTTTAAAAGGCTTTGCCATGTGCCAATAAACAGAGTTCTTGCTTGCTTGACTTGACTCCCCGCTGCGTCTGATTGTCTCTGGGATCGGGAGGCTGGGGAACGGGCAAGCGGCGCACTTACCTTTCTTCAGACCCAGTCCATCTTCGTTTGGGTGAACTAAGACCCAGCAAATGTTAATAATTTAGATTGGTGCTATTATCTTAGGACACTGAGATAGATTAAGGACACATATTATTGCTAGAGTGGTTTTCTCTGGGACCCTAAATACACTTGAAACCAATCGAGGACATGAAATGGCTTTTTGATGTGAATTGAATCAAAGCTTAGTATGCTGAAAATTGAAACAGAAATTCTAGAAATATTTTATATTACTTCACCTAATCAAAACTTAAGATCCATTATGATAAGCAGGATATTTGTTAAAAGGAGGTACATTTTTAAAAGTAAAAAAGATCTGTGCTAAAATGGGGTTGTTTTGCATGTTTTTTTCTCATCTTTCTAGTGTCTGGCTTAAGAGGAGTCAGCTGGACTCATCAGGGCAGGCACTGTGCTCGAAGTGTGTGGGGACGATCTGGTTTCACCTGGTAGGCAGTGGAGACGTGGAGAGCCGGTCCCAGTGCCGGCTGCAGCAATTAGATCTGGCTTTCTGCTAATTTGCCTAGGAAAGCATGGGAAGGTAGCCTAAGTACTTGGCCCCCTGCCAGCCACAGGGATGACCCAGATGGAATTCCAGGCTCCCGGCTTCAGCCTGGCCCAGACCCGTGCAATTGTGGCCATTTGAGGAATGAAGCCGCAGATGGAGGATCTCTCTGCATCTCTGTAACCGCCTTTCGTAAAGAAAACCTTTAGTCTTCTTCCAGTGAAGGGTGTCAGCTGCCGGTTTCCATTGTTTCCTGCCCATTACCAGGTAAGGAAATTATTTTATATTTCCACTTTGTTGAGTGTTGGATTTTGTTAAATGCCATTACCACACCATTGGACTTCTCTATGGGTTTTGATTTCTTCTATTGTTTAATACATTGACTTTTCTTTGTTGAAGCAAGCTTGCATTCATGGAATATAGGCGCTTGGTCATATTTATTTATTTATTTATTGACAGGTAGAGTGGACAGTGAGAGAGAGAGAGACAGAGAGAAAGGTCTTCCTTTGCTGTTGGTTCACCCTCCAATGGCTGCCGCGGCTGGTGCACCTCGCTGATCTGATGGCAGGAGCCAGGTGCTTCTCCTGGTCTCCCATGAGGTGCAGGGCCTAAGTACTTGGGCCATCTTCCACTGCACTCCCAGGCCACACAGAGAGCTGGCCTGGAAGAGGGGCAACCGGGACAGAATCTGGCGCCCCAACCGGGACTAGAACCCGGTGTGCCGGCACCACAAGGTGGAGGATTAGCCTAGTGAGCCACAGCACGGGCCATATTTGTTTTATTTTATGTTTATTATTTATTGGTCATGTGTTGCTGTTTTTGGTTTATGAATATCTTATTGAAAATTTTTGCATTTGTATTCATCAAGAGTGCTGGTCGTGGTTTTCCTTTCTCTGGTTGGTTCTCTGGCTCAGGATCACAGTGGACTCATCGAAGGAGCTTGGCAGTTTTCCCTGTTCTATTTCTGGAAGAGTTTGAGAAGAATTGGTGTTCAGCTCCCTTTTCCAGAAGATATTTTGGAAGCCCCTAGAATGCTAGATTGTTTTTTCTCCTGAAGTACTGGGTGGTGGTGGTGGTGGTGGTGGTGGTGGTGTGTGTGTGTGTGTGTGTGTTTTGCCCTCTGGCTTGAAGCATTTATGGAAAGAATGGGCTTTCATTCTTTGCTCCTGGGAACAGCCCTCCCCACTCCCAGCTGCTTGTCAGCTTTGTGTTCAGAGAGTCTTTCCCAGCAGTTGCGTTCAGCTGTGTGTAGAATGTTTTCTCAGTTCTGTTGGGATTCACCGAGCTTCTCCGACCTAGAGATTTCATCACATTTGGGAAAAACTCCAGCTGGCATTAACGTTTTCTCTGTCTTTCCTTGCATCTCCTATTAGACATAGGCGAGGGCCCTTGACATAGTCCATGAAGTTCCTGAAACCTCGAAGACTTTTTTCCTAGGTTTGCTTTCTTTCTTTCTTTTTTTTAAGATGTATTTATTTATTTGAAAGGCAGAGCTATACAGACACAGAGAGTGACACACAGAGTGAGTGGGAGAGGGTCTTCCATCTGCTGGTTCATTCCCCAAATGGCCACAACGGCCAGAGCTGGACCAATTCAGAGGCAGGAACCCAGAGATTCTTCCAGGTTTCCTACATGGGTGCAGGGGCCCAAGTACTTGGGCACCTTCTATTGTTTTCCCAGGCCACAGCAGAGAGCTGAATCGGAAATTGAGCATCTGGGTCCCGAACCAGCGCCTGTATGGGATGCTGCCACTGCAGGCAGTGGCTTTACCCACTATGCCACAGTGCCGGCCCCTCTTTCTTTGTTTTTACAATTGCTGTGTGTGTTGAATCAACTTATTTGATATGGCATCTACTGTGATGTCTACTTTTTGAGCGTATTTTCATTTAAAATGAAAGTTGGGCATAGAGGTATCCATTTTGACCCCTTAGTTAGACATACATAAAAGTTGCAAAAGTAACACCCAGGATTTGCTATATCCTCCACCTCGCTTCCCCTAAAGTTGCCAACTATGTAACATCTTATAGTTTAAAAATCTAATACTTTGACTATAAAAACCAAGATATTTACATTGATTGAAATGTTTGCTAATCTACATCAGTCACTCGAATTTCGTGAATTCTCCCCGTAACATCAGTTTCGCAGTCGAGTGTCTAACTGAAGATCCCACGTTTCATTTAGTTGTAAAGTCATCTTTCTGCAGAACCTGAAAGTTCCTCTGTCATTCTCGACCTTCCATGCCCTTGACATTTTTGAAGTCCTCACTTTATTTTGTAAACTCTCCCCTCAGTTTGGATCTGACTGGTGCTTCCTAATGGAAACATTGAAGTTAATGCATTTTTGGCAAGTGCTCCAATCAAGTGAAGGAGGCCTTTCTTAGCACATCACGGCAGTAGACAAGATGTCAGTAAGTGTTAATACCGGTGATGAAACTTGTTGTTCTCTGAGGTACCTGGCAGCTGGTGAGACATCACCAGTTTCTCATAGTCATGAATAAGCAACTCATGAGAAGTTAGCTTGGGATTCCAGAATACACTATTTCTCACCATGCTTGCACACTCTGATGTTAACCATCTATGAGATTCCTGCCTGAAACAGTTACTACTGCAGTGCTTGCTATTTGTTTTATAGTTCTTTCATTCCTTACACATTTGCCAGTTGAACTTTTGTTTTGTAAAAAGAGCATCCTCTGGGCTGGTGCTGTGGCGTAGTGGGTAAAGCCGCCATCTGTAGTGCTGGCATTCCATATGGGCGCCGATTTGAGTCCTGGTTGCTCCACTTCCGATCCAGCTCTCTGCTATGGCCTGGGACAACAGTGGAGGATGGCCCAGATCGATCCCTGCCTGCTGTCCTGTGTACCTGGCTGCCTTTCCCTGAGGCTGGCGGCAGGGGTCCTGGGGCACCGAGGCTGTGACAGCAGGTCTTGGGGGGTGGGTAAGTCATTTCTGGTCCCACTACAAAAACTTTATTTTTGATTAGAATAGAGTACCATCTCAAATCTCGCCTATAGAAACAAAGCAAAGAAACCCAGAACAAAAAAATGTAGCCACTTCACTCACTTCAAGACCTATATACATGTAAGTTGTTTTCTGTGTTTTTTTTTTTTTTTGCCTTTTTTCTTTAAATTTTTTTTTGCTTTTTAAAAAAACATTTTAAATTTAAAAACAAAATAAACTCAGTGTTCACATTTCTATAAAGAATTAATAACAAAGTTTCAGGAACCCTGCCCTGGCAGCACAGAGAGGCAGCGCCTCCCCTGCCTGCCTCCAGCCTGCTCAGCCACTCTGACGCACTGGGGCACCTGGGAGGTGGCAGCCCGTGGAAGAGGAGTCAACGTCAGGTCTGTGCTTGTAGGCCCTGGGGCCAGGAAGCTTTCGAGAAAGCAGAGGGGAAGAGTAGCTTACTGTGAAACCCTTTAAAAAATATTCATACACTTCAGCATGCGCCTGTCGAGTCGCGGGGAGAACAGGAGCTTGGAATGCCCCAGGCAGGCCATGGGCAGGCGGACAGGGCCTGGCTCTGCACCTGCAGGCAGGAGACCTGCCCGGCGCCCTGCTTCTCTTCCACTCTTTCCTCTAAAACCTGTGTCAAGTCTTTGACTGCATGCACGGGGAAGCATGAACGTTCGACTTGTATGCAAAAAAGGTACAAAACAACTAGAATATAAAAGTTTTGGTAATATAAGGCCATCTGTTCAGGGCCACCTTGGAAACCTGTAACAGATATTTAAATACTACAGTGAAAAGGCATCTTAATATACTTTTTAAAAACATCTGAAGTAATCTGCTAAGACTAAGTGTAAAAAAACAAAACAAAACAAAACAAAGCCCATTCCCATTGAGGGCACTTTGTCCTTTGGAGAGGGCTGGTGGTGGGGGGGTGGTGGTGGTCAGAGCTTCAGCCAGGGGTGGGCTTCAATGGAGGCCTTGCTGCAGTCCCCGTAGTCTTAGGGCAGCAGAAGCTTCTTAGCTTGATGTAATCCCATTTGTCTATTTGTGCTTTTATTACCATGCTTCTAGAATTTTACCCAAAAGTCTTTGTATAGGCCAATGTCTTGGAGCATTTCCTCTATGTTTTCCTCTAGTAATTTGATGGTCTCAGGTCTTAAGTTTATATCACTGATCCATTGTGAGTTGATTTTTGTATAGAGTATATGTTAATGGTCTTGTTTCAAATGTCTGCATGTGGAAATCCAATTTTCCCAGCATTATTTGTTGAAGAGACTGTCTTTTCTCCAAGCAATGATTTTAGCTTATTTTTCAGATTTTAGCTGGTTGTAGATGTGTGTGTTAATTTCTGGTATTCTGCTCCATTCCATTAGTCAACATGCCTATTGTTGTGCCAATACCAGTACTCTTTTGATTATAACAGACCTGTAGTATGTCTTGAAATCTGATATTGTGTTATATCCAGCTTTGTTTTTATTGTTTAAGATTTATTTGGATATTCAGGGTCTTATGTGTTTCCATACGCTTTTTTTTGTTCATGATATCACAATTTATTACTACACCACAATGGTAGATTTTTGATACCACAATGGTTTTTACAACTATGTTATTGATTATGACATCACAATAGTATAGTCATGGTTTTTGTCATCACAATGGTGGCTTATGACATCACAACTGATTATGACTCCATAATTCTCATTTATAATTTCATAGTGCTTTTTATGATTTCACAATTGATCATGGCATCTGAATGACAGCTTTATGATTCAACAATTGTGGTTTATCACAACCCAGTTGATATTTCAACCTCAAAATTGATTACTAGATAAGAATGGTGCCTTTATTTTATGTCATAATAATGGTTTATGAAATCACAATGGGTTTTATGACATCACAATAGAAAATAAAATAATAGTGGTTTATGACATAGCAATTAATTATGACTTAGAAAACTATTAATGGTAGGTTTATGATATACTGCTGGTTTTTGAGTTCACAATTGATTTTGAAGTCAGTATTATCATTTATGCCATAGCAATAGATTTTCACTTCACAGTGGTGTTTATGACATCACAATTGCTTATGACTTACAATGTTAGGCTTATGATATCATAGTGGAAGTTTGTTACATTCCAATAAATTATGACATCAGAAGCATCCTTACATCACAAATTATTATGACATAACTGATAGTTTTATGATATCACATGGACTTTTATGACATCACAATAGACTTCAAGATAACAATTATTTTATGATGTCAAAATTGATTTTAAAATCATAATGGTGGTTTTCATTTTAGAAAACATTCATTTAATAAATATCAATTTTCAAAGTACAACTTTTGAATTATAACGGTTCATCCCCTCCATTACCACCCTCCTACCTGCAAACCATCCCATCTCCTACTTCTTCTCCCATCCCATTATTCATTAAGATTCATTTTTAATTATCTTTATATATAGAAGATCAACTCTCTACTAAGTAAATATTTCAACAGTTTGCAGCCACACAGACACACAATGCATAAAGTACTGTTTGAAGACTAGTTTTACCATTAATTCTCATAGTACAACACATTTAGGACAGAGCTCCTTTATAGGGAGCAAGTGCACAGTGACTCCTGTTGTTGATTTAACAATTAACACTCTTATTTATGATGTCAGTAGTCACCCGAGGCTCTTGTCATGAGCAGGCACAGTTCTAAGAAGACAACCATACTCCTGTCCTTCCCTCTCTTCTTCTCCCAGACTTCTTCCTTTAATTCTTCCAATCCAGGATCCTGGAATATTCTTCATTTTTGTTATCTTCTATTTATTTCATGGGTTTTTTTGTAATTTTCATTGTAGAGATCCTTGGTTGAATTTGTACGAAGGCATTTACAGTTTTTTGTAGCTATTGTGAATGGGAATGGTCTTACAAGTTTTTTTTCTCACCTAGAAACTATTGATGTTTAAGAATGCCATTGATTTTTGTGTGTTGATTTTATATTATGCCAAATTCTCTTATGAATTCTAATAGTCTCTTAGTGAGTCTTTTGGTTCCCCCTATATAAATAATCATGCCATCAGCAAACAGAGATAATTTGACTTCCTCTTTTCTAATTTGTATCCCTTTGATTTATTTTTATTGCCTAAGGGCTCTGAATAATAGTGATGAGAGTGAGCATCCTTGTCTGGTTCTGTATCTTAGTGTAAATACTTCCAGCTTTGCCCATTCTATATGATGCTGCCTGTGTTTGTTATATATTGTGTTTATTGTGTTGAGGTATGTTTATTCTGTACCCATTTTTTTTGTTTTCATCAGGAGATGACATTTTATCAAGTGCCTTTTATTCATTTATTGAGGTAATCATATGGTTTTTATCTTTCATTTTGTTGATGTTACATATCACAATTGCTGATTTGCATATGTTGAACCATATATGGGATAAATCCCACTTGGTCAGGGCCAGTGCTGTGGTGTAGCAGGTAAAGCCGCCACTTATAGTGCTGGCATCGTATATGGGAATTGGTTGGAGTCTTGGCTGCTCCATTTCCAATCCAGCTCTCTGCTATGGCCTGGGAAAGCAGTAGAAGATGGCCCAAGTTCTTGGGCCCCTGCACCCACATGGGAGACCCAGATGAAGCTCCTGGCTCCTGGCGCCTGGCTCCTGGCTTCAGATCGACGGAGCTCTGGCCATTGTGGCCAGGTGGGGAGTGTACTAGTGGATGAAAGACCTCTCTCTCTCTCTCTCTCTCTCTCTCTCTCTTTCTCTCTTTCTAATTCAGCCTCAGCCTTGAGTATTGGTCTATTCAGGCTTTCTATATCTTGATGCCTCAATTTTGATAAATTATATAGGTCCAGAAAAGAATCCATTTATTCAAGATTTTCCAAATTTTAGCATATAATTGTTTGCAATGATTCCTAATTGTTTCTATTTCTGTGGTATCTGTTGTAACATCTCATTTTTCTTCTCTGATTTTATTAATTTTGATCTTTTCCCCTATTTTTAATTAGTTTGGCCAATGGCCTATCAATTTTATTTCTTCATAAGACTTCGCTCTTCATTTCATTGATTTTATTTACAAATTTATTTATTTATTTGAAAGTTACAGAGAGGCAGAGGCAGAGAGAAGAGAGAGAGGTCTTCTATCTGCCAGTTCACTTGCAAGAGAGCCATGGCAGCTGAGGTTGTGCCAATCCGAAGCCAGGAGCCTGGAGCTTCTTCCAGGTCTCCTACACGGGTGCAGGGGCCTAAGGACTTGGGCCATCTTCTACTGCTTTCCCAGGCCATAGCAGAGAGCTGGATTGGAAGTAGAGCAACTGGGACTTGAACTGTTGCCCATATGGGATGCCAGCACTGCAGGCAGTGGCTTTACCCATTATGCCACAGTGCTGGCCCCACATTGATTTTTTTACGGTTTTTAAATTTATATTTATGTATCCTATAATTTTATTTATTTGCTTCTACTTATTTTGGACTTTGTTCTTATTTTTATGGGTCCTTGAGATGCATTATTAGAACATTTATTTGATTTCTTTGTAATTTTTAAATGTAGGCACTTAGTTCTGTAAACTTCACTATTAACCCTACTTTTGATGTATCCCCTAAGTTTTGGTATGTTTTGTTTCCATTTCACTCATTTTAAGGAATATTTTGATTTTGCTTTTGATTTCTTCTATGACATGTTATACATTCAGAAGCATGTTGTTCAGTCTCTATATATTTGTATATTTCTTAGGATTTCCTCTGCTGTTAATTTCTAACTTTATTCTGTTGTGGTCAGAAAAGATATATGGAATTTTTTAATTTGTTGAGACTTACATTATGGCCTACTATTTGGTCTGTCCTAGAAAATGTTCCATGTACTGATGAAAAGAATGTGTATTCTACAGCTTTGGGATGGAATGTTCTGTAGGTATCTGTTAGTCCCATTTGGTCTGTGGTATGGAATAGCTCTGTTGTTTCTTTGCTGATTTTTTATCTGGTTGATATGTCCATTGGTGAATGTGGGGTGTTGAAGTCCTCCATTATTTTGTATTGGAGCATATGTCTCCATTTAGATCCATTAGCAAATTTTTTATTAAAGTGTGTGTGTTAGCAGTCATATCATATATTAGTTAGTCATATAATACATTTATGCTAATCATATCTTCTTGTTGAATTGATCTCAATAATTACATAATGACATTGTTTCTTTTAACAACTTTTGTGTTAAAGTTTGTTTTTTTTTTTCTGATATGAGTATAGCTCCTCCTACTTGTATTTGATTTCTATTTGCTTGTCAAGTCTTTTTCCATTCTTTGACTTTCAGTCTGTGTGTATCTTTATTGGTTAGGAGTGTTTCTCATAGGCAGTACATAAGTGGGTTTTGTTTTTTATCCATTCATCAGGGATGTGTCTTTTAATTGGAGAATTTAGTCCATTTACATTCAAGACTATTATTGATGATAATATTAAATATTCTTGTTTGTTTTGAGTCTACTTTGATCTTTCTGTATAAAGTTTCATGTCTGCACATTCTTTCATGTTGCTGATTGTCTTTCTCTGTTTCTGTGTAGTAAATTTTTTTTTGACAGGCAGAGGTGGACAGTGAGAGAGACAGAGAGAAAGGTCTTCCTTTTCCATTGGTTCACCCCCCAAATGGCTGCTACAGGCAGCACGCTGTGCTGATCCAAAGCCAGGAGCCAGGTGCTTCTCCTGGTCTCCCATGCAGGTGCAGGGCCCAAGCACTTGGGCCATCCTCTACTGCACTCCCGGGCCATAGCAGAGAGCTGGCCTGGAAGAGGGGCAACCGGGACAGAATCCTGCGCCCCAACAGGGACTAGAACCCGGTGTGTTGGCGCTGCAGGCGGAGGATTAGCCTAGTGAGCCGCGGCGCCGGCCAGTAGTACATTCTTAAGTATCATTTGTGATGCTGGCCTGGTCATGAGAATTTCTTTCAACTTTTGCTTATCTTAGAAGGTATTTATTTCACCTTTATTTATAAATTAGAGCTTCACTGGGTAGAGTATTCTAAGTTGGCATTGTTTTTTTCTTGTAGGACTTCGACTGTATCACTTCATTCTCTTGTGGCCTGTAGTGTTTCTGTTGAGAAATCTGCTCTCAGTGTGATAGGAGTTACTTTAAAGGTAATCTGACATTTTTCTCTTGCAAATGTTAGGATATTCTCTTTATGGCTTGTTTTTGTAAGTTCAATGCTTCATGGTAGGATTTTTCTGTTCATGCCTATTTGGGGTTGTATGTGCTGCCTGTATTTGGATGGCCATATCTTTATCCAAATATCTTAATAGCCATATCTGCTACTATTTCACTGGATAGGTTTTTTATGACTTTGTTTTTTCTTGTTCATGCCTTCGAGAACTCCTAAGGCTCGTGTATTTGGTCATTTTGTGATCTCCCATAGATCCTCACACTGTGCTTTCTTTCTGATTGTTTCTCCTCCTCTTTCTTCGTTTCTTCTTCCTCTTCTGTGACTGAGATATTTCAGAAGACTTACCCTCTAGATTGTCTTCTACCACACTGAGCCTTTGATAAGTTTTCCACTGTATTTTTGACATATTGAATGCTCCATCTCTTTATTTTTTTTAGATTTCATTTACTTGAGAGGTAGAGTCACAGACAGTGAGAAGGAGAGACAGAGAGAAAGGTCTCCCTTCCGTTGGCTCACTCCCCAGATGATTGCAATGGCCAGAGCTGCGCTGATCCAAAGCCAGGAGCCAGGTGCTTCCTCCAGGTCTCCCATGCGGGCACAGGGGCCCAAGCACTTGGACCATCTTCTACTGCTTTCCCAGGACATAGCAGAAAGCTGAATTCCAAGAGGGACAGCCGGGACTAGAACCATATGGGATGCCAGCACCACAGGTGGAGGATTAACCTAGTGCGCCATGGAGCTGGCCCCTGAATACTCCATTTCTAACGTTTCTGTTTTTTTTTCAGTATCTATCTCTTTCTAGAATTTCTTTTCATGTACTGATTTACTGATTTCATTTAACTCTTTATATATATATATATTTTAACTTTTATTTAATGAATATAAATTTCCAAAGTACAGCTTATGGATTACAGTGGCTTCCCCCCCATAACGTCCCTCCCACCCGCAACACTCCCCTTTCCCACTCCCTCTCCCCTTCCATTCACATCAAGATTCATTTTCGATTCTCTTTATATACAGAACATCAGTTTAGTATACATTAAGTAAAGATTTCAACAGTTTGCTCCCACACAGAAACATAAAGTGAAAAATACTGTTTGAGTACTAGTTATAGCATTAAATCTCAATGTACAGCACACTAAGGACAAAGATCCTACATGAGGAGTAAGTGCACAGTGACTCCTGTTGTTGACTTAACAAATTGACACTCTTGTTTATGGTATCAGTAATCACCCTAGGCTCTTGTCACTTATCTCCTCTGATAAAATATAAACTGATATTGCTTTAAAACAATATTTTTAAGTAGATGAACATTAGCAGTTCATAAATAATAATTTACAACAGTTCTGAAATTACCTTTCTGTGAAATACAGCTTTTATTTAATTCAGTTTAATTAGAGCTTTAAAACTTGCCCACAAAGTGAGCTAAAACTCACTGGGTAGCTAGCTCTAAACATCTGGGAATCAAGGGTGTTTGACTCTAATTCCAGTTTGCTTAAGACAGAGCAGTGCCACAGATGTCAGTGTTTAAGGAGGAGCAGGAGTGTACACAGCCCACAGTGCAAAATAATGTTTAGGAAATTAGAGCTACACTGGATCATTTTCTAAGACCACAGAAACCTTGCTTTGCCTATGGTGAAAATCCACACAAGGACCCGAGGATGTGAATCTCCTTCTCCAGGGTGTGGAGCAAGGACAGTGACACAGTAGATGGCATTGCAAGTGACAACTGTGCTTTGCTCCATGCGGTTCCAGGACAGACATGGAAAACACTTCTCAGCAACAGTGTCCACATAACGGACCACACACCCTCTAGCAGTGAAACACACATCAAATACAAATGGAACAGATAAATATATAAATATCAGGACGGTTTGGAGTCATTTCAGCCCTGATGCATCACTCTCATGAATAGGAATCATTCAAATAGAAAAAAATACCCCAAAGCCATGCTCTTGGTGAGTCCTCTCTTCATCACACACACAGGTGTAGGAATTGAGGGCACAGGACAGGAGCTCTCTGCCATCAGCAGGGTAACCTAGGAGACCTCCCCACACATGGCTCCTGGGATGTTGGTATGGAGACAGAACCTGGCTTGCGTAACCAATCCACACATAAAAATTGCATTTTCCATACTGGAGAAGACAGGAGGCCCTGAGAGAGTCATGACTTCAGTGATAAGTGACATAAATCACAGGGAGAACCATGTGGGCCTCCTGAGATACACTGGGGAAGAATAGGGGAAAGCAACCTGATCAGATTCCAAAAGTGAAATGCACATGGAGAAAGAAACATCACAAAGCCCTGAGCCCTCCTTGTTAGAGCTGGCAGTGAAGTCAGGGCAGCGTCACAACAGTTAGTGCAGTGAACTCTGCATACATGGAGCAAGGATGCAGTCATCTTAGACATCGTGACTCCCCGTGTGTACCCAACAGTGGACAATCCTGTGAGCCCCGGATCATCCAATGGCCCCGACTAGTGACTAATGCCTAGGTCAGTACATCCGAGGCCATGGACAGCAGAAACAGGAGGGGAAACCCCTCAGCAGAGCCCAGCACGATCTAGGGTGCTGTGACCTTGTGAGTGGACAGACACAGGATTAGGGAAAGGGCTGAGAGCCCACCTGCTTTCTCAGCAGCAGCCTGAGCACCACGGATGGAGACGCTGTGACACAGTGTGATGTTGTCCAGCACTGGTCAGTACCTGCCCAGCCTCATGTGCATGAACCGGCCCACTGCAGTCGTCATTCCCACAGAGCTCAGCTCCACCATTGTGACACTGTCCTCGCTGTGGGCACCTTGTATGTGTCACAGTGAAATTGGATGAGAGGGGACTGGGAGCTGAGATGGTCATGCACCGTGCATGTGGGTTAGGGATTGGGAAACTGCACAAGCTGCTCACCCTCACAGAGGAGTTCCAGCTGGGACACTCTGAGGCGCCCTGGGGGAAGTGGCTGTTACAGCCAGGAAGGCGACGTCATCTCCACGCAGAGCTCGGTGCTGTGTGCAGAGAGGCTGTGCATACAGGAGCCTGGAACCAGGAGCTTCCTCAGGGTCTCTCATGCAGGTGCAGGGGCCCAAGGACGTGGTCCATCTTCTACTGTTTTCCCAGGCCATGGCAAAAAGCTGGATCAGAAGTGGAGCACATGAAATGGAACCAGTACCCATGTGGGATGCTGGTGCTGCAGGCTGGGCTTTAACCTGCAGTACTACAGGTTCCTGTGTTTTTCTTTTCAAGAGAGTTTTTTTTCCTTTTTAAAAAGAATTTTTGAAATATAAAGAGAACAGATTTTATGTATTTCATACTATACTTCACTCACTTCCCCTCCTCTTCTTCAATCTCCTTTCTTCCATATTTTCTTCTTTAGTTTTTTAAAACTTTAATTTCAGTTTATTTATAAACATAGTTTCAGTACAACACTAACCATAATATTCAATAAGTAAAAAGTAAAAAGGCCACTGTCCATAGGAGTATAGACCAGGCTAATGCCAATAATCAAATCATAAGATACCTCTGCTTTTTCACACTGTTTATGGTATTCTTTATTAACTGCCACGTGTCAGGGAAAATATGATGTATGTCTTCTCAGGACTGGTCTTTTTCATGAAGCATGATGCTTTCCAGTTACATGAGCATGGAATGGATTTCATTTCTGTGTGTCTGAGTGAATTTCTTCCATTAGTGTAGTATACTTATTAGAGAATACATCATTCCCTTTCCTGGTTAAATTTCTTCCTAGTGATTTCATTTAATTTACTACAATTTTAAGGGAGATTTTTTTTTATTCCTTGACTTTTCACATAGTTTGTTTTTATTGTAAAGAAATGAAGGATGTTTGTTTTGTGTTTTTTTTTCTGTATACTGCAACTTACTAGCATTCTTTTTTAAATATTTGTTTATATATTTGAAAGAGTCACACAGAGAGAGAAGGAGATGGAGATGGAGAAGGAGAAGGAGAAGGAGAGGGAGGGAGAGAGGGAGAGAGGGAGAGAGGGAGAGAGGGAGAGAGGGAGAGAGGGAGAGGGAAAGAGGTCTTCCATCCTCTGGTTCATTCTCCAGTTGGCCTCACTAGTTGGAACTGCACCCACCTGAAGCCAGGAGCCAGGAGCTTGTTTGAGCCATCTTGTACTGCTTTTCCAGGCCATAGCAGAGAGCTTGGTTGGAAATGTCTGTCCATGTCTTTCATACATTTCTCAGTTGAATTGTGTTCTTCATTGCTACACTCTATCATCCAGATAGGTGCATGTTATTCTATCAAGTTAATTGATGGACATTATTTTATTTTGTAATATTATAATCTTGTGCATTTTGATTATATCAATTTTACAAAGTGAATGCAACATTTTTTTTTCCAGCAAATTACCAGCTCCTCTTACTCAAATTTAACATGTATTTAGATTACAAACCTAATGGGGAAAACTGCCAAATCAAAGAAGGAAGAGTGATATAAGGGTGCTTCAAAAAGTTTCTGGAGAACTGGAATTCAAAGATGTTTATTTTCATGTCAAACTTTTTTGAAATCCATGTTGTATATAGTATGCATTTTTTAACTTTTATTTAATGAATTTAAATTTCCAAAGTACAGCTTATGGATTACAATGGCTTCCCCCCCATAACATCCCTCCCACCCGCAACCCTCCCCTTTCCCACTCCCTCTCCCTTTCCATTCACATCAAGATTCATTTTTGATTCTCTTTATATACAGAAGATCAGTTTAGTATACATTAAGTAAAGATTTCAACAGTTTGCTCCCACACAGAAACATAAAGTGAAAATAATAGATGATTATTTTAAATGATGATGAAATCAGATCAGACCTATTGTCAAGTTTAATCCCAATGAGAGTCAAGTTGGGAATTGATAATTTCTTTTTTTTACAGAAGATCAGTTTAGTATACATTAAGTAAAGATTTCAACAGTTTGCACCCACATAGAAACACAAAGTGAAATATACTGTTTGAGTACTTGTTATAGCATTAAATCTCAATGTACAGCACATTAAGGACCGAGATCCTACATGAGGAGTAAGTGCACAGTGACTCCTGTTGTTGACTTTACAAATTGATACTCCTGTTTATGGCATCAGTAATCTCCCTATGCTCCAGTCATGAGTTTCCAAGGCTATGGAAGCCTTTTGAGTTCTCCGACTCTTATCTTGTTTAGACACAAGGTCATAGTCAAAATGGAGGTTCTCTCCTCCCTTCAGAGAAAGGTACCTCCTTCTTTGAAGACCTGTTCTTTCCACTGGCATCTCATTCACAGAGATCTTTCATTTAGTTCTTTTTTTTTGCCAGAGTGTCTTGGCTTTCCATGCCTGAAATACTCTCATGGGCTTTTCAGCCAGATCCGAATGCCTTAAGGGCTGATTCTGAGGCCAGAGTGCTGTTTAGGACATCTGCCATTCTATGAGTCTGCTGAGTATCTCGCTTCCCATGTTGGATCATTCTCCCCTTTATTTATTATATCGGTTAGTATTAGCAGGTACTAGACTTGTTTATGTGCTCCCTTTGACTCTTAGTCCTTTCATTATGATCAATTGTGAACTGAAATTGATCACTTGGACTAGTGAGGTGGCATTGGTACATGCCACCTTGATGGGATTAAATTGGAGTCCCCTGGTATGTTTCTAACTCTACCATTTGGAGCAAGTCAGCTTGAGCATGTCCCAAATTGTACATCTCTTCCCTCTCTTATCCCCACTCTTATGTTTAACAGGGATCACATTTCAGTTAAATTTCAACACTTAAGAATAACTGCGTATTAATTACAGAATTAAACCAGTCATATTAAGTAGAACAGACAAAAAAAAACTACTAAGAGGGATAATATATTAAGTTGTTCATTAACAGTCAGGGCTATGCTGATCAAGTCACCGTTTCTCATAGTGTCCATTTCACTTCAACAGGTTTCCTTTTTGGTGTTCAGTCAGTAGTCACCGATCAGGGGGAACATATGATATTTGTCCCTTTGGTACTGGCTTATTTCACTCAGCATGATGTGTTCCAGATTCCTCCATTTTGTTGCAAATGACTGGATTTTGTTGTTTCTTACTGCGGTATAGTATTCTAAAGAGTACATATCCCATAATTTCTTTATCCAGTCTACTGTTGATGGGCACTTAGGTTGGTTCCAGGTCTTGGCTATTATGAATTGTGCTGCGATAAACATTAGGGTGCAGACCGCTTTTTTGTTTGCCAATTTAAATTCCTTTGGGTAAATTCCAAGGAGTGGGGTGGCTTGGTCGAACGGTAGGGTTATCTTCAGGTTTCTGAGGAATCTCCAGACTGACTTCCATAGTGGCTTGACCAGTTTGCATTCCCACCCACAGTGGGTTAGTGTCCCTTTTTCCCCACATCCTCGCCAGCATCTGTTGTTGGTAGATTTCTGAATGTGAGCCATTCTAACCGGGGTGAGGTGAAACCTCATTGTGGTTTTGATTAGCATTTCCATGATTGCTAGTGATCTTGAACATTTTTTCATGTGCCTGTTGGCCATTTGGATGTCCTCTTTTGTAAAATGTCTATTGAGGTCCTTGGCCCATCTCTTAGGTGGGTTGTTTGTTTTGTTTTTGTGGAGAGTCTTGATCTCTTTGTAGATTCTGGTTATTAGCCTTTTATCTGTTGCATAGTTTGCAAATATTTTTTCCCATTCTGTCGGTTGTCTCTTCACTCTCCTGACTGTTTCTTTTGCAGTACAGAAACTTCTCAATTTGATGCAATCCCAATAGTTGATTTTGGCTTTGACTGCCTGTGCCTCCTGGGTCTTTTCCAGAAACTCTTTGCCTGTACCAATATCTTGAAGGGTTTCTCCAATGTTCTCTAATAACTTGATGGTGTCAGGTCGTAGACTTAGGTCTTTAATCCATGTTGAGTGGATTTTTGTGTAAGGTGTAAGGTAGGGGTCTTGCTTCTGCACGTGGAAATCCAGTTTTCCCAGCACCATTTATTGAATAGACTGTCCTTGCTCCAGGAATTGGTTTTAGATCCTTGATCAAATATAAGTTGGCTGTAGATGTTTGGGTTGATTTCTGGTGTTTCAATTCTGTTCCATTGGTCTATCCATCTGTTTCTGTACCAGTACCATGCTGCTTTGATTACAACTGCCCTGTAGTATGTCCTGAAATCTGGTATTGTGATGCCTCTGGCTTTGTTTTTTTGTACAAGATTGATTTAGCTATTCGAGGTCTCTTGTGCCTCCATATGAATTTCAGCATCATTTTTTCTAGATCTGAGAAGAAGGTCTTTGGTATCCTGATTGGAATTGCATTGAATATATAAATTGCTTTTGGGAGAATGGACATTTTGATGATGTTGATTCTTCCAATCGATGAGCATGGAAGATTTTTCCATTTTTTGGTATCCTCTTCTATTTCTTTAAGATTTTGTAATTCTCATCGTAGAGATCTTTAACGTCCTTGGTTAAGTTTATTCCAAGATATTTGATTGCTTTTGTAGCTATTGTGAATGGGGTTGATCTTAGCAGTTCTTTCTCAGCCGTGGCATTGCTTGTGTATACAAAGGCTGTTGATTTTTGTGCATTGATTTTATATCCTGCCAATTTGCCAAACTCCTCTATGACTTCCAATAGTCTCTTAGTAGAGTTCTTTGGATCTTCTAAGTAAAGAATCATATCGTCTGCAAAGAGGGATAGTTTGAGTTCTTCCTTCTCAATTTGTATTCCTTTAATTTCTTTTTCTTGTCTGATGGCTCTGGCTAAAACTTCCAGAACTATGTTAAATAGCAGCGGTGAGAGTGGGCATCCCTGTCTGGTGCCAGATCTCAGTGGAAATGCTTCCAACTTTTCCCCATTCAATGGGATGCTGGCCGTGGGTTTTTCATAAATTGCTTTGATTATATTGAGGAATGTTCCTTCTATACCCAATTTGCTTAGAGTTTTCATCATGAAAGGGTGTTGAATTTTATCGAATGCTTTCTCTGCATCCATTGAGATAATCATATGGTTTTTTTTCTGCATTTTGTTAATGTGCTGTGTCACATTGATTGATTTGCTCACACTGAACCATTCCTGCATATCAGGGATAAATCCCACTTGGTTTGGGTGGATGATATTTCTGATGTTGTTGTATTCTATTGGCGAGAATTTTATTGAGGATTTTTGGGTCTATGTTCATCAGGGATATTGGTCTGTAATTCTGTTTCAATGCTGCATCTTTTTACGGCTAAGGAATTAAGGTGATGCTTTCTTCATAGAAAGAATTTGGGAGGATTCCCTCTTCTTCGATTGTTCTGAATAGTTTGAGAAGAATTGGAGTCAGTTCTTCTTTCAATGTCTGGTAGAATTCAGCAGTGAATCCATCTTGTCCTGGGCTTTTCTTTGTTGGGAGGGCCTTTATTACTGTTTCAATTTCTGTTTCAGTTATGGGTCTATTTAGGTTTTCGATGTCTTCATGGTTCAATTTTGTAGGTTGCATGTGTCCAGGAATCGATCCATTTCTGATAAATTTCCCTGTTTGCTGGCATACAAGTCCTTGTAGTAATTTCTGATGATTCTTTTTATTTCTGTGGTGTCTGTTGTTACGTTTCCTTTTTCATCTCTGATTTTATTGATTTGGATCTTTTCTCTTCTTTTTTTAGTTAGTTGGGCCAATGGGGTGTCAATTTTGTTTATTTTTTCAAAAAACCAGTTCCTCTCTTGGCTGATTTTTTGTAATGTTTTTTTTGGATTCAATCCTGTTGATTTCTTCTCTGATTTTAATTATTTCTCTTCTCCTACTAAATTTGGGTTTGTTTGCTGCAGTTTTTCTAGGTCCTTGAGATGCGCTGAAAGCTCATCTATTTGGTGCCTTTCCAATTTCTTGATGTAGGCACCTATTGCTATAAACTTTCCTCTTAACACTGCTTTTGCTGTATCCCATAAGTTTTGATATGTTGTGCTGTTATCCTCATGTACTTCCAGAAAGTTTTTGATTTCTCTTTTGATTTCTTGAATGACCCAGTGTTCATTCAGGAGCATGTTGTTCAGTCTCCATGTGTTTGCATACTTTCTAGGGTTTCCTGAGTTTCTAATTTCCAGCTTCATTCCACTGTGGTCTGAGAAGCTGCATGGTATGATTCTAATTCTTTTGAATTTGCTGAGACTTGCTTTATGGCCTAGTATGTGATCAATGCTAGAGAAGGTTCCATGCACTGCTGAGAAGATGTGAAGTCTTTAGATGTAGGATTGAAAGTTCTGTAGATATCTGTTAGATCCATTTGGACAATAGTGTCGATTAAATCTGCTGTTTCCTTGTTGACCTTCTGTCTGATGATCTGTCTATTTCTGAGAGTGGAGTATTGAAGTCCCCCAGTACTATTGTATTGGAATCTAAATCTCCCTTTAAGTCCCTCAACATATCTTTTCAATAGACCGGTGCCCTGTAATTAGGTGCATATACATTTATAATAGTTACATCTTCCTGTTGAATTGAACCCTTAATCATTATATAGTGTCCCTCTTTGTCTCTCTTAACAGTTTTTGTATTAAAGTTTATTTTGTCTGGTATTAATATGGCTACACCTTTTTTTTTTGTTTCTGTTGGCATGGAATAACTTTTTCCAACCTTTCACTTTCAGTCTGCATGCATCTTTGTTAGAGAGATGTGTTTCTTGTAGGCAACAAATAGTTGGGTTTTGTTCCTTGAGCCAATCAGCCAATTGGTGTCTTTTAACTGAAGAGTTAAGTCCATTAATGTTTAATGTGACTATTGATATGTAGTGACTTTGCCCTGACATTTTCCCGGAGACATTTTCTGGTATATGCTTTGAGCTTCCCATGCTCTTTTACTGGTGGTTTTTCTTCCTTTACATTCTTTCATATTGGTGGCCGTGTTTCTGTGTTTCTGAGTGTAGCACATCTTTAAGTATCTTTTGCAGGGCCGGACGAGTGGCCGCAAAGTCTTTCAATTTCTGTTTGCTATGAAAGGTCTTTATTTCAGCTTCATTCACAAATGATAGCTTGGCAGGATATAATATTCTGGGCTGGCAGTTTTTCTCTCTTAGCACCTGGGCTATGTCTTGCCATTCCCTCCTAGCCTGTAGGGTTTCTGATGAGAAGTCTGCTGTGAGTCTAATTGGAGATCCTCTGAGAGTAATCTGAAGTTTCTCTCTTGCACATTTTAGGATCTTTTCTTTATGTTTCACTGTGGTGAGTTTAATTACAACGTGTCGTGGTGAGGATCTCTTTTGGTCATGTTTATTGGGGATTCTATGAGTTTCCTGTACTAGGATGTCCCTGTCCTTCTCCAATCCTGGAAAGTTCTCTGCTAGTATCTCACTAAAAAGGCCTTCTAATCTTTTCTCCCTCTCCATGCTTTCAGGAACTCCTAGAACTTGAATGTTGGTTTTTTTAATAGTATCCTGTAGATTCCCAATAATATTTTTTAGATTTCTAGTTTCCTATTCTTTTCTTTGGTTTGACTGTGTTTTCCTGTGCTCTGTCTTCTAAGTCTGATATTCTCTCTTCTGCTTCACCCATTCTGTTTTTAAGGCTCTCTAATGTGTTTGTCATTTGATCTATTGAGCTCTTCATTTCATTTTGATTTCTCTTCACTATCACACTTTCCTGTTCTACTAGTTTCTGCGTTTCATTTTGATTCTTCCTTAAAATTTCATTTTCACGAGAGAGATTTTCTATCCTGTCCAATAAGGCTTTCTGTAGTTCAAGTATTTGCTTTTGAAAACTTCTAAATGTTCTTATCATACATTTTTTGAAATCCATATCTTGCATTTCTTCTATCTCATCATCTTCATAATCTTGGCTTGGGGTGTTTTGTTTATTTGGAGGCATCATAGTGTCATCGTTGATGTTGTTCCATTGATTTTTGTGTTTGTTGCTTGACATAGTTAATGCTTCTTCCCTCACTGTGCGTTTTTTTATTTTTTTATTTTTATTTTTTTAATTTTACACTATGTCTGTGTTATGTGGACTGCCTGCTGTTGGAGGAGCCTTGGAGGCTTGAGATGTGTGTGGCCTGAGAGCTCTGCTTGGTTCTTCCTGGTAACGGGTGTGCAAAGGTGACACCCTCAGGTTATGAGTTGTAAATCTCTCTCTTTTTATTTATGTATTTATTTTATTTATTCAGGAGGTAAGTAATACCGCATCGCACGGCTGTGCAGAATTGATGGTGTTTAGCTTCCGATCTCTGGCTTCTACCCAAAGAGTCTGTGCAGGCTCAGTTTCTCCTCTGGACTCCCACTGGGTTGCCTAGGCTACTCAATTGTAGTGATTCAGTTCCTTAGCTCTCCCCTGTTGTTATGTAAATCCAGAGTGGGGCCTTCTCTTTGTCTCTTGCTCACCTTTGCAAGGTTGGCGGAGAGAGAAACTAGAGAGAAACTTGTCTGTACCAGTACCCCCCCACCTTTTTTCCTTCTCTCCTGTAGTCAGTCTGGTGAACTTTCCCACTCCCCTCTGGATTCTGACCACCGTTTTCCTGCCAATGTCTCGGGTTACTGAGCTCACCTCCCCTTCCAGCATCAATGTGTGGACTCGGAGCCCTGGGCATCCCTGCTCTCCCCGCTGATGTCTGTGTGACATCCACTCCCCTTCCTGCACTGGCGTGCAGACCCTGCGGCTCCTGTGGCTCGGCTTCCGCGCGGTTGGCAACCTTGTTCTCCCAGTAGGTCCTCCGAGTCACAGCCACTAGATCCGGAAGAGTTTCCTCTGCAATTTTTTCCTGATCCTTTTTCTGAGGCTACCGTAACTCCACTTTTATTAAACTAAATTTTCCCGGACTATCGGTGCGCGCCCTCACTATTCCGCCATCTTGGCTCTGCCCTCTATAGTATGCATTTTTATACACTCTTTGACCACCCCTCCTACTAATATATTCGGACATTTTGAACCAAAATATACTTACCATTCAATAGAATTATTAAAAAGATTTACTTATTTTGGGCAAGTGAGGCAAGAACTTATGAAATCAGTTTTCATTTATTTTTTGTTGAAGTGAATCCATCTTTATCTACTGTCTGCTGAGCTCCAGGCTGGTCATAGAAAGGACATATCCTTTGAAAATGTGGAGACACACTTATTTTATTAAATTAATAGTAATAAAAGTAGATTTAAAACTTAGAAATGAATTCAGAATTTTGGCTACTGGTAGTGAGGAAGGGAAGATGGGTGGGAAGTGTCATTATGCTCTTCAAATTGTACATATGAAATATGTTTCCTTTAAGCTCATGCCGTGGCTCAATAGGCTAATCCTCCGCCTTGGGGCGCTGGCACCCTGGGTTCTAGTCCCGGTCAGGGTTCCGGATTCTTTCCCGGTTGCCCCTCTTCCAGGCCAGCTCTCTGCTATGGCCAGGGAGTTCAGTGGAGGATGGCCCAAGTCCTTGGGCTCTGCACCCGCATGGGAGACCAGGAGAAGCACCTGGCTCCTGGCTTCAGATCAGCGCGATGCACCGGCTGCAGCACACTGGCCGCAGCGGCCATTGGAGTGTGAACCAATGGCAAAGGAACTAGAACTGGCACCCACACGGGATGCCAGGGCCTCAGGCCAGGGTGTTAACCCACTGTACCACAGCACTGGCCCCTGGATTGTTTTTTGAAACCTGAGTTTTAGATGATTTTATTAACTAGGAAGAACTAGCTTCTGGTATGATTTTAAGAGTTTTTTTTTTTCTTTTTATAACTTAAAGATACTATATGTCTCTAATGTTCATCTCATGAATTATTTTAGAGGCTAGGTAATTTTCCATGTATTGATTTATTACCTAAATTCTTTGTTTTAGCCTCATATTCAACATTTTATCTAGAAGGTTCCAAGGTGGACCTGCTGAAGATTTGCACCAGTAGAAAATAATCTTTAAATTATTGTTTGGTACAAATTTACTAAAAAATTTAAAACTTACTGAAAAACTGTAATTTGGCACTTTAAAAAGCTTTTCACTTTGTGTTTTAAGAAAAAACTGCTCCATTAACTAGAACATAAGTAGAAACATCTTTATTGTGTTAAAATACACATAACATAAAAATGTCCCCTTTAATCTTATTTAGCTGTGCAATCCAGTGGCTCTAAGTTCATCCCACTGTTGTGCAACCACAACAACCATGCATTTCCAGAATGTTTTTCTCTTCCTGTACTGAATTCTGTGACCATTAAACAAGAGCTGCACTTTCCTCCTCTCCATCAGCCTCTGACCACCTTATGTGAGGAGATTCGTAGAACACCTGTTCTTTGGTGACTGAATGATCTCACTTAGCATAATCAAGGTGCGAGACAGAATTTCCTTCTTGTTTGAGACCAAAAATGATTTCATTGTTTGTGTAGCCCACATTTTCTTTATACACTCATGTGGTTGTTGGGTTGCTTCTATTTTTTGACTGTTGTAATAATGCTATTATGGGTTTTGGTGTGCAAATCACTGTGTTGAGTTCCTGTATTCAACACTTTTTGGCATCTACATAGGGGTAGAGTAGCTGGATCATATGGTAATTCATGATAAAACCTGATTGTATGCATAGTTAGGCAGTGTACAGATCACTGTGGATTTGTTGAAAGTGCTTTGAACCCTCATGAATCTGTAACTGGATGACAGGAGGTAGTGACAAATGGGATCTATCTCACACATACATCTTGAGAAGCAACTCACACATAAAGCACATTTGTGTCAGGTCATACCAATACAATGTCCCATGATGCATTGTGATCTTGTAGTACAGGCATCCAAGTAAATAAATCCAAGGATAAGGCATAACCCCATATTATACTTTACCCAGACAGCAAATAGTGGCTGCAGTAGTAAAAATGTGAAACCAATGCAATAACTCATTTAGAGAACCACCTTTCACTGAACAGTTAAACACCTGTTTCTCTCCACCCTGAAGGATTTCACGCAGGTAATTATACGTTTTTCAGTACAGAGGAACACAAAAGGACTTACTGTGGCATAGCTGTTGGCCACAATAAAATGGGTACAGTAAAAAATTGGATCATTATTCATCTTGAGTCTTGAGGCAGAGAAAATGGATTCCAAAATGGACATGACCATGAAAAAGCTCAAGAGCACCAGAATGCTCTGTGTGGCCCTTTGCTCTGGGGAGGCTCTTGGAGTCAGGTTGGTGCCACGTAGGTGCTGGGACTTCCTCCTGTGCCTGTATAGAAACATCACCATTTATCCACTTGAGAGGGCCATGAGCCCTATATGGAAGACTTCCCTACAGATCATCAGTGTGTAGTATGTTTGCATTAGGGAATAGCTCATGGCCCAAATAGAGCAGGATTTAGTGATATACAGTAGACTGTGTGAGGTCCCATTGGGAGTGGCAACGATGCTGATTATGGTGTGACTGCTGATGGACATATAGAAGAAGCATAGGACAAGCATGGAGCACATGCTTTGACGTAAGTGTTTATGCTTGAAGTTTGCCAACCAGGAGTTCCTGGGGCTGAGCGTGATGGCCTGGAGGACACTCAACACTGGAGGGTCATTAGACTTCTTTGTGTTCAATTTGTTAATGGCTGTAGTTAGGGCCTGTATGGGTGTATCGGCAGGGTTTACCTCCTTTGTGGCTACTATCCATTTAGAAATGTCTTCATTACAGACTGGGGCGATTGCAGCTTTTGCCTCTTTGGTAGCACCTTCCCAAACTAATTGTTTGACCAAATTGTCTTGATCGGGGCCAGGCAGTAATCTTTTCTCTACTGCCTCCAAGACTCTGGCAAGGAAATCAGGAAACCATTTGCCTGGGCCTTGAACTAGATTTCTAAAGAGCTAACTATAATTAGGAGGATTTATATTTTTTAAGGCTTTAATTGCCAAATCTCTGACCTGATCAAAATAGGCAACTACTCCAATGTGGGCCTGTTCTTGAGGATATATGTAGATGCCATGGCTTGTAAGCATATCAAAGATTACTGCTATTCCATAGGCAGCATTATTGCTTGCTGCAGTTTCAGCCTCTTCCTGATAGGAGGCTTTCCACTGTGAAAACTTTGGTCTCAACAAACATGCTTTAAGCAGTGCAACCCAGTCAAAATGAGTTTGAAGGTTTGCTGCCCATTGTTTAAGCACTTGTTCAAAGTAGGGAGAGTCAGAACCTGACTCTTGAGAAGCCTTTTTTAGCATAGGAAGGTCATTTATGGGTGTTGGAATCCAGGGCCTGAATTCTGCATCCTCTCCTACAATAACAGCAAATGTGCAGGTGGGACGGGGTCTAGTGGCTGCCCAGAGAGCTTGGGGTATCTGAGTACTGCTACAAATGTGGGGATCCTCATTGGGTGCAGATGGGATGACCTCGCATGAGTTACCGTCTAGAGGTCCTCTAAGTTCATCCCATGGGTATGTGGCGGGTGGCTGACTAGGCATTGCTACCTTGTTTGCTACCTTGTATGCTACATTGTCATTTTCACTGTGGGAGCTCTCTCTCCCTAACTCATCAACTGTTGTCTGTGAGACAGATGCCTGGAGTGACAGGCTCTTATCACTCACAGATTCACTATGTTTGGTAATCGGTGTGCGCTTCTGAGAGGGGGTATCTCCCATGTCTGAGCACTTAAGAGTGGCACAGCACACCAACTTTAGCTAAAGGAAAGACATGCACAGCACTGCTGCCATAACAAAGCAAATTCCTAGTACCTCAGCTGTTGATGGCATTTTGCAGGAAGTTTCCCTATGTTAGACGAACACATAGTGGTGTATCAGATTGTAATTATGTCCTGTGCTTAGTGGGGGACTTCCTTGACTCATTAGGTCAAGGCCGTATGCCCACACGGTGTCTCTGGAGGGTCACCTCTCTCGAGTGAGGGAAGATGACTTGGTTCCAAATTCTGGGATGATCAGTCCCTTATGTGAATTCGCCGGGCAAACCAAAAGTAAAAGGAGGAGCCGAGAAGCGACGCACGCTTCTGGGCAGTGTGTGCCTAACCTGGGGTCATGTAGACCGAGGACAAGGACAAGGAAAGGGGTGTACGAAGGGGTTCTGTGCTCACCCTCACAGAACCAAACAGCACACAAAACACCGAGGGGCCTTTTTGCTGAATTCCAGGGGGGACCTTGTCAAGTCCCACACGCTGTCTCTTTCTCAGTCACGTTGGGGCACCAGATGTTGCAGTTGATTTCTAAACAATGTTGCAGTGGATTCAATTCTGAGAGGAGGAGCGTGGTGGGGGCAAGAGGCACAGAGTCACCACACAGATCCCAGGAGTCGGGTGAAAGCAGGCTTAAGGAAAGCAGCCCACAGACTTGTTTATTTCAGTTGGTACAACATCTTATATAACCAAGACCAGCCAATCCGGTCAAGGGACGGTCTATGCCTCAACCAAACATAGCCTGTTGCCAGGCAGTTTCCAAAGCCATCCAATCACAGCCTGTTGCCAGGGAGGCTCCATTTGCCAGGTGGGTTTCAAATCCATCCAATCACAGCCTGTTGCCAAGCAGGCTCTGTTGCCAGGTGGGTTTCAAAGCCATTCCTGAGTAACTGACACTCACTTGCCAGCGGCCACCTTGGCATGACCTTCTTATTCCACCGCATTGGGTTGCTTCTACTTTTTGACTGTTGTAATAATGCTGTTATGGGTTTCGGTGTGGAAATCACTGTGTGAGTTCATGTATTCAGTACTTTTTGGCATTTGTAGGAGTAGAGTAGCTGCATCATAGGAAATTTAAGGTAAAAGCTGATTGCATACATAGGTAGGCAATGTGCAGATCACTGTGGATTTGTTAGAAAGTGCTTTGATCTCATGAATCAGTACTTTCTGGATCACACGAGGCAGTGGCAAATGGGATCTATCTCACACTTCCATCTTGAGGAGCCACTCACACATAAAGCACATTTGTATCAGCTCATACCAGTGCACTGTTCCATTATGCATTATGATTTTGCCATGTATGCATGAGAGTAAATAAATCCAAGGATATATCATAAATCCATATAATACTTTACCCAGACAACATATACTGGCTACTGTAATAAAAATGTGACAACCAGTGCAATAGCTCATTTAGAGAACTGCCTTACATTGAATAACTTAACATCTATCGTTCTCCCCCTAATGGATTTCACGAAGGTAATTATACGCTTTTCATTACAGAGAAACACACAAGGACTGACTGTAGCATAGTTGCTGGACACAATAATATGCATACAGTAAAGAATTGGGTCATCATTGAACATGAGTCTTGAGGCAGAGAAAATGCAGTCCAAAATGCTTATGACCATGAAAAAACTCATGAGCACCAGAATGGTCTGGGTGGCCCTTTGCTCAGGGGAGGCTCTTGGAGAAAGGCTGGTGTCACGCAGGTGCTGGGACTTTCTCCTGTGCCTGTACAGCAGGATCACCATGTATCCACTGGAGAGGGCCATGATCCCTATTTGAACGACTTCTCTCATGATTGCCAATATGGAAAATGTTTGCATTAGGAAATAGCTCATAGCCCAAACAGAGCAGGATTTAGTGACATACATTACACTGTGTGAGGTCCCATTGGGAGTGCCAACGATGCTGATTATGGTGTGACTGCTGATGAACATAGAGAACATGCATAGGACAAAAAGGGAGCACAGGATGCGTTGTGAAAATGCCTGCTTGAAGTTTGCCAAAGAAGAGTTCCTGGGGCTGAGGGTGATGGCCTGGAGGACACAGAGCAGGCAGGATGTGTACAGGGAGAGGGCCCGCAGCACCCGGTAGGAGAAGAAGACTGCTTTACATGTGACGTCATCCCAGGAACGCTGAGATCCAAACATGTCCATAGCCTGGCTCACCACAATCATCAGCATCACTAAGTGGATGAGGGCCAAGAGACCAACTGTCATGTCGATCGGCTTGGGTCTGTGCTGGAGAAAGTAATTGAGGACATGGAAGAGAAGAAGGAAGGCATTGGCCGAGATCCCAATGGAAATTTCAGTGTATAAAATGAATTTCATCTCATTGCTTTCGTAAATTTCATAATTTTTATATATATTATAGGTGGAAGAAGTATACATGTTGGGTCTGAGGAGAAAACAAATTTTTCATCAAATTCATTAGCACATTGTTTCCTCCAACACTCTTGTCATTCAAAATACGGAGATCAACCCCATTCAACCTCTGTGACACTGAAGTCTACCTCACAGCCACAGCCCTGCCCCAGGACACCTCTGCTTTATTACGGTTGGATGATGTTTGTCATCTCTGGGCTCCAAAGTCCATAAGCTGTGCTCTTCATGAAATATTACCATAGGGCCATGTGTTTGGAGCAGCTGTTAAGGCAATACTTGGGATGGCTTCACCCTATATCACAGTGCCTAGGATTGAGCTCTCTCTGTATTCCTCCTTCCTAGAAATGTGCTCCCTAGGAGGTGGTAAGCGATGGCTCACATGGCTGGGTCACTTCCACCCATGTTGGAGACACAGATTGAGCCCCTGATTCCTCGACATGTCCTGGCTTGCTCCAGGCCAGTGTGGACTAGCGAATGGGGGAGTACATGCTTTCTTCCCTACCCCAGCACTCTGACTCTCATATAAACACAATCACTTTTAAAAAATGCCCTGTATCATGTAAGCATCCTTATTATAGCTTCACTCTGAGCTTTTTCAGGGGCACAAGCAATGTCTTACTTGGCTTGATCTGTATCATCTTGATAAAGTATCAGGAACAAAGTAGAGTTCTAGCACATTTTTTGGAATGGAATGACATAGATTGTGTAAAAAATGACACACACACACAGGGTCTCATAACTTAGAACTTCACAAAGCTAGTTTATATCAGTGATACTTTTTTGTATTTATTGCCATAGCGTGTATTCCTATAATGCATCCATGGAGCACATGTCCTTCAGAGTGAACTCTGGCGTCTGCCTGCTGGGATTTATGTCCCCGGGCTGCCTTCCCTACAAGTGTGACCTTCAGGCATCTGTGAGGCTGAGATCTGCTCATGTCGTCCACCCAGTATTCTCAATTTTAGATGTGACCTGGATCATTGTGCTAACATGTGTGAAAAAGATAAAGTATACATACCAAACGTGGAAGTGGACCTGGGGTTGTTTATCTTAGAAACATTTCTTCTTATGCAGGTCCTCAAAATTTGATCTAGGGGGCTTCATGCAGTTCTTTACTGATTGATCAACTCTGCCTCTGCCTAGAAAAATGAAGGTAAAATACAAGAATAGCAGAATATTTTCACAATATTTGGTTAGAGGTCTCTGATGTAGTTTTAATCCTTTTCTCTGAATTCCCAAGATAGCAACATTTCTTAACTAATTGTTATTATCTTGTCAAAGCACTGAGTGGATTCCAGTTATCAACTCTTAGAAAGACCTTCTCATTTTTTTTTTCACAGTTGGAAAAATATTTTTAATACATTTAGAAAGTCTTGCTAATGCAATGGACAAGTACTTAGCAATGAACTATGTGGGTATTTTTACAAGCACAATACTATGTTCAACATATGGTTTGTGGTGTGTTAAGCCTGTGATTATAAAGTAAATTGAAAGTACATTTTTGCAAAAATTAATGGGAAAAAAGAAAAAAGGAGGGGGGTTAATGGAGAGAGGGAGGGAAGTATGGTTATCCTTTTATACTGTATCTATGAAATACTTGAAATCTGTACTCTTTATATTTATAAAATTTAAGCAAATAGCATTCCCCATGTATGTTTTAAAGCTTTAGGTGCCAGCGTTGTGGGTACAAAGGGTGAGACCACTGCCTGTGATGCCAGCAACCATGTGGATGATGGTTTGCGTTTTGGTTGATCCACTTCTGATTCAACCCCCCTACTGATGGCCTGAGGAAAGCAACAAAGGATGGTCCATGTGCTTAGACCTCTGCTATGCGCATGGGGGACCTGGAGAAAGCTCTCTTGTGACCTGGCCCAGCACTGGCCATCGTTGGCATATGGGGAGTGAACCAAAGGATGGCAGATAGCTCTCTGTGTCTGTCCACCCCCCGCCCACCTGGAGCTCTCAAACGCTTTCTAATAAATGGATAAATCTAAAAGATTTATTGCATTTCTTTGAAAGGGACAGTGATGAGCGAGGAAGAAGAAACATTAAACAAAGGTATGTGTGTTTCCTAGCATTATAGATCATATATGATCCCTAGCAAATTGCACTAAACAAAATTCTTCTCTTCTGGGTCATTACAGGTGGCACATGTCTAGTACTGTAGATTTATCCCTTATGAGCAAACTATAAACTGATAATATTTGAAAAGAATACTTTTAAGTAGAAGTACATTGGCAATTCATAAATATCACTTTATATTAGTTCTGAAATTACCTTTCTGTGAAATACAGCTTTTATTTAATTCAGTTTAATTAGGGCTTTAAGACTTGCACACATAGTGAGATAAAACTCACTGGGTAGCTAGCTCTAAACATCTGGGAATCAAGGGTGTTTGACTCTAATTCCAGTTTGCTTAAGACAGAGCAGTGCCACCAATGTCAGTGTTTTAGAACCAGTAGTTTACACATCCCAGTCATGCAAAATATTGTTTAGGAAATTAGAGCTACACTGGATCATTTTCTAAGACCACAGAAACCTTCCTCTCCCTATGGTGAAAATCCACACAAGGACCAGAGAATGTGACTCTCCTTCTCCAGGGTGTGGGGCAAGGACAGTGACACAGTTGATGGCATCACAAGTGGCAACTGTGCTTTGCTCCATGTAGGGCCAGGACAGACATGGAAAACACTTCTCACCAACGGTGTCCACATAATGGACCACACACCCTCTAGCAGTGAAACATACATTAAATACAGGTGGCACAGTTGTATATAAAGATCACACAGGGTATGGAGTCATTTCAGCCCTGATGCATCATTCTGTGGATAAGAATCCTTCAAATAAAAAAAAATGCCCCCACCCCATACTCTTAGCGAGTCCTCTCCCAGCCGTGCCTCATCACATGCACAGGTGAACAGCACAGTGTGGTGTAGGAGATGAGGGCACAGGACAGGAGCTCTCTGCCATCAGCAGGGTAATCTAGGAGACCCTCCCCACACACGGCTCCTGGGATGTTGGTGTGGAGACAGAGCCTGGCTTGCATAACATATCCACACATAAAATTGCATTTTCCACACTGGAGAAGACAGGAGGCCCTGAGAGAGTCATGACTTCAGTGACAAGTGACATAAATCACAGGGAGAACCATGTGGAGCTCCTGAGATACACTGGGGAACAAGCGGGAAAAGCAAAGTGACCAGTACCTGCCCAACTGCACGTGCGTGAGCCGGCACACAGCAGTCATCATTCCCACAGAGCTCAGCTCCACCATCGTGACACTGTGTCCTCACTGTGGCACCTTCTGTGTGTCACAGTGAAATTGGACGACAGGGGACTGGGAACTCAGATGGTCATGCACCGTGCATGTGGGTTAGGGATTGGGAAATGACACAAGCTGCTCACCTCACAGAGGAGTTCCAGCTGGGACACTCTGAGCCACCCTGGGGGAAGTGGCTGTCACAGCCAGGAAGGTGACATCATCTCCACGCAGAGCTCGGTGCTGTGTGCAGAGAGGCTGTGCATACAGGAGCCAGGGATGTGAGGAAGAAGCACCTAGAGAATTTTGGGCAAATGAAAGGCAGCTCTTTTGAAATAATTGGAGGTGAGAATTAGCCATTGTTTTTGCAGCTGGGAGCCTTTTGTAGCACAGCTCAGCACTGACAGGTACAGGGAGAATATTTACAGCGTCTATATTTTTCAGTCAATCTTGAGAGAAATCAGGAGAAGGGAAAGGGTTTGAAGGTAGAGAGACAGGACCCCGAGAGCTCAGCCCAGGTGCTGTTCCGTCCTTACCAGAACCCAAGCCCTGGGGCCGCCCTGCTGCCTGCAGCACCCAGGACAGAATGGGAGCCCTGAGGGCTCTGCCTGGAAAGCAGTGGCTCTCCTTCATCTGCACTCGCTGTGCATCTGAGTTTGTCTTGTCCATGGCTGAGAGTTGGGAGGGGGCACTGAGAAAGGAGACTGCAGAGAGCGACTGATGGACGCAGACCCCTCCCTCTGCAGCTCTATGATACTGCATTCCTGAGTGTTCAGAGCTGAGAGGTGGAAGCTTCCATCACCTTCCCCTGCTTTTACTATTTTCTGGAACTGCGATGCATTGTCACTGTCCTCACACTGGGAGAGTGCAGGCTCAGGGTGTCATTCTCCACACAAGAATCCTGAAGTTTCCACTGGGAAAATGTTCCTGACAAATACTGATGTATTTCTGCAAGGATGTGAGGTTAAACCATTTCCTCCTCAGCATACACATGTTCTTTTTTAATCATCACAAACTACAGCAAACACCTATTTAGTAACAGTCCTGCTTGATATATGAGCTGAGAAAGGCACAATGGGTTATACTAAATAAAAGACTCATTGACACTTTGTTGTTTCCTGCTCACCAGTTTCTGCCTAAGTAACACTTTGTTTAAATTCACAATACAAAGTAATATGTAGTTGAATTGTTGTACAGCACCCTAAAAGACCTCTTAGTAACAAAAGTATATAGAAATCTAAAGCTAATTATTTTCTGTGAATTATCTAACTTTAGGTTCCTCGCTTTAAAGAACTGAATATACTGAGAAACACAGGGACCCTCGTCTAGCTGAGCAGGCGGGTGGTGCTGATGGCCCCTCTGAAGCTCCTACACCCCTCACCATGGCCCATTCCCTGCCAGTTGCTGTATGAAGGCCCCACCACCCCTGGCTCCCACGTGTGGAGTAAAGAGCCACTCACCAGGCAGACGTGTGCAGGGGACTCTGTGCACCTGAGGGGAACCTGCAGTTTTAAGGGAAGGACGTCTGAGCTCATCTCTCTGCAGGCTGTCATTTTCGCATCTGCCCAGAGCTGATGGATCCCGGTGGGGAGCTCAGAACATGGAGTCCCCAGTGGAAAATATCACCTGTGTCCTCACTGTCCTTTATTCCCTCCTGCACTAGAGGAGTCTGGGGAGAGCTGAGCTCAGAACTTCTTCTGAGTCCCTGACACCACAATGTGAGGGTCAGATGGGACCCACCCTGTAGATGACATCGAGTTCTCTCCTTGTGATCCTGAGAGCAGCTTAGTCTCTGCCCACTGCATCGAGGTCCCTTGCCCACAGTGTGTGATGGGCTCCTTCTCCTCCAGGGCCGCCCTCACACAGAGCACCTCGATCCTGGCTGTTACTGGCCCTGTAATTCCAGTATCTCAGGCTCTATGCTCAAAGTTTAATCTATGGCTCTAATTTTAAATGCATATTTAGTAAAGGTAAAATAGATTATTTTCATAAAAATGTAAACGCCTTGGGAACCAAATGAAAGTACAAGAACTAAAGACGTCACAGTTCAATGTCTGAAATTTGGACATGGTGGCCTGCAGGGTTCAGGACGCCAGAGCAGAAAGCTTCTATGAATGCAGCTCCTCCTTCTCCCTTGTGTTCTCTCCTTTGGTAGCAAGACTCCGGCAGAGCCCACCCTCAAGCAGGAGTGTGTTATGCACCCCCTCTGGCAGGGGCTCTAACTGCACTCATTATTTTGAATCCTTCTGTTTGACTTTTCCTTCTCCCTAACTTATTTGTGTGTAGTTTTTTTTTTTTTCTTGTAACATCAGTATGTGCTCATATATTCACCTTACTACATCATTCACGTTTATGGTCCCATAGTTACTGCTTTGGCTGTCGCGAAGTCTTTCAGCTGAGTTTCTGGGCCACTGTCACACATCTGTATTTTTTGTTTTGAGATCTCTTTCTTTCTACTGTAAGACGTCCAGGCTCCTGTTTTGTTTACCTTGTTAGTCCGAGTCAGCTATTTCTCCAACAAGCAGGTTTCTTTTCCATAGTATTAGCAGGGATTACATCATTTGTGGTGCTTGAGCAAAATGAAAAGCTGCAAGTCCTTATTCAAGCAGAGAACAAGTGCCATTGTTGTTCTAAAACATAAGATACTGAGTTACAGTGGTGCTTTTTATTTGCTTTTTTGAAGGTTTTTAGTGAATGAATACAAGTTTTCATAAGTACAGCTTCTAGGGATATAGTGTTTATTCCCCCCATTCCCTCTCTCCCATCCCCATTCCCATCCCACCTCCCACCTCCCATCTCCAACCTCCCACTCCCATTGCATTTTCCATTTAGATTGATTTTAATTGACTTTATATACAGAATACCTACTCTACACTAAGAAGAAATTTCAACTCTTTGCACCCACACAGACACACAAAGTATAAAGTACTGTTTGAAAACAAGTTTTACAGTTAATTCTCATAGTACAACTCATTAAGGACAGAGGTCCTACAAGGGGAGCAAGTGCACAGTGACTCCTATTGATGATTTAACAACTGACACTCTTATTTATGATGTCAGTGATAACCCGAGGCTCTTGACATGAGTTTCCATGGCTATGGGAGCCTTTTGATTTCACAGACTCTGTTGGTTTTTAGACTGGGCCATATACAAAGTGGGAGTTCTCTCTTCCCTTCAGAGAAAAGTACATCCTTCTTTGATGACCCCTTCTTTCCACTGGGGTCTCCCTCACAGAGATCCTTTGCAGAACCATTTTTTCCACTATATATTGGCTTTCCATGCCTGAAATTCTCTCATGGTGTTTTCAGTCAGGCCTTAGGGGCTGATTCTGAGGTCAGAGTGCTGTTTAGGGAGTTTCTCATTCTGTGAGTCTGCTGTGTGGACTGCTTCCCATGTTAGAACTTTCTTTCCTTTGTAATTCTATTGTTATTACCAGGCACTTGTTCTTATTTATGTGATCCCTTTGACTTTTTGGTCTAGCTATATGATTAATTCCATACTTTATATGATCACTTTATCACACAAGATGGGATTAGTGCCACCCCTATTAGGATTTGAGGTCCCATGGAAAGTTTTTAGCTTCACTCTTCTGGGAAGTCTAGGAATGTGTGCTGATCTGTACAGCTCCTCCCTCTCTGATACCCACTCTTATTTTTAACTGGAATCTATTTTCAGTTGATTTAATACATCTATATCAATTCTATGTTAAATAAGGAGTTAAACCAATGATATTAAGTAGAGAAAAAAAGAATAAAACATTAAATAAAATGAAATAATAAACTGTTCCTCATAGTCAACACAAGAACTATTCAAGTAATTGCTTCTCATAGTGTCAGTTTCACTTTTACAGGTTTCCTTTTAGGTGCTCTGTTACTTGTCGCAGATCAGGGAGAACATATGGTATTTGTCCCTTTGGGACTGGCTTATTTCACTAAGTATGATATTTTCCAGATTCATCCATTTAGCTGTAAATGATCGCATTTAGTTTTTTAAACTGCTGTGTAGTATTCCATAGAGTACATATCCTATATTTTCTTTTGCCAGTCATCTCTTGATGGGCATTTAGGTTGAGTCCATGTCTTGGCTATTGTGAATTGAGCTGCAATAAACATGGAGGTGCAGATGACACTTTTATTTGCTAATTTCATTTCCTTTGGGTAAATTCTGAGGAGTGGGATGACTGGGTCTGATGGTTGGGCTATATTCAGATTTCTGAGGTATCTCCAAACCGTCTTACATAGTAGCTTTATCAGTTTGCATTCTCACCAACAGTGGATTAGGGTACCCTTTACCCAAGAGCTTCACCAGCATTTGTTGTTTGTTGATTTCTGTATGAAAGCCATTCTAACTGGGGTGAGGTGAAACCTCATTGTGGTTTTGATTTGCATCTCCCTGATGGCTAGTGGTCCTGAGCTTTCTGTCATGTGTCTGTAGGCCATTTGGATTTCTTTTTTTGAGAAATGTCTATTTAAGTTTTTTGCCCACTTCTTGACTGGGTTGTTTGGTATTGTAGAGTTTTTTTGTATCACTTTATATGTTCTGTTTATTAATTCTTTATCAGTTACATGGTTTGCAAGTGATTTCTCCCATTCTGTTGGTTGCCTCTTTACTTTCCTGACTGTTTCTTTTGCTGTACAGAAGCTTCTCAATTGGATGTAATCCCACTTGTTCATCTTGGTTTTTATTGCCTGTGCCTGAGGGTTCTTTTCCAGGAACTCTGTGCCTAAACTGATATCTTGCAGGGTTTCCCAAATGCTCTCTAGTAACTTGATGGAATTTGGTTGTAGACTTAGATCTTTAATCCATGTTGAATGGATTTTTGTGTAAGGTGTAAGGTAGGGGTCTTACTTCATATTTCTGCATGTGGAAATCCAGTTTTCCCAGCACCATTTATTGAATAGACTGTCCTTGCTCCAGGGAATGGTTTTAGCTCCTTGGTGGAATATAAGTTGGCTGTAGTTCATTAGCTAGATTCCTGGCGTTTCTATTCTGTTCCATTTGTCTATCCATCTGTTTTTCTACCAATACCAGGATGTTTTGATTATAACTTTTTGTAGTATGTCTTGAAGTCTGGTATTGTTTTTTTTTCGACAGGCAGAGTTAGACAGTTAGAGAGAGAGACAGAGAGAAAGGTCTTCCTTTTTCCATTGGTTCATCCCCCAAGTTGCCGCTACAGGCAGTGTTATGCGCCTGTTGCACTGCGCTGTTCTGAAGCCAGGAGCCAGGTGCTTCCTCCTGGTCTCCCATGTGGGTGCAGGACCCAAGGACCTGGACCAACCTCCACTGCACTCCCAGGCCACAGCAGAGAGCTGGGCAGGAAGAGGAGCAACCGGGACTAGAACTCTAGGTGCTGGCACTGCAGCTGGAGGATTAGTCTAGTGAGCCACCTTGAAGTCTGGTATTGTTTTACCTGCAGCTTTGTTTTTGTGTATAAGATTGCTTAAGTCTCTGAGGCCTCTTGTGTTTCCAAATGAATTTCAGCATCATTTTTTTCTAGATTTGAGAAGAATGTGTTTGGTATTTTTCTTGTTATTGCATTGAATCTGTAAATCATTTTCTGAAGAATGGACATTTTCATGATCTTGATTCTTCTGATACAGGAACATGGAAGTTTTTACCATTTTTAAAATTCTTCTTGTATTTCCTCCTTTAGAGTTTTGTAATTCTTGTGGATTTCTTGACCTCCTTGGTTGAATTTATTCCAAGGTATTTACTTTTTTTGTAGCTATTGTGAATGGGATTGATTTTATAAGTTCTTTCTCAGCCATGGCATTGTCTGTGTATACAGACTGTTGTTTTTTGTGTGTTGATTTTATATCTTGCAATTTTACCAAAATCTTCACTGATGTCCAGTAGTCTCCTAGTGGAGTCTTTTAGTGTATGTGTGTGTGTGTGTGTGTGTGTGTGTGTGTGTGTATAATCATATATCATCTGCAAATAAGGATAATTTGACTTCATCCATACCAATCTGAATCCTTATTATTTTCTTTCTTTTGCCTAATGGCTCTGGCTAAACTTCCAGGACTATATTGAATAGCAATGGAGAGTGGGCATCTTTGTTAGGTTCCAGATCTCAGTGAGAATGCTTCCAATTTTCCCCTATTCAGTAGGAAGCTGGCCATGGGTTTGTTGTGCATTGCCTGAAGAATGTTGAGGAATGTTCCTTCTAGACCAAATTTGTTAAGAGTTTTCATCATGAAAGGGTGTTGTATTTTATCAAATGCTTTCTCTGCATCTATTGACATAATCATATGGTTTTTGTTCTTCAATTTGTTAACGTGATGTATCACATTAATTGATTTGTGAATGTTGAACCATGCTTGCCTACCAGGGATAAATTCCACTTGGTCTGGGTGAATGATCTTCCTGATGTTTTGTTGAATTCATTTGGCCAGGGTTTTTTTGAGGATTTTCTCATGAGTGTTCATCAAGGAAATTGGTCTATAGTTTTCCTTCTCTATTGCATCTTTTCCAGATCAAGGGATTAAGGTGATGCTGGCTTCAGAGAAGGAATTTGGGAAGATTCCATCGCTTTCAATTGTTTTAAATAGCTTGAGAAGAACTGGAGTTAGTTCCTCTTTAAATGTCTGTTCAATTCAGCAGTGCAGCCTTCCAGTCCTGAGCTTTTCTTTGTTGGGTGGGTCTTTCTGACTGACTCAATTTTTGTTTCAGCTATGGGTCTGTTTAGGTTTTCCATGTCTTCATGGCTCAGTTTAGTTAGGTCCTATGTGTCCAGGAATCCATCCATTTCTTCTAGGTTTCCCAGCTGGGAAACAGCCCTTTGTAGTAAATTCTGATGATTCTTTTCATTTCTGTGGTGTCTGTTGTTACAATTCCTTTTTCATCTCTAATTTTATTGATTGATGTCTTCTCTCTCCTCTTTTTGGTTGGTTGGGCCAGTGGTGTGTCAATTTTGTTACCAGCTCTTCATTTTGCTTACATTTTGTATTGTATTTTTTTTGGTTTCAATTTTGTTGATTTCTTCTCTAATTTTCATTATTGTCTTCCTTCTACTGGTTTTTGGTTTAGTTTGCAGTTTTTTTCCCCTAGGTCCTTGAGGTACATAGATAGTTCATTCATTTGGTGTCTTTCCAGTTTCTTGATGTAGGCACCGATTGCTATACCGTTTCGTCTTAACACTGCTTTTGCTGTGTCTCTCAAATTTTGGTATGTTGTATTGTCATCTTTGTATGTTTCCAGAAATTTTTTGATTTCTCTTTTGACTTCTTCTCTCATCCACTGTTCATTCAGGAGCACGTTGTTTAGTCTCCATGTGTTTGCGTATTTTCTAGGGATTCCTGATTTGTTGATTTCCAGCTTCATTGCATTGTGGTCTTAGAAGATGTGTAGTATGACTGGTTTTTTTGAAGTTGCTAAAACTTGCTCTATGGCCTAGTATTCATCAATCCTAGAGAAAGCTCCATACACTGCTGAGAAGAATGTGTATTCTGCAACTGTAGGATGAAAAGTTCTGTAACTATCTAATAGTTCTGTTTGGTCTGTGGTGTCAATTAATCTGATGTTTGCTTATTGATTTTCTGTTTTGTTGATCTGTCCATTGCTGAGTGTGGGATATTGAAGTCCCCCATCTCTATTGTATTTGGATCTATATCTCCCTCTAAATCCTTTAACATTTCTTTTAAATAGCCAGTCATCCTGTGGTTGGGTCCAAATATATTTATAATGGTCACATCTTCCTGTTGAATTGATATTTGATCTTTATATAGTGTCCTTCTTTGTCTCTCTTGATTTTTTTTGATAGGCAGAGTTAGACGGTGAGAGAGAGAGAGAGAGAGAGAGGTCTTCCTTCCGTTGGTTCATCCCCCAAATGGCCACTACGGCCGGCATACTGCGCCGATCCAAAGCCAGGAGCCATGTGCTTCCTCTTGGTCTCCCATGCGGTTGTAGGGCCCAAGCACTTGGGCCATCCTCCACTGCCTTCCTGGGCCACAGCAGAGAGCTGGACTGGAAGAGGAGCAACTGGGTCAGAACTGGACCCCAACAGGGGCAGGAACCTGGAGTGCCAGCTCCGCAGGCGGAGGATTAGACTAGTGAGCCATGGTGCCGGCCTCTCTTGATGGTTTTTGAATTCGTCTTTTGTGTATGATTGTAGGATGTCCACACCAGCTCTTTTTTGGTTTCTGTTGGCATGGATTTTCTTTTTCCATCCTTTCACTTTGCATCTGTGAGCATAATTTTTTGGCAAGATGTGTTTCTTGTGGCAGCAAATAGATGGATTTTCTTTTTTAATCATTCAGCCTTGTGGGGAGCAACTCGGACTAGACTAAGTTACTGGAATTAAGACTTATTCTATGCATCTGCTCTCCCACAATATGGCGCTGAGAAGGGAGAAACAGCTTCTACACAGCTGCCTCCAGTTCAACCAATAAACAGCAGGACCTGCTCCTGATTGGAGGAGAGCAGCGTACTCGGCGTGTGGGTAGCAGAGTTGGGATTGGTGGAAGAGGACTATAAAGGAGGAGAGAGACAACATGCGCCAGAAACATCTAAGGGGAACATCTGAATAACATCTGAGCAGCCCCCGAGAGAGCCGGCTGGCGGTGTGCCGCTCCTCCGCAGAAGTGGGGAAAGTGGCTAGGGGGAACCGCCCTTCCACGGAGGTGGAAGGGTCGGTAGCCAACCCGGGAAGAACCAGCAGCAAACCCGGGGAGGGCCGAGCAGACAAAAGAACAGC
Organism: Oryctolagus cuniculus; assembly: GCF_051225735.1. NCBI lineage: Eukaryota > Metazoa > Chordata > Mammalia > Lagomorpha > Leporidae > Oryctolagus > Oryctolagus cuniculus. The sequence goes on along the minus strand of NC_142876.1, from coordinate 115,035,856 downwards.
GCAGGGTCCTGTGTCGTTCCTCCGCGAAGAGGGGGAGCGACACAGCCTGTCTGTGTCTTTTAACTGGGGAGTTGAGACCATTTACATTCAGTGTTACTACTGTTAATTACCACCTTTGCCCCACCATGTTTCTGTAAATAGTCCTGTGTATGTACTTTGGATTTCATTTGTTCTTCTGCTGGGTGATTATCTACTTTTCCAATGATATTCCTGTCTCTGTGTTTGTGTATAGCACTTGTTTGAGCATGTTTCCTAGGGCTGGAAATTCTTAGAATTTCTTAGAGTTCTTAGAAATTTATTCAATTTTTCTTTGCTGTGGAAGATGCTTATTTCTCCTTCATTCTTAAATGAGAGTTTTGCAGGGTACAGTAATCTGGGTAGATGGTTTTTATCTCTTAGGATTTGGAGTATGTCTCTCCATTCTCTCCTTGCCTGTAGGGTTTGTTTTGTGAAGTCTGGGGTGAGTTTAATCGAGTTTGCTCTGAATGTGATTTGACATTTCTCTTGTGCACATTTTAGGATCTTTTCTTTGTGTGTTACTGAGGAGAGCTTTGCCACTGTGTGTCTAGGTGAGGATCTTTACTGGTCCTGTCTATTGGGAGTGCTGCGTAATTAATGAACTGTATGTCGGTTTCTCCAGATGCGGGAATTCTTTGCTCTTATATCATTAAGAAGGCATTCTTTTTTTTTAAACTTTTATTTAATGAATATAAATTTCCAAAGTACAGCTTATGGATTACAATGGCTTCTCCCCCCATAACTTCCCTCCCACCCGCAACCCTCTCCTTTCCCTCTCCCTCCCCCCTTCCATTCACATCAAGATTCATTTTCAATTCTACTTATATACAGATCAGTTTAGCATATATTAAGTAAAGATTTCAACAGTTTGCACCCACATAGAAACACAAAGTGAAAAATACTGTTGAGTACTAGTTATAGCATTAAATCACAATGTACAGCACATTAAGGACAGACATCCTACATGAGGAGTAAGTGCACAGTTACTCCTGTTGTTGACTTAACAAATTGACACTCTTGTTTATGGCATCAGTAATCACCCTAGGCTCTTGTCATGAGTCACCAATGCTAAGGAATCCTTTTGAGTTCACCAACTCTGATAATATGTAGACAAGGTCATAGTCAAAGTGTAAGTTCTCTCCTCCCTTCAGATAAAGGTACTTCCTTCTTTGATGGCCTGTTCTTTTCACTGGGATCTCACTAGCGGAGATCTTTCACGTAGTTGTGTTTTTTTTTTTTGTCAGAGTGTTTTGGCTTTCCATGCCTGTAATACTCTCATGGACTTTTCAGCCTTACCCACGTGCCTTAAGGGTTGATTCTGAGGCTAGAGTGCTGTTTAGGACATCTGCCAATCTATGGGTCTGCTGTGTATCTCGCTTCCCACGTTGGATCGTTATCTCCCATTTTTATTCTATCAGCTAGTATTTGCAGACACTAGTCTTGTTTATGTGCTCCCTTTGGCTCTTAGTCCTATCATTAGGATCAATTGTGAACAGAAATTGATCACCAGGACTAGTGAGATGGCATTGGTACATGCCACCTTGATGGGATTGAATTGGAATCCACTGGTATGTTTCTAACTCTACCGTTTGAGGTAAGTCAGCTTGAGAATGTCCTGAATTGCACATCTCTTTCCTCTCTTATTCCCACTTTTATATTTAACAGCAATCACTTTTCAGTTAAGTTTCAACACTTGAGAATAACTGTGTATTGATTATAGTATTCAACCAAAAGTATTAAGTAGAGCAAACAAAAAAATACTAAGAGGGATAACGTATTAAGTTGTTCATCAACAGTCAGGGCAAGGGCTGATCAAGTCACCGTTTCTCATGTGTTCATTTCACTTTAACAGGTTTCCTTTTTGGTGCTCAGTTAATTGTCACCGATCAGGGAGAACATATGGTATTTGTCCCTTTGGGACTGGCTTATTTCACTCAGCATAATGCTTTCCAGATTCCTAACAGGGATCACTTTTCAGTTAAAATTTAAACACCTAAGAATAATTGTGTGTTAATCACAGAGTTCAACCAATAGTACTAGAACAAAAAATACTAAAATGGATAAAATATTACATTGTACATCAACAGTCAGGACAAGAGCTGTTCAAGTCACTGTTTCTCATAGTGTCCATTTCATTTCAACAAGTTTCCCCTTTGGTGCTCAGTTAGTTGTCGCCAATCAGGGAGAACATATGATATTTGTCCCTTTGGGACTGGCTTAATTCACTCAGCATAATGTTTTCCAAATTCTCCATCTTGTTGCAAATGACCAGGTTTCATTGTTTTTGACTGCTGTATAGTATTCTATAGAGTACATGTCCCATAATTTCTTTATCCAGTCTACTGTTGATGGGCATTTAGGTTGGTTCCAGGTCTTAGCTCTTGTAAATTGAGCTGCAATAAACATTAAGGTGCAGATAGCTTTTGTGTTTGCCAATTTCATTTCCTTTGGGTAAATTCCAAGGAGTGGATGGCTGGGTTGTAGGGTAGGGTTATATTCAGGTTTCTGAGGAATCTCCAGACTGACTTCCATAGTGGCTTGACCAGTTTGCATTCCCACCAACAGTGGGTTAGTGTCCCTTTTCCCCCACATCCTCGCCAGCATCTGTTGTTGGTAGATTTCTGAATGTGAGCCATTATAACTGGGGTGAGGTGGAACCTCATTGTGGTTTTGATTTGCATTTCCCCGATTGCTAGTGATCTTGAACATTTTTTCATGTGCCTGTTGGCCATTTGGATTTCCTCTTTTGAAAAATGTCTATTGAGGTCCTTGGCCCATCTCTTAGGTGGGTTGTTTGTTTTGCTATTGTGGATTTTCCTGATTTATTTGTAGATTCTGGTTATCAACCCTTTATCTATTGCATAGTTTGCAAATGTTTTTTCCCATTCTGTCAGTTGCCTCTTCACATTCCTGTTTGTTTTGCCATACATAAACTTCTTAATTTGATGCAATCCCAAATGTTAATATTGGCTTTGACTGCCTGTGCTTCTGGGGTATTTTCCAAGAAGTCTTTGCCAGTACCCATATCTTGCAGAGTTTCTCAAATGCTCTCTAATAATTTGATGGTGTCAGGTCATAGATTTAAGTCTTTAATCCATGTTGAGTGAATTTTCGTGTAAGGTGAAAGGTAGGGATCTTGCTTCATGCTTCTGCACCTGGAAATCCAGTTTTCCCAGCACCATTTATTGAATAGACTGTGCTTACTCCAGGGATTGGTTTTTGTATCCTTGATCAAATATGAGTTGGCTGTAGATGTTTGGATTGATTTCTGGTGTTTCTATTCTGTTCCATTGGTCTATCCATCTGTTTCTGTACCAGTACCATGCTGCTTTGAATACAACTGCCCTGTAGTATGTCCTGAAATCTGGTATTGTGATGCCTCTGGCTTTGTTTTTGTTGTACAAGATTGCTTTAGCTATTCGAGGTCTCCTGTGTCTCCATATGAATTTCAGCAGCATTTTTCTCCAGATTGAGAATAAGGTCTTCGGTATCTTCATTGGTATCGCATTGAATCTGTAAATTGCTTTTGGGAGAATGGACATTTTGATAATATTGATTCTTCCAATCCATGAGCATGGAAGATTTTTCCATTTTTTGTTATCCTCTTCTATTTATTTCTTAAAGGTTTTGTAATTCTCATTGTAGAGAACTTTAATGTCCTTGGTTCAGTTTATTCCAAGGTATTTGATTGTTTTTGTGGCTATTGTGAATGGGATTGATTTTAGAAGTTCTTTCTCTTCCGTGGCATTGCCTGTGTATACAAAGGCTGTTGATCTTTGTGCATTGATTTTATATCCTGCTATTTTGCCAAACTCTTCTATGAGTTCCAATAGTCTCTTAGTAGTGTTCTTTGGATTCCCTAAATATAGAATATATCATCTGTAAAGAGGGATAGTTTGAGTTCTTCCTTCCCAATTTGTATCCCTTTAATTTCTTTTTCTTGCCTAATAGCTCTGGCTAGAACTTCCAGAACTATATTGAATAGCAGTGGTGAGAGTGGGCATCCCTGTCTGGTACCAGATCTCAGTGGAAATGCTTCCAACTTTTCCCCATTCAATAGGATGCTGCCCGTGGGTTTTTCATAGATTGCTTTGATTGTATTGAGGAATGTTCCTTCTATACCCAATTTGCTTAGAGTTTTCGTCATGAAAGGCTGTTGTATTTTATCAAATGCTTTCTTGGCATCTATTGAGATAATCATATGGTTTTTCTTCTGTGGTGTATCACATTGATTGTCTTGCGCACATTAAACCATCCCTGCATGCCAAGGATAAATCCCACTTGGTCTGGGTGGATGATCTTTCTGATGTGTTGTTGGCGAGAATTTTATTGAGGATTTTTGCATCTATGTTCATCAGGGATATTGGTCTGTAATTCTCTTTCAGTGCTGCATCTTTTTCCGACTTAGGAATTAGGGTGATGTTGGTTTCATAGAAAGAATTTGGGAGGATTCCCTTTTTTCGATTGTTCTGAATAGTTTGAGAAGAATTGGAGTTAGTTCTTCTTTAAATGTCTGGTAGAATTCAGCAGTGAATCCATCTGGTCCTGGGCTTTTCTTTGTTGGGAAGGCCTTTATTACTGTTTCAATTTCTGTTTCAGTTATGGGTCTGTTTAGGTTTTCTATGTCTTCATGGTTCAATTTTGTAGGTTGCATGTGTCCAGGAATCTATCCATTTCTGATAGCTTTCCCTGTTTTCTGGCATACAGGTCCTTGTAGTAATTTCTGATGATTCATTTTATTTCTGTGGTGTCTGTTGTTACGTTTCCTTTTTCTTCTCTGATTTTATTGATTTGGATCTTTTCTCTTCTTTTTTTAGTTAGTTGGGCCAATGGGGTGTCAATTTTGTTTATTTTTTCAAAAAACCAGCTTCTCGCTTGGCTGATTTTTGTAATTTTTTTTTTGGATTCAATCCTGTTGATTTCTTCTCTGATTTTAATTATTTCTCTTCTACTAGATTTGGGTCTCGTTTGCTGCAGTTTTTCTACATCCTTGAGACGTATTGAAAGCTCATTTATTTGGTGCCTTTCCAATTTCTTAATGTAGGCTCCTATTGCTATAAACTTTCCTCTTAACACTGCTTTTGCTGTATCCCATAAGTTTTGATATGTTGTGCTGTTATCCTCATGTACTTCCAGAAAGTTTTTGATTTCTCTTTTGATTTCTTCTATGACCCATTTTTCATTCAGGAGCATGTTGTTTAATCTCCATGTGTTTGCATACACTCTAGGGATTCCTGAGTTGCTAATTTCCAACTTCATTCCACTGTGGTCTGAGAAACTGCATGGTATGATTCTAATTCTTTTGAATTTGCTGAGACTTGCTTTATGGCCTAGTATGTGGTCAATCCTAGAGAAGATTCCATGTACTGCTGAGAAGAATGTAAATGCTTTATGTGTAGGATGAAAAGTTCTATAGATATCTGTTAGATCCATTTGGGTAATAGTGTTGATTAAATCTACTGTTTCCTTGTTGATCTTATGTGCTGTTCATCTGTATATTTCTGAGAGTGGAGTAATGAAGTCCCCCAGTACTATTGTATTGGAGTTTAAGTCTCCCTTTAAGTCCCTTAACAAATATTTTAAATAAACTGATGCCCTGTAATTAGGTGCATATACATTGATAATCATTATATCTTCCTGTTGAATTGATCCCTGAATCATTATATAGTACCCCTCTTTGTCTCTTAACAGTTTTTCATGGCTATGGCCGCCCTTTTTATTTTTCTGTTGGCATGGTATATCTTTTTCTAGCCTTTCACTTGTTTGTTGGAAAGATGTGTTTCTTGTAAGCAGCAAATAGATGGGTTTTGTTGCTTAAGACAATCAGTTAATCTCTTTCATTTAACTGGACAGTTCAGGCCATTAACGTTCAATGTGACTATTGATAAGTGGTAACTTTGCCCTGCCATTTGCCAAAGATATTTTCTAATATATGCTTTGAATTCCCTGTGATCTTTTGCTGTGAGGGTTCCTTCCTTTATCTTCTTTCATATTGATGACCATATTTCTCTGTTTACAGGGCTGGGCGAGTGGTCGCAAAGTCTTTCAACTTCTGTTTGCTATGAAAGGTCTTTATTTCACCTTCATTCACAAATGAGAGCTTTGCAGGATATAATATTCTGGGCTGGCAGTTTTTCTCTCTTAGCACCTGGGCTGTGGGGAGCAACTGGGAGCAACTCGGACTAGACTAAGTTACTGGAATTAAGACTTATTCTATGTACCTGCTCTCCCACAATATGGAGCTGGGAGAGGAGAAAACAGCTTCTACCCAGCTGCCTCTCACCAACTTGACAAACTGTAGGACCTGCTCCTGATTGGAGGAGAGCAGCGTACTCAGCGTGTGGGTAGCAGAGTTGGGATTGGTGGAAGAGGACTATAAAGGAGGAGAGAGACAACATGAACCAGGAACATCTATCTGAAGGAACACCTGTGCAGCCCCCGAGAGAGCCGGCCAGCGGTGTGCCGCTCCCCCGCGGAAGTGGGGAAAGTGGCAGGCGGCACCGCCCTTCCACGGAGGTGGAAGGGTCGGTAGCCAACCCGGGAAGAACCAGCAGCAAACCCGGGGAGGGCCGAGCAGACAAAAGAACAGCGCAGGGTCCTGTGTCGTTCCTCCGCGAAGAGGGGGAGCGACATAATGGTGCCGTGACTCGGATATGAAGCCTAGGCAGGGTTTAGTGTCGTTCCTCCATGAAGAGGGGGAGCGACATGGGCTATGTCTCGCCATTCCCTCCTAGCCTATAGTGTTTCTGATGAGAAGTCTGCTGTGAGTCTAATTGGAGATCCTCTGAGAGTAATCTGACATTTCTCTTTTGCACATTTTAGAATCTTTTCTATGTTTCACTGTGGTGAGTTTGATTACAACCTATCATGGTGAGGATCTCTTTTGGTCATGTTTACTAGGGGTCCTATGAGCTTCCTGTACTAGGATTTCTCTGTCCTTCTCCAAACCTGGGAAATTTTCTGCTATTATCTCACTAAAATGGCATTCTAATCCTTTCTCCCTCTCCATGCCTTCAGGAACTCCTAGAACCCGAATGTTGGTTTTTTTAATAGTATCCTGCAGATTCCAAACAATATTTTTTAGATTTCTAATTTCCTCTTCTTTTCTTTGGTTTGACTGTATCCTTTCCTGTGCTCTGTCTTCTAAGTCCGATATTCTCTCTTCTGCTTCACCCATTCTGTTTTTAAGGCTCTCTAATGTGTTTGTCATTTGATCTATTGAGTTCTTTATTTCATTATGATTTCTCATCACTATCACAGTTTCATGTTCTACTAGTTGTTTCATTTCATTTTGATTCCTACTTAATATTTCATTTTCATGAGAAAGATTTTCTATCTTGTCCATTAAGGATTTCTGTAGTTCAAGAATTTGTTTTTGAGAACTTCTTAATGTTCTTATCAATTTTTTGAGATCTGCTTCTTGCATTTCTTCCATCTCATCATCTTCATAGCCTTGTCTTGGGGTGTCTTTTTCATTTGGGGGCGTCATAGTGTCTTCCTTGTTCTTAATACCTCGGTTTTTGCATTTGTTGTTTGGCATATTGGAGATATTCTTTGGTTTCTTCACTGTGGTGTTTTTTCTTGTTATACTATGACTCTAGATTAAGTGGACTATCTGTTTTTGATGGAGCCTTAGAGTCTTGAGATGGGTGTGGCCTGAGAGCTCTGTTTGGTGTGCCAAAGGTGACACTCCCAGGTTAGGCGTGGTAAATCTCTCTCTCTCTCTCTTTCTTTTTTTTTTTTTTGATTCAAAAGGGAAGTAATTCCACACAGCTGAATGAAGTTGGAGGTAGTTAGCAGGCAAATGATATACCCACAGAAGCCAGAGATCAGAAGCTCTTTCCCAAGGACCACACAGGGAATCTGTCCTGCCCTCAGTGTGGGCTCAAATTCTCCTTCAGTCTCCCTCTGGGTTGCCAAGGTTACTGAATTGTAGCATCTCTGGAGAGTACTCAGAGAATTCCTTGAGTTCTCTCCCCCACCCTCTCTTTTTTCACAGTCTCAGTTCAGTAGCACCACACATTCACTAGGTCCTAATCTCCTGTTAATTCACCCTCCTCCCCAGAGTTAGGTTTTTCTGCTAGGCTCAGGGCCGGTGCAGACCTGTGGTCGCCCTGCTTATGACGTATGTCCAAGATGGCGTCTGCTCTTTGTCTTGCTCGCGTTTGAGAGGTGAGCAGAGAGAGAGAGAAACTCGTGTCCGTATCGGTCACTTTTTTTTTCTCTCTCTCTTCTAGTTAGCCTGGTTATCTTTTCCCCAGGGGTCGTTCCCTCTAGTCTCCTCTTTCTGCTTGCCTGCCGGTGTCTCGGGCTGTTGAGGTTCAGCTCACCTCAGATTCCAGTGCTGGTGTGTTGAGTCTGCCGCTGGTGTCCCAAACTGTGGGCTCCTACGCTCTCCACACAGGTCCACTGTGAATCACTAGTTCTGAAAGAGTTTCCTCTGCTGTTTCTTCCCCTACTCTTCCTTGAACTTGCAGTATCTCCACTTTTATTAAACTGTCTCTCCCCAGACTATCAGTGTGCTCCCTTCCTATTCCGCCATCTTGCCACTCCTGTGTACTGATTTTATATCCTGCTTCTTTACCAAACTCACATTCTGTGAGTTCCAATATTCTCTTGGATATTCTAAATATAAAATCATGTCATCTGCAAATAGGGACAGTGTGACTTCCTGTTTCCTGATTGGAATTTGAATCCCTTTGGTTTCTTTTCCTTTTTTTTTACAGGTAGAGTGGACAGTGAGAGAGAGAGAGAGAGAGACAGACAGACAGACAGACAGAAAGAGAAAGGTCTTCCTTTGCCATTGTTCACCCTCCAATGGCCACCGTGGCTGGTGCACTGCAGCTGGTGCACCACGCTGATCTGAAGACAGGAGCCAGGTGCTTCTCTTGGTCTCCCATGGGGTGCAGGGCCCAAGGACTTGCGCTATCCTCCACTGCACTCCCAGGCCACAGCAGAGAGCTGATTGGAAGAGGAGCAACCGGGACAGAATCCGGCGCCCTACGAGGATTGGAACCCGGTGTGCCAGCGCCCCAGGCGGAGGATTAGCCTATTGAGCTGTGGCACCAGCCTGGTTTCTTTTTCTTGCCTAATGTCTCTGGCTAAAACTTCAGGACTATATTGAATAGCAGTCATTACCAGATTAGAGAGGTTTCAGTTGTTACTTCACTGAATAGGTTTTCTGTGCCTTTATTCCTCTCTCCCTTTAGGGATTTCCAAAATTCTAGTTGTTTTTTCATTTCAGGAGTGTGTTAAAAGTGGTATTTTTCAAAAGTTCATGGGAAATGCAATTGCAAGCTTATTTTGGTGCCAACAATAGAGAAGCACATGCATAGCTTTTTACATGAAAATTATGGAAGAGTATTTACAGAAACCCAAGAGTCTGGTTAAAGAGCAAAGAAAAGTCAAAGGAGACGGGCACCTGACACACTTTGCAGATCCCAGGAAGACTGGGAAAAGGCTGAGAATGCGAAGCATCCCCTCAGGGAGGGATGAGACCACAGGAGCTGCCTTCAGCATTCTGCCCACAGGACAGCAGTCACACAACGAGGCAGGAGGACTGTCAGAGCCACCATCATCCTTCTACATGGTAACAGAGGTCCTTGCCACAGTAATTATGTAAACAGTAAATGAAAGGCATAAAACTGGAAGCAATAAGTAACATTATATGTTTGTAGATAACATGACTACATAAGTAGATGATGATGTCAAGAAGGGCTGTGCTGTGGCATAGCAGCTAAGTCCGCTGTCTGCAGTACTGGTGTCCCACATGGGTGCTGGTTCAAGACCTGGTGGCTCCACTTCAAATCCAACACTCTGCTATGGCTTGGAAAAGCAGTATAAGATGGCCCAAATCCTTGGGGCCCTGCACCCACATGGGAGACCCAGAAGAAGCTCCTGGCTCCTGGCTTCAGATCAGCACATCTCCAGCAATAGAGGCCAACCGGGGAATAAACCAGAGGATGGAAGATCGATCAATCTCTCTCTCTCTCTATGCCTCTCCTTCTCTCTCTGTGTAAATCCTTCAAATAAATAAACAAATATTTGAAGAAAAGGATTCAAGAAAGTTGCAGTATACAAAAAGTAAAACATAAAGCAAACCTCCTCCCCCATTTCTTTACACTAAAAACATACTGAAAAGTCAAGGAATAAAACAATCTCCCTTAAAATTGTAGTAAATTAAATGAAATGATTAGGAAGAAATTTAACCAGGGAAGGGAATGATGTATTCTGTAATAAGTATACTACACTAATGGAAGAAATTAACTCAGACACACATAAATGAAATCCATTCCATGCTCATCGATTGGAAAATTTAATATTGCTAAAATGTGAATACTACCTAAGTCATAGTCATAGATACAGATAAAGATCCATATATATATATATATATATATATACACACACACACACACACACGTAAACCTAGAAGATCTTTAGAAGCCAATACCATCTTGCAAAAAATAAAAACATTAGAAAGAATTTTTCTTACAGACTTCAAAATATGGTATAAGGAGCATGCATTGGGGACAGTAGTTAAGATGCCACAATGCCACCTTCCATACTGGACTATGGGATCAAGTCCCAACTCTGTTTCCCATTCCAGCTTCTTAATAATGCATACTCTGGAATGGCTTACTAATGCATACTATGGAATGGCCCTGCAACCCATGCTGGAAATTTGGATTGAGCTCCAGGATCCTGGATTTTATCTGGTTAGCCCCATCTAGTTTAGACCTTTAAGGACTGAGCCAGTGGATGGAGCAGTGTCTCTTTCTTTCTTTCTATTCATTCCTCCTTCCCTCCCTCTCTCTCTTTCTTCCTCTCTCCCTCCCTCCATTCCTTTCTCTCTCCCTCCCTCCTTCTATCCTTCTCTCCCTCTCCCCCTCCCCATATCTCCTCATCTCCCTCCCCATTCACCTCTCCTTTCAGTTCACTCTCCATGTAAAATAAATTTTTTAATGAAATTGATTTAGTGTTTTTAAAACCTCTCCAACAAAGGAATGATATTCAAAAGATATCAGTAACCTAAAGACTCTACAACAAAAAAATCCAATCCAGTTAAGAAATGGGAAGGGATGGTGCCGGTACTGTGGTACAGCAGGTTAACGCCCTGGCCCGAAGCGCCAGTATCCCATTTGGGGGCGGGTTCTAGTCCCGGCTGCTCCTCTTCCAATCAAGCTCCCTGAAACAGCCTGGGAAAGCAGTAGAAGATGGCCCAGTCCTTGGGCCCTTGCACCTACGTGGGAGACCCGGAAGAAGCTCCTGGCTCCTGGCTTTGGATTGGCACAGCACCAGCCATTACAGCCATCTGGGGAGTAAACCATCGGATGGAAAACCTCTCTTTCTCTCTCTGCCTTTCTTCTCTCTGTGTAACTCTGACTTTCAAATAAATAAATAAAACTTAAAAAAAAGAAAAGGGAAAGGACCTAAACAGACAGTTCCCAAAAAGAAATACAAATGGCCAACAAATATATGAAAAAATGCTCATCATGGGCCATCAGTGAAATGCAAATCAAAACCACAATGAGATCTCCCCTTACCCTTGTCAGAATGGCTAAAATTCAAAACTCAGAGAATAACAAATGATGGCAAGGATGTGGAAAAGGGGAGAACACTTATACACTGTTGGTGGGAATCTAAATTTGCCATCATGAAAAAAAAATGAGATATTGCTTAGAAAACTAGAAATGGACTTCTCTTGTGATACAGCAATCCCACTTCTGGGTATATACCTGAGAGACTTGAACAGAGATTCCTGCACCACCATGTTTTAACAGCACTGGGTCACAATAGCCAAAATATGGAATGAACCATGATGTCTATAATGAAATGAACGGTTAAAGAAAATGTTAGGGGCCTGCACTGTGGCACAGCGGATAAGCCACCTCCTGTAGTGTCAGCATCCCATATGGATGCCTGGTTGAGTCCTGGATGATACACTTCTGATCCAGCTCTCTGCTATGGGGAAGCAATAGAAGATGGGCAAAGTCCTTAGGCCCCTGCACATGCATGGGAGACCCTGAAGTGGCTCCTGGCTTCGGAACAGCTTTACTGCAGTTCATTTCACAATAACTAAGATATGGACTCGACACAGATGCCCATCAACTGATGACTGGATAAAGAAAATATGGTATATACACTAAGGAATACTACTCAGCCATAAAAATGACATACTCTCTTTGCAACAAAATGAATGTAACTGGAAACCATCGTGTTTTGTGAAACAGGCCAGTCCTGAAAAGACATACATCATATTTTCCCTGACATGTGGCAGTTAATAAAGAATACCATAAACAGTGTGTAAATTGAAACAGATATCTTATGATTTGATTATTGGTATTAGCCTGGTCTATACTCCAATGGTCAGTGGTCTTTCTTACTTTTTACTTATTGAATATTATGATTAGTGTTGTATTGAAGCTATGTTTATAAAGAAACTGAAATTAAGGTTTTGAAAACTAAAGAAAAAAAAGGAGATTGATGAAGAGAGGAGAAATAGAGTGAAGTATAGTAATCTTCTTAGACTGATATCTATGAATTATGTAAAATCTATTCTCTTTATATTATCAGAAATTCTTTTTTAAGTAGAAAAAAATCTCTCTTGAAAAGAAAAACACAGGGGCCTGTGGTGCAGAGGGTTAAAGCCCCAATGCAAACTTCTGAAAGAAAGAAACACAGTTGAAAGCATTACACTTCGCTTACTTCAAAATATGTTATAAGGAGCAAGCACTGGGGGCAGTGGTTGAGATGCCACAAAATGCCACATTCCATACTGGACTATTTGAATTCATGTCCCAACTCTGCTTCCACTGCCAGCTTCCTACTAATGCATACTCTGGAAGGCAGCAGGTAATGGCTCGCTCTCTCTCCCTCTCTCTCTCTCTCCCTCAATCCTTTCCAGACTCTATGCATCACTCACTCCCTCTCTTCTCCCTCTCTCCACTCCTGCCTTGCACTCTCTTCCATTGATTCTCCCTTTACAACATAAAATAAAAATAAACTATTTTTGAAAAACCTATCCAACAAACTATTAATATTCAGAATATATCAGCAACTTTAAAAACTCATCAACAAAAAACTAACCCCATTAAATAATGGGCTAAGGATCTAGATAGCTTCAAAAACAGAAATACAAATGGCCAACTACTATATGAAAAAACTCAACATCAGGGAAATGCAAAACAAAACCACAATGAAATATAACATGATTCCTGCGAGAATGGCCAAAATCCAAAACACAGAGAGCAACAAATGCCAGCGAGAATGTGCAGAAGGTGGAAACTTGTACACTTGGTGGGAATCTAAATTAGCCACCGTGGAAAACAGTATGCAGATTTCTTAGAAAACTAGAAACAGACTTACCATATGATCCAGCAATCCCACTTCTGGGTATGTACCTAAAGGACATGAGCACATTTTACCAAAAAGATATCTGTGCCACCATGTTTATAGTGGCAATGGTCACAATAGCCAAAATATGGCAGGAACCAAGCTGTCCTGCATCAGATGAATGAAAGAAGAAAATGTGGTATTGAAACACAATGGAGTATTACTCAGTTGTTAAAAAGAATGAAATCCTACCATTTTCAACAAAATGCATGCAATGGAAGGACATCATGTTCAGTGAAATAAGCCAGACAAAGAAAGACAAATATGGCATTTCTCCCTTGTTAGTGAAGGCAAAATTTTATGAGAGTATTTTAGGCATGGAAAGCCAAGACACTCTGACAAAAAAAAAAAAAGAGGACCTAAATGAAAAAAAAAAAAAGAGGACCTAAATGAAATATCTCTGCGAGTGAGATCCCAGTGGAAAGAACGGGAAAATACTCCTGTATTTTTTGAGATAACATGTTTTAAATTTACAGTATATTCAAGGTCTTAATACTCCACTAATAGAAAGTGTAAAAAGTAAAATCAAAAAAGCATACTTATAATTTTGTATTTTAGTATTTCTAATAAAAAAGAACATTATGTCTCCATAACTTTCTGAGTATGAATTGCTATCAAGGCTAGATAATTTTCCATAAATTATTCAGATTTTAATTCTATATTCCCCTTCATATAAAGCACTTCATCCAGGAAATTATGAGCCTGGAGCTACCCTAAAGCAGTGTAGAAAGTCTGTGAAAATTTGAGTAGCACAGAGTCGTACTTACCCACACCAAATACATCAATAAGTTCATCAGAGAATTATCAGTAAGATGTGTGCATTTAGGAAACAAATTTTAAATTATTACTTGGCATAAATTTCATACATTGTCCCAAGATTTGTCTGTCTGTCAGTTAATGTGTGTGTGTGTGTGTGTGTGTGAGAGAGAGAGAGAGAGAGAGAGAGAGAGAATATGAAATGAATGTAAATCTCTCTTCTGGCTCACTCTGTTACTGCCTGCAACAGCTACTGCTAGACTGGGCCACAGTCAACAGCCAGGAACTGTTTCCAGGTATCCAGCATGGATGGCCCAGACTCAGCTACTTGAGCCCTTACCTACTGTATCCTGAACATTATCAGGAAGTTGGAATGAGGAGCAGAGAAAGCCATCAAACCATGCACTCTGATACAGTGCTGGCATCCCAATTGGAACCCTAACCACTACACCAGATGCCTAGCCCCAGTTGCTGTTGTTGTTAGAATAAGGGTCCAACTTTATTCTGTTTGTGTAAATATTCTCTTCTCCAGCACAATTTGGTGAAGAGACTTATTCCCATACCGTGTGTTCTGGGCACGGTTATCTAAAATCACTTGTCAGTGTGCGTGTGAGATGATCTCCTGGCTCTCCTTTTCTTTTCCATTGGTGTCTGTGTTTGCTGCTGTTTCCCTGCCAAATGTGGTGGCATCACTGCTCACTTCAGGTGTCCATTTGCATGCATCCAGTGTTTCCATCCTCCCACCTTTATCTTATGTGCTTCTTTAAGTCTAAAGCGAGACTCTTGCAGGCAGCATTTTAACCATTGTATCTCCTTGATTGTTTGATTAAGTACTTGTATCCATGCATGTTTTACTTAGTGATAGAAGAAGACTTAAAATTGCCATTGCTTTCCGCTTTTTGCCTCATTTTCCTCTTTTAGAGTATTTCTGATGTATCTATACCATCATATGCTTTGACTCACTGATGTCTCTCCTTCATGTTTTACCATGAGTATTTTCATTGGGATTTTCTCAAAGCCTCCAGAAATGTGGATATTCCCGTCTACTTCAGCTGACAGCAGCAATTTCCGTCACACTCAGTCTGCACTTTTGGTTCTCCCTCATCCACCCTGTGCTATGGATGTCATGGTCTTTGTGTTCTGTACACAAATGTTTGTAGTCATTACATTACTTTGTCATTTATGCTTCATACAGGTTGAAAGTGAATTGCATGTCACCCTTACAGTAGTGTGGTGTCTGTTATTGGTTTGTGTGTTTACCTTTGCTCTGTACTGCAGACACTCAGATGTTTTCATGTCTGTGTGGTTTCCTTTCACTTCTCTGGATAATTCATACTTTTCTGTAGGATACATCTAGTGCTGCTGAGATGCTTCAGCTTCTGTTTTCTGGCATGCTCTCCTGTGTCTTCAAATATGTGCATGTGAAAGGGCTCTTGTACTGATTCACCTTGTCTATGCATGGAGCAAAGCGTGAGTCCCTCTGGAGGTCTCTTTCCCCAACCCAGCACCACGGGGTCATTCAAGACCTCCCTTCTTGTTGTCTCTGTCTTCCCTTTCCAGAAGTGAGTGGCCCGGCACTCACTAGCTGCCTTCTACCGCCCTGTCTATTCAACCCTACAGGCAGTTTTAGAATTTCAAGCCATTCTTTAGCAAGAAACATATACCTTATAGAGGAGAACAGTGTAATGTTCAGCCCCACAGTTTCATTGTACTAGAGCCTTCTGATTTCTAGTGAGGACATCATCTATCAGATTTTGTTAACTCATTGCCTTTTTGAGGTTACAAACATTAGAGTTAATTGTTTGTAATTCTGTAGGTTCTGACAAATACATGTAATCAGGTGCATAATGGATGCAGGGGTGGGTTTACCTGCTGTGGCACTGCATGGGCCCCTAGTCTGATATATTGCATGTGATAAAGGGCACATAAGGCTTAGTTATGTTGCTGAGTTAATCAATAGACTTCTCTTCTTTGCTGACAAGAACTCATTGTTTGCAAGAAAAGTATTGGCTTATCCTTGCCTCTGCTGGTATAGCATAATTGCTTCCAACTCATGCTGATTATGATGGAAGCAGCTGTAAACATTTACATACAGGGATTATAGTTTAGAAATGAGTTGGTTGAAATCTATAGGTTGATTGTTGGGTCACAGGTTAGGTCTATGTAAGGATAATAAATTCTCCTCCTGTGCCATAGCGATTCTATCATGTTGCCTTCCTACTACCATCAGTGAGAATTCCTGTGCTCTGCAGGTCCACCAGCATCTGTTATGGGTGTGTTTGGTGGTGCCTCACTGTTGTTTGAATTTCATTTCCCTGATGACATGTGATGTGAAGCAATTGTTCAGTTGCTACTTGCCTTCAAGTTGTCTTTTTGTATGAAATGTCTGTCCATGTCTTTCACACATTTCTCAGTTGAATTGTGTCCTTCATTCCTGCATTCTATTATCCAGATATGTGTAGGTTATTCTATCAAGTTAATTGTTAGATATTGTTTTATTTGGTAATATTATAATTTTGTGCATTTGATTACTTTAACTTTGCAAAGTATTTGTAATTACTTTACAAAGTGTATGCAACATTTTTCCAGCAAATTACCAGCTCTTCTTACTCAAATTTATCATGCATTTACATTACAATCCTAATGGCAAAACTACCAAATCAAAGAAGGAAGAGTGATATAAGGGTACTTCAACAAATTTCTGGAGAAGTGGAATTAAAAGATGTTTATTTTCGTGTCAAAATTTTTTGAAATCCATGTTGTATATAAAATGTATTTCTATACACTTTTTGACCACCCCTCATATGAATATATTTGGACACTTTGAATCAAAATATACTTGCCATTCAATAGAATTTTTAAAAAGATTTATTTATTTATTGGAAAGGCAGAGTTACAGAGAGGCAGAGAAAGAGAGTTCTTCTATACATTGGTTTACTCCTCAAAAGGGTACAGAGGCTGGATCTGAGCCATTCTGAAGCCAGGAGCCAGGAGCCTCTTCCATTTCTCCCATGTGAGTTCAGATACCCAAGGACTTGGGCCATCTTCTACTGCTTTACCAGGCCATAGCAGAGTGTTGGATTGGAAGTGGAATAGCCGGAACTTGAACCGGCTTTCATAAGGGATGCCAGCACTGTAGGCAGTGGTTTTATACAGTACGCCAAAGCATTGGCCCCTATGGAGTTTGTTTTGTTTGTTTGTTTTTTTTTTTTTAGTACATGATATTACTAAGTGATAGTATATATGTGATTTTGATTTCGTAACTGTTCTCTGGATTGTTTTTTTGAAACACTGAGTTTTAGATGATGCTATTAACTAGGAGGAACTAACTTCTGGCATGATTTTAATAGATTTTTTTTCTTTTTCTAACTTAAAGATAATATATGTGTCTAATGTTCATCTCATGAATTGTTTCTGGAGCTAGTGATTTTCCATGATTTGATATATTACCTAAATTCTGAGATTTACCTCATATACAACATTATATCTGGGAAGTTCCAAGCTGGAGCTGCCCAAGGCAATGCTGAATGTCTCTAATGGCAGCACAGAAAGGTCTTATATGAATCCACACTACATATATATCTACTTTCTTTGGGGAACCTGCAAGTAGGGTTTGCACCAGTAGAAAATAATCTTCAAATTATTGTTTGGTACAAATACTAAAATATTTAAAACTTGTTGAAAAACTGCAATTTGGCACTTTAAAAATCTTGTCACTTTATGTTTCTGAGAATAAAATTGCATCATTAGCTAGAACATAACTGAAAACATCTTTATTATGGTACAGTAATCAAAACATAAAATTTTCCCCTTTAACCTTATTTAACTGTGCAATTTAGTCATTAAGTACATCCCACTGTTGTACAACCTCAGCCATCATCCATTTCCAGAATGTTTTCTTCTTCCTGCACTGAATTCTGTGTCTATTAAACAAGAACTGCACTTTCCTCCCCTCCATCAGCCTCTGACCACCTTCTGAGAGGAGATTCTTGGAATACGTGTTCTTTGGTGGCTGAATGATTTCACTTAGGATAACAGATTCAAGGGTAATGACAGAATTCCCTTCTTGTTTGGTACCAAAATCTATTTCATCATTTTTGTAGCCCACATTTTGTTTATACACTCCTGTGGTTGTTGGGTTGCTTCTTTACTTGCTTTACTTTTTGACTGTTACGATAATGCTGTTATGGATTTTGGAGTTCAAATCACTGTGTGAGTTCATGTTTTCAATACTTTTTGGCATATATAGGAGTAAAATAGCTGGATCATATGGTAATTCATGGTAAAACCTGATTGTATGCATAGTTAGGCAATGTACAGATCACTGTTAATTTGTTGAAGATGCTTTGAACTCTCATGAATCTGTAACTGTCTGGATCACACAAGGCAGTGACCAATGGAATCTATCTCACACTTCCATCTTGAAGAGCCACTCACACATAAAGCACATTTGTGTCAGCTCATACCAGTACACTGTCCCATTATGCATTATGATCTTGCCATATAGGCATCCAAGTAAATAAATCCAAAGATAAATGATAACTCCATATTATACTTTACCCAGACAGCAAATACTGGCTGCTATAATAAAAACATAGAAACCAGTACAAGAGCTCATTTAGAGAACCACCTTTCAGTGAACAATTAAACATCTATTTTCTCTCCACTCTGATGGATTTCACAAAGGTAATTATACGTTTTTCAGTACAGAGGAATACGAAAGGACTGACTGTGGCATAGCTGTTGGACACAATAAAATGGGTACAGTAAAAAATTGGATCATTATTCATCTTGAGTCTTGAGGCAGAGAAAATGGATTCCAAAATGGACATGACCATGAAAAAGCTCAAGAGCACCAGAATGCTCTGTGTGGCCCTTTGCTCTGGGGAGGCTCTTGGAGTCAGGTTGGTGCCACGTAGGTGCTGGGACTTCCTCCTGTGCCTGTATAGAAACATCACCATGTATCCACTTGAGAGGGCCATGAGCCCTATATGGAAGACTTCCCTACAGATCATCAATGTGTAGTATGTTTGCATTAGGGAATAGCTCATGGCCCAAATAGAGCAGGATTTAGTGACATACATTAGACTGTGTGAGGTCCCATTGGGAGTGCAATGACAGTGATAATGGTGTGACTGCTAATGGCCATATAGAAGACGCACAGGACAAGCATGGAGCACAGGCTTTCACCTAAGTGTTTGCGCTTAAAGTTTGCCAACCAGGAGTTCCTGGGGCTGAGGGTGATGGCCTGGAGGACACTCAGCAGGCAGGTGGTGTACAGGGAGAGGGCCCACAGCACCCGGTAGGAGAAGAAGACAGCTTTACATGTGACGTCATCCCAGGAACGCTGGGATCCAAACATGTCCACAGCCTGGCTCACCACAATCATCAGCATCACTAAGTGGATGAGGGCCAAGAGACCAATCGTCATGTCAGTGGGCTTGGGTCTGTGATGGAGAAAGTAATTGAGGACGTGGAAGAGAAGAAGGAAGGCATTGGCTGAGACTCCAATGGAAATTTCAGTGTAATAAATGAATCTCATCTCACTGCTTTCGTAAATTTCGTAATTTTTATTCATATTATAGGTGTAATAAGTATATCGTGTGTGTCTGAGGAGAAAAAGAAGAATGATTTTTCAGCAAATTCATTAGATTTTTCAACTGATTCCTCCAACACTCTTGTCATCCAAAATACGGAGGTCAACGCCAATACATCTTTGCCCTCTGAGACACTGATGTCCACTTCACAGCCACAGCCCTGCCCCTGGCCACCTCTGCTCTCTTATGGTTGGATCATGTGTGTCATC
The DNA here is from genome assembly GCF_051225735.1 of Oryctolagus cuniculus. Lineage (NCBI taxonomy): Eukaryota > Metazoa > Chordata > Mammalia > Lagomorpha > Leporidae > Oryctolagus > Oryctolagus cuniculus. Next base: position 115,015,884 of record NC_142876.1, on the reverse strand, counting down.
GCTGGGCTCCAAAGTCTATAAGCTGTGCTCTTGATGAAATATTACCATAGGGCCATGTGTTTGGAGCAGCTGTTCAGGCAATACTTGGGATGGCTTCACCCCATACCACAGTGCCGAGGTTTGAGCTCTTCTCTATCCCTCCTTCCTAGAAATGTGCTCCCTAGGAGGTGGTAAGCAATGGCTCACATGACTGGGTCACTTCCACCTATGTTGGAGACCCAGATTGAGCCCCTGATTCCTAGACATGTCCTGGCTTGCTCCAGGCCAGTGTGGACTAGCGAATGGGGGAAGTACATACTCTCTTTCCCTTCCTCACCACTCTGCCTCTTGTATAAACACAATCACTTTTAAAAAATGCCCTGTATCATGTAAGCATCCTTATTATAGCTTCACTCTGAGCTTTTTCAGGGACACAAGCAATGTCTTACTTGATTTGATCTGATACATCTTGATAGAGTGTCAGGAACAAAGTTGAGTTCTACACATTTGTTGAAATGGAATGAAAAAGATATGTAAAAATAATAACACATGCACACACACACAGAGTCTTATAACTTAGAATCTCATAGAGCTAGTTTTTATCAATGGTACTTTTTGGTGCATTTATGGCCATAGCATGTATTCCTATAATGCATCCATGGAGCACATGTCCTTCAGAGTGAACTCTGGCGTCTGCCTGCTGGGATTTATGTCCCTGGGCTGCCTTCCCTACAAGTGTGACCTTCAGCCATCTGTGAGGTTGAGATCTGCTCATGTCGTCCACCCAGTATTCTCAATTTTAGATGTGACCTGGATCTTTGTGCTAACATGTGTGAAACAGATGAAGTGTACATACCAAACATGGAAACGGATCTGGAATGTAATGATATCCTAGAGATGTTTATCCTAGAAACACTTCTTGTCATGCAGGTCGTCATAAATGTGATCCAGGGGCTCCCTGCAGTTCTTTAATGATTGATCAAGACTGCTTCTGCCTAGAAGAGAGAAGATAAAATACAAGAATAGCAGAATATTTTCACAATATTTGGTTAGAGGTCTCTGATGTAGTTTTAGTCTTTTTCTCTGAATTCCCAAGATGGCAACATTTCTTAACTAGTTGTCATTATCTTGTCAAAGCACTGAGCAGAATCTAGGTATCTATTGTTAGAAAGATTTTCTCATTATTACTCATGCATGTAGAATGTGGTATTAAATGGAAGCACAACTGGAACAGTTTCATGGTCTTTCTATTTTAACAGAGTCCATTAAAACTAGAAATACAACTGTCATAGCTGCAGATTCTGACAACTGGGGGTATATCCAAAAGACATGAAAATGTTATATCAAAAAGATAGCTGCATCCCCATTTTTTTTGTATTACTGCTCACAATTTCCAACAGACAGAATTGTTCTTGATGCCCGTTATCAGAAGAATGGATAAAGAAAGTGTAGTATATTCACACAATGAAGTATTTTCAACAGAAAACCACAAATCCTGTCATTTTCAGTAAAACGCTTGAAGTAAAACTTTGTGTTAAATGAGATAAGCCTGGTGCAGAAAGAGGGACACCTTCACACGTGGAAGCTAAACAGCTCAATCTTGTGACAGAATGGTGATTACTAGAGGCCGAGAGTGGTGGAGGGAACAGCGGGGATTTGGATATAGAAGCAAGGAGAAAGTCCCTGGTGTCACATGGCAGACTGGGCTGAATAGAATAAGTAGCTCATAGTGCCCTGCACATACCCTCCACGTTTCAATCAGAACATGACGTCACTCGTGGGAAAACATCAGTCACCCTGACTGGATCCATCACATGTATTAGAAGTCATCTGTAGCCCATACATAGGTACAATTATTTATAAATTTTTACAATAAATTAAAAATATATCAATTTAAATTTCAGAGAAGCAAAGAAAAACATTTAACAAAGGTATGCATTTCCAAGGTTTAGGAGTCATATATGATCCTTAGCAAACTGCCCTAAACGAAATTGTCCTCTTCTGTGTCATTACAGATGGCATATGCTTAGTTTTGTACATGTATCCCTTCTGAGTAAACTATAAACTAATACTATTTGAAAAGAATAAGTACAAGTACATTAGCAATTCATAAATATCATTTTATATTAGTTGTGAAATTAGCTTTCTGTGAAATACAGCTTTTATGTAATTCAGTTTAATTAGAGCTTTTAGACTTGCACACAGTGAGCTAAAACTCACTGGGTAGCTCACTCTAAACACCTGGGAATCAAGGGTATTTGACTCTAATTCCAGTTTTCTTAAGACAGAGCAGTACCACAGACATCAGTGTTTTGGGAGGAGCAGGAGTGTACACAGCCCATAGTACAAAATAATGTTTAGGAAATTAGAGCTACACTGGATCAGTTTAAGACCACAGAAACCTTGCTTTGCCTATGGTGAAAATCCATACAAGAACCCGAGGATGTGAATCTCCTTCTCAGGGTGTGGGGCAAGGACAGTGACACAGTTGATGGCATCACAAGAGACAACTGTGCTTTCCTCCATGCAGTGCCAGGACAGTCATGGTTACTGATGCCAAAACAAGAGTGTCAATTTGTTAAGTCAACAACAGGAGTCACTGTGCACTTACTCCTCATGTAGGATCTCTGTCCTTAATGTGCTGTATATTGTGATTTAATGCTATAACTAGTACTCAAACAGTATTTTTCACTTTGTGTTTCTATGTGGGTGCAAACTGTTGAAATCTTTACTTAATATATGCTAAACTGATCTTCTGTATATAAAGAGAATTGAATATGAATCTTGATGTGAATGGAAGGGGGAGGGAGAGGGAAAGGGGAGGGTTGCGGGTGGGAGGGACGTTATGGGGGGGGAAGCCATTGTAATCCATAAGCTGTACTTTGGAAATTTATATTCATTAAATAAATGTTAAAAAAAAAAAGAAAACACTTCTAAGCAAACTATTCACATAACAGACCACACACCCTCTAGCGGTGACACATAAATTAAATACAGGTGGCACAGCCGTATCTAAATACAACAGGGTATGGATCATTTCAGCCCGGATGCATCATTCACATGAATAGGAATCCTTCAAATAAAAAAATGCCCCCATCCCATACTCTTAGCGAGTCCTCCCCAGCCGTGCCTCATCACACGCACAGGTGAACAGCACAGTGTGGTGTAGGAATTGAGGGCACAGGACAGGAGCTCTCTGTCATCAGCAGGGTAATCTAGGAGACCCTCCCCACACACGGCTCCTGGGATGTTGGTGTGGAGACAGAGCCTGGCTTGCTTAACAACCCACACATTGAAACTGCATTTTCCACACTGGAGAAGACAGGAGGCCCTGAGAGAGTTGTGACTTCAGTGACAAGTGACATAAATCATGGGAAGAACCATGTGGAGCTCCTGAGATACACTGGGGAACAAGCAGGAAAAGCAAAGTGACCAGTACCTGCCCAGCCTCATGTGCATGAGCCAGCACACAGCAGTCATCATTCCCACAGAGCTCAGCTCCACCATCGTGACACTCTGTCCTCGCTGTGGCACCTTCTATGTGTCACAGTGAAATTGGACGAGAGGGGACTGGGAGCTGAGATGGTCATGCACCGTGCATGTGGGTTAGGGATTGGGAAACTGCACAAGCTGCTCACCCTCACAGAGGAGTTCCAACTGGGACACTCTGAGGCACCCTGGGGGAAGTGGCTGTCACAGCCAGGAAGGTGGCGTCATCTCCACGCAGAGCTCGGTGCTGTGTGCAGAGAGGCTGTGCATACAGGAGCCAGGGATGTGAGGAAGAAGCACCTGGAGAATTTTGGGCAAATGAAAGGTAGCTCTTTTGAAATGACTGGAGGTGAGAATTAGCAGTTTTTGCAGCTGGGAGCCTTGTGTAGCACAGCTCAGCACTGACAGGTGCAGGGAGAATATTTACAGCGTCCATATTTTTCAGTGAATCTTGAGAGAAATCAGGAGAAGGGAAAGGGTTTGAAGGTAGAGAGACAGGTCCCCGAGAGCTCAGCCCAGGCACTGCCCTGTCCTTACCAGATCCTGAGCCCTGGGGCCTCCCTGCTCCCTGAACACCCAGGACAGAATGGGAGCCCCGAGGGCTCTGCCGGAAAGCAGTGGCTCTCCTTCATCTGCACTGGCTCTGCATCTGAGTTTGTCTCATCCATGGCTGAGAGTTGGGAGGGGGCACTGAGAAAGGAGACTGCAGAGAGGGACTGATGGACGCAGACCCCTCCCTCTGCAGCTCTATGATACTGCATTCCTGAGTGTTCAGAGCTGAGTGTTGGAAGCTTCCATCACCTTCCCCTGCTTTTACTATTTTCTGGAACTGCCATGCATCGTCACTGTCCTCACACTGAGAAAGCGCAGGCTCAGGGTGTCATTCTCCACACAGGAAAACCTGAAGTTTCCACTGGAAAAATGTTCCTGACCAATACTGATGTATTTCTGCAAGGATGTGAGGTTAAACCATTTCCTCCTCAGCATACACATGTTCTTTTTTAATCATCACAAACTACAGCAAACACCTATTAGTAACAGTCCTGCTTGATTTATGAGCTGAGAAAGGCACAATGGGTTACTAAATAAAACAGTCATTGACACTTTCTTGTTTCCTGCTCATGAGTTGCTGCCCAAGTAACACTTTGTTTAAATTCACAATACAACGTAATATGTAGTTGAATTGTTGTACAGCACCCAAAAAGACCTCTTAGTAACAAAAGTATATAGAAATCTAAAGCTAATTATTTTCTGTGAATTATCTAACTTTAGGTTCCTCGCTTTTATTTTATTTTTTGACAGGCAGAGCGGACAGTGAGAGAGAGAGACAGAGAGAAAGGTCTTCCTTTGCCGTTGGTTCACCCTCCAATGGCCGCCGCGGCCGGCGCGCTGCGGCCGGCGCACCGCGCTGATCCGATGGCAGGAGCCAGGAGCCAGGTGCTTTTCCTCGTCTCCCATGAGGTGCAGGGCCCAAGCACCTGGGCCATCCTCCACTGCACTCCCTGGCCACAGCAGAGGGCTGGCCTGGAAGAGGGGCAACCGGGACAGAATCCGGCACCCCAACCAGGACTAGAACCCGGTGTGCCGGCGCCGCTAGGCGGAGGATTAGCCTAGTGAGCCGCGGCGCCGGCCTGGTTCCTCGCTTTAAAGAACTGAATATACTGAGAAACACAGGGACCCTCCTCTAGCCGAGCAGGCGGGTGGTGCTGATGGCCCCTCTGAAGCACCTATACCCCTCACCATGGCCCATTCCCCGCCAGTTGCTGTATGAAAGCCCCAAAACCCCTGGCTCCCACGTGTGGAGTAAAAAGCCACTCACCAGGCAGATGTGTGCAGGGGACTCTGTGCACCTGAGAGGAACCTGAAGTTTTAAGGGAAGGACGTCTGAGCTTATCTCTCTGCAGGCTGTCATTTTTGTATCTGCCCAGAGGTGACAGATCCCACTGGGGAGCTCAGAGCATGGAGTCCCCAGTGGAACACGTCACCTGTGTTCTCACGTCCTTTATTCCCTCCTGCACAAGAGGAGTCTGGGGAGAGCTGAGCTCAGAACTCCTTAGTCCCTGACACAGCCATATGAGGGTTAGAAGGGGCACACCCTGTAGGTGACATGCGTTCTCTCCTTGTGATCCTGAGAGCAGCTTGGTCCCCACCCACACTGCACTGCAGCACCCTGGCCTCCTGCCAGCTCCCATGACACTGAGGTCCTCTCCCCACAGTGTGTGATGGGCATCCTCTCCCCAGGACCACCCTCTCCTTGTGCACCTGGCTCCTGGTTGTTACTGGCCCTGTACTCTCATGTCCCATGCTGTCCACTTCAAGGTTCAATCTGTGTCTCAAATGTGTATTTAATAAAATGATGAAAAGATTATTTTATAAAGAAATGGAAATATAAAGGGAACCAAATGAGAGCCCTAGAATGAAAAACTGTAATGGGTCCAAAATGTGGAGTTTGGGATTGATGGCCCGTGGAGGACAGGACGCCAGAGTAGGAAGCTGCGGGCCCTGCAGCTCCTCCCTTCTGCTCTCTGCTTTGGAAGCAGGACCCCAGCAGAGCCCACCCTCAAGGGGGAGGGTGTTATGCGCCCCCTCCTGGTGGGGTTCTGTCTGCACACATACTTCTGCAAGAACTTTCTTCTCCCTAATTATATTGTGCGGTCTTTATTTCTTTTTACATCATGTGTGCTCATACATTCCTCTTACTACGTCATTAACTTTATTGCTCCAATCGTTCCTGCTTTGGCTGTCACAAGTCTTCAACTGAGTTCCTGGGCTCTTGTCAGGCATCCACACATTTTGTTTTGGGAACAATTCCTTTCTAATATAAGGTGTCCTGGCTCCTTTTCTGCTTACCTGTTTAGGTCCTAGAATCAGCTATTTCTCCTCTGAGCCAGGTTTATTTTCACAGGGTTTACATCATTTATGGGGATGATTAAAATGAAAAGTTGGGGTTGTTATTCAAGCAGAGACCAAGTGCCACTGGTGTTCTAAAACACTAGATAATTACTCTGTTTTTTTTTTATTGGATTTCACTTACAAAATTAAATGCAGGTAACATTAGTAAGTTCATGATTGTGACAGCAGAGCATTGATGCTAGTGCAGGGACATTCTGAGCTCAGATTTCAGGTGTGACTGGAAGCTCACACATCTCTGCAGCTGGTGCTGCGATTTCTCCCTTCCTCCTTCCTCCCACTCCCTTCCTCCTCCTTTCCCATCTTCCTTCTGAACAATTACCATGAGATCTGTGCAAATAATTTTATACTTAAGCTTATCTTTGAAATCATTAGATCACCATGGGATACTTGTGCACCTCATGGTTCAGTGCAGTTATTTCAGAGCTTATGTGCAGAATCAGCTGAGCCAATCAGGCAGTCAGCTGCCCACTGCCCCGTCCTACATACTTGTAGTCGACCTGTGCCCGTCCTTCTGTGCACCGTGTGACACGGTGTTGTAGATGTGGTCACCTTTTATGTCGTGGGTGCCCAGGCCTTCTTACTGCTGTCTGGCTGTGCTTCGGTTCCTGCTATCCATGCTCCTTCCATCCCCACTCCCCACCTTTCCCCACTCTAGAAATCACCATCCTCATTTCAGATGAACTCTTCAAAATTTTCTACCTATCACAGAGGTTAGGCAGTATCTGTCTCACTGTGTCTTTTTATTTTAAAATACTTCACATAATACAGAAAAATGTAATAAAGAGCTCAGTGAGCACACAGAGATTTTAAATTTTAATGTTTTATCACAATTGATTAATTTATAGTCATTGCATATGTATACACATTACTTTTTTTAGGCTAGAATACATAGATTAATATTATCATAATAATCTCTAGTTAATTTCATTTTGCTGGAGATTTCAGGATTTTGCTCTTTGTAAAGACTGAAAACTAGTCCATCGTGAATATGTACCACATTTTCTTTGTCCTCTTGTCCGTAGAAAGACACCCACTTTGGATCCACGTCGTGGCTGCTGTGAGTGGTCTGCAGTGAACTTGATACTCAGACTTCCTTCCCCCGTGATGAGCCTAGACGTGAGATAGCTGGATCATAGGCAGACCTATTTTTCTTCTTTAGGAATCGCCTCATTATTTTCCATGACTGTACTCCCCTGCATACCCACCCCCAGTGCAAAAGGGTACCATTTCTCCACATCCTTATCAACGCGTGAGTTTTTTTGATATATTATTTAGCTGCTTATATTTTTTTGAGAAATGTCAGTTTGGATCCTTTGCCCGGTTTAAAATGGATTGTTTTTGTACTGGCTAGTTTATTTCTTGTTGAGTTTTGAATTCCTAATGTTTTCTAGTTATTAATCCTTTAGAAGATGAATATCTTGCAAATGTTTTCTTCCACTCTCTCAGTTTCTTCTTCGCTCTGTTAATTCTTCCCTTTGCTATGCAGAAGCTTCTTGCTTTGAGTAAGTCTTATTTGCCTAGTCCTGCTTTGATTCCTGTGCTTTTGGAATCTTAAATCAGAAAAATTCACTGTCTACACTGATGTCTTGAGCTTGTCTCCGGAGTTTTTCCCAGTAATTTCCTAGGTTTAGGTCAAATCTTTAGACCGTTGATCCACTCTGAGTTGATTTTTGAGTAGGAGGAGAGGTCGTAGTTGAGTTTCCATCTTCATACGGGCATCCAGTTGTGTCAGTCCCATCTCCTGACAGGATGTCCTTAACCCAGAGTGATCATGGCATCTTTGCCAAGAAACATTTGTGCAGCAGCATGGATTCATGTCTGAGGTTCTATTCTGTTCCATTGTTCTGTTTCTGTTTTTAAGCCAGTACCATTCTGTTTTGGTTACTGTCACTTAGTAGTATGTCTTTAGATCATTGAATGTGGTACCTCTGGCTTAGTTCTATTTGCTAAAGATTACTCCGTCTACTTGGAGGCAAAATTTTGTCTCTTCATAATAAAATTTTAGGATTATTTTTTCCTAGTTCTGTGAATAATGACAGTACTATTTTGATGGTGTTTGCATTGAATCTGTAAACTGTTTTCAGTAGTAGGGTAATTTTAATATTCTTTTCACTCATTTACATGGGGGGATTTTCCCATTTTTGTGTCTTCAGTTTCTTTTATTAATGTTCTATAATTTTTACTGTAGAGTTTGTTCATATCCTTGATACAATTTATTCCTAGATGTTTTACTGTTTTTTAAAGTTACTACCTTTTCTGCTTCATCAAGTTATTCATATGCTATTGATTTTTTAAAAAGATTTATTTATTGATTTGAGAGGCAACACAGAGAAGGATATGTAGAGGAGAGAGGGAGGGAGGGGTCTTCATTCCGCTGAATCACTCCCCAAATGACTGCAACAGCCAGAGCTGAGCTGATCCGGAGCCAGGAGCCAGGAGCTTCCTCAGGGTCTCTCATGCAGGTGCAGGGGCCCAAGGACGTGGTCCATCTTCTACTGTTTTCCCAGGCCATGGCAAAAAGCTGGATCAGAAGTGGAGCACAGGGAATGGAACCAGTACCCATGTGGGATGCCGATGCTGCAGGCTGGGCTTTAACCTGCAGTACTACAGGCTCCTGTGTTTTTCTTTTGAAGAGAGATTTTCCTTTTTAAAAAGAATTTTTGTTAATATAAAGAGAATAGATTTCATATATTTCATAGATATCAGTCTAAGAAGATGACTATACTTCACTTACTCCCCCTCATTCTTCAATCTCCCTATTTCCATCTTTTCTTCTTTAGTCTTTTTTAAAATTTTTTTGACAGGCAGAGTGGACAGTGAGAGAGAGAGACAGAGAGAAAGGTCTTCCTTTGCCGTTGGTTCACCCTCTAATGGCTGCCACAGCTGGTGCGCTGCGGCGGGCGCACCGTACTGATCTGATGGCAGGAGCCAGGTACTTCTCCTGGTCTCCCATGGGGTGCAAGGCCCAAGTACATGGGCCATCCTCCACTGCACTCCCTGGCCACAGCAGAGAGCTGGCCTGGAAGAGGGGCAACCAGGACAGAATCCGGCACCCCGACCGGGATTAGAACCCGGTGTGCCGGTGCTGCAAGGCAGAGGATTAGCCTAGTGAGCCACGGCGCCGGCCTCTTCTTTAGTTTTTTAAAACCTTAATTTCAGTTTATTTATAAACATAGATTCAGTACAACACTAACCATAATATGAAATAAGTTAAAAGCAAAAAGGCCACTGTCCATAGGAGTATAGACCAGGCTAGTACCAGTTATCAAAGCATAAGATATCTGTTCATTTTACACACTGTTTATGGTATTCCTTATTAACTGCCACATGTCAGGGAAAATATGATGTATGTCTTTTCAGGACTGGCCTGTTTCACAAAACATGATGGTTTCCAGTTACATTCATTTTGTTCCAAAGAGAATATGTCATTTTTTATGGCTGAGTAGTATTCCATAGTGTGTATATACCATATTTTCTTTATCCAGTCATCAGTTGATGGGCATCTGTGTCGAGTCCATATCTTAGTTATTGTGAAATGAACTGCAGTAAAACTGATCTGAAGCCAGGAGCAGCTTCTGGTCTCCCATGCATGTGCAGGGGCCCCAGCACTTGGGGCATCTTCTACTGCTTTCCCAGCCCATAGCAGAGAGCTGGATTGGAAGTATAGTAGCCAGAACTCAAATAGGCATCTAAATGGGATGCTGACACTACAGGAGGTGGCTTAACCACTGTGCCACAGTGCCAGCCTCCAACATTTTCTTTAACCATTCATCTCATTATAGATATCTTGGTTCATTTCAGATTTTGGCTATTGTGACCCAGTGCTGTTATTAACATGGTGGTGCGAGAATCTCTTTGGTACAGTTTGTTCAAGTCTCTCAGGTATATACCCAGAAGTGGGATTGCTATATCATAAGAGAAACCTATTTCTAGTTTTCTCAGCGATATCCCATTTTGTTTTTCATGGTAGCTAATTTAAATTCCCACCAACAGTGTATAAGTGTTCTCCCTTTTCCACATCCTTGCCATCATTTGTTGTTCTCTGTGTTTTGAATTTTAGCCATTCTGACATGGGTGAGGGGAGATCACATTGTAGTTTTCTTTCTTTTTCTTGAATACAGAGTTACAGAGAGAGGTAGAGACAGAGAGAGAGGTCTTTCATCTGCCGGTTCACTCCCTAGATGGCTGTAATGGCCAGAGCTGTGCTGATCTGAAGCCAGGAGCTAGGAGCCTCCTCTGGGTTTCCCACAGGGGTGCAGGGGCTCAAGGACTTAGGCCATCCTCTACTACTATCCCAGGCCATAGCAGAGAACTAGATTGGAAGAGGAGTAGCCAGGACTAGAACTGGCACCCACATGGGATGCCTGCGCTTCAGGCCAGGGCTTTAACCCACTGTTCCACAGCACTGGCCCCTCTCATTGCGGTTTTGATTCACATTTCCCTAATGGCTCATGATGAACATTTTTTTTTTCATATATTTGTTAGCCATTTGTGTTTCTTTTTGAGAACTGTCTGTTTAGGTCCTTTCCGATTTCTTAATTTGCTTGGATGTTTTTTGTTGTTGAGTTTTAAGTTACTGATATATTTTGAATATCAATACTTTGTTGGAGAGGTTTTCCAAAAAATGTATTTCATTAAAAATTTTATTTTAAATGGAGAGTGAACTGGAAGGAGAGGTGAATGGGAAGGGAGATGAGGAGATATGGGGAGGGGGAGAGGGAGAGAAGGATAGAAGGAGGGAGGGAGAGAGAAAGGAATGGAGGGAGGGAGAGAGGAAGACAGAGAGAGAGGGAGGGAGGGAGGAATGAAGAGAAAGAAAGAAAGAGACACTGTTCATCTACTGGTTCAGTCCTGAAATGTCTAAACTAGCTGGGGCTACCTAGATAAAATCCAGGATCCTGGATCTCAATCCAAATTTACAACATGGATAGCAGGGACACAAATAACTGAGCCATTCCAGAGTATGCATTAGTAAGAAGCTGGAATGGGAAACAGAGTTGGGGCTTGATCCCATAGTCCAGTATGGCAGGTGGCATTGTGGCATCTTAGCTACTGTCCCCAGTATGTGCTCCTTATACCATATTTTGAAGTTTGTAAGTAAAATTCTTTCTAATATTTTTATTTTTTTGCAAGATGGTATTGGCTTCTCAAGATCTTCTAGGTTTATATATATGTACATATATATATATATATATTAGGATTTTTTATCTGCATCTATGAATTTGTGATTGAGAATTTTGTAGGGACTGCATTGTATCTGTTGATTCACTTAGGTGTGGTATTCACATTTTAACAATATTAAATTTTCCAATCGATGAGCATGGGATGGATTTCATTTCTGTGTGTCTGAGTTAATTTCTTTCATTAGTGTAGTATACTTATTAGAGAACATATCATTCCATTCCCTGGTTAAATTTCTTCTTAATGATTTCATTTAATTTACTACAATTTTAAGTGAGAATTGTTCCTTTTCTTTCACATAGTTTGTTTTTAGTGTAAAGAATTGAGGGAGGTTTGTTTTGTGTTTTTTCTTTGTATACTGCAACTTTCTTGAATTCTTTTTTAAATACTTATTTATTTTAAAGAGTTACACATATAGAGAAGGCGAGGGGGAAGAGAAGGGGGAGGGAGAGGGTGAGAGAAGAGGTAGAGAGAGAGAGAGAGAGAGAGAGAGAGAGAGAGATCCATCGATCTTACATCCTCTGGTTCATTCCCCACTTGGCCCCAGTGGTTGGAGCTGCACTCATCCAAAGCAAGGAGCCAGGAGCTTCTTCTAGGTCTCCCATGTGGGTGCAGGGGCCCAAGGATTTGGGCCATCTTGTACTGCTTTTCCAGGCCATAGAAGAAAGCTGGATTGGAAGTGGAGCAGCCCATGTCTTTCATACATTTCTCAGTTGAGTTATGTCCTTCATTGCTATGTTCTATCATCCAGATAGGTGCATGTTATTCTATCAAGTTAATTGTTAGATATTATTTTATTTTGCATATTACAAGTTTGTGCATTTTAATTACTTTAACTTTACAAAGTGTATACAACATTTTTTTTCCACCAAATTACCAGTTCCTCTTACTCAAATTTAACATGTATTTAGATTACAATCCTAATGGGGAAAACTGCCAAATCAAAGAAGGAAGAGTGATATGAGGGTGCTTTGATAAGTTTCTGGAGA